>NC_030825.1:51609934-51913188 GCF_001704415.2 Capra hircus | reverse complement strand
GTTTCTCCGCCTGGTTTCCCGGGGCAACAAGTCTCCCCCACACGTGCTGCCCCCGCCCCCACCTGTGTCCGCCGGGGTCTTCATGCTGGGGGGCCCGGGGCTAGGCGCCCCGACTCCGGGCCGCAGCTCCCAGCGCCCGCGCTGCCCCGTCCCGTCCCGAGCACGTCGGGCCGCCCTCGCCGATTCACCCGGCCTCGCCTCTCAGAGCCTCTCCCCTCCCCGCCGCCGCCTCCCGGGTTAATATCGCACTCCGGGGCCGGGACGCCCACGCCCCCCGGCCGGCGACGTCACCGCCGCGTCGCCATGGAGACACTGTGCCCGCCCCCTCCCAGCGCACTCACACAGACACACACAGGCACACATACATACACACGCGCGCGCACACGCACACACACACACACACACACACACACATACACATACACACTCGCCGGCGCGCTGCCACTGAGGACCGGCCGGCGCTAGGCTTAAAGGGGCCGCGCGACGGGGGAGGAGAGAAGGAGAGGCTGGGATAGGATGGGGTCCTGGGGGTCATGACCTTTCTCTGAGGCTCCAAGTCTGAAGATAACTTTAAGTCCTCAGGATCCACGACTTGCCGCCCCTCCTCCTCCTCTCCTGCCCACTGCGGGGTCCACATTTTCTTTGGAAGCCTGTAAGAAGGGTTGGGGGATACCTTATGATGAGTGTCAGAAACTTTTGTGAGGACTATGGACCTTTTCGGAAGAGGCAGAACTTTCTCTGCAGGAGGCCGGGGGGAGGGGCGGGGGGGGGCGTCGGGTCAAGACCTCGGAGGATGATCCAGACCACATTTCCCAGGCTGGCCTTACCATGCGCACCCCCTCCAACCCTGAGCCTGACTGGGGGCAGCTGTCCAGGGGTGGGGTGGAATGGGTGGGAAGCATTTCCCAGTGTCGGAAATGGGGAGGCGGCTGCCTCCTCCGCTCCTCCAGGGATAGGGTCTTGGCCTTCCAGATAGCCCCAGTCCCATCTGGGGAGGAAGTGACCAGAGAGAAAGCACGCGAGAGCCGCCCCCCCATCTGCGACTGCAGCTGTCTTGGGAACACGGCTGGCGCCGGAGGTACCCCCACTTCCACCTCCAGGGCAGGAGGGTTCCGGGGGTGGAGCCAGGATGCGAGGGGGTGACCAAAGTCTGAACAAATGTGCTCCCCAGGGACACTAAGGGGTCGCCAGGAGAGAGGAAGGCAGGGCTTAAGGATGAAGGCCAGTGCGTAGGGATGTGTTAAGTCTGTTCTCTGCAGCTGGGAGGAATGGATGGAGCCTGAGGCTTCGGGAAACAGGAAATCAGCAATGATCAGATGGCCAACAGTAGAGGGCAAATAGCAGTTATATTCACAGGCTGATCCTGGAAACAATCTCAGAAAAGACTCTGAGGTACCAAAAAAGAGGAAAGGGGGTTGGGGAGGAGATGCTCAGAGAGAGTGAAACCAAGGTAGGGAGAAGTGAATAGAGAGGAAAGGCCTGAAGGGTTAGGTTCTGGGTGCTTAGGGCTTCAAGCCCACCCTCCTTTGGTGGGTTCCTAGAGGCCTTAGGGCAGTCCCTAAGCAGTGCCTCAGAAGAAGTCTCAGGCCTCTTCCTGGGGAGACCAGGGCCTCCCAGGAAGCATCACCCCCTTGGGGAATTATGTAACCTTGCCTACGGACAGTGCAGCTCCCCCACGGATATTGTAACCCTCTGGGAGCAGTGTGGTCCAGCAATAATAACCATCATCATTGTTATCATAACAGCTCCCGAATTGCTAACGCTCATGATGTGCCAGGCGCTGGGCCAAGCATTGTCGGGACGTCTTCTCATTGAAGCCTCACAAAACCCCAAAGAAGGGAATTCCTATTGTTAGCCCCATTTACAGATTAATGAAGCAAGGCTCAGAAACTGTCAGAGCCAGGATTCAAATCCAGTCTATCCAATTCAAAATCACCACCCTTAACCAGTATAGTTTATTATGTCTTTTACTGCCCCACCCCTCAGAAAAAGATGATGCCAAGTTTAAAAGATAATAGATCCAAACTATAGCCTCAGAGACCTCTATACTCCCACCAGAAGACGGAGACCAGGGTGGCAACCCAAACTGCTATTTCCTGTATGTGAGAGAGATTGTATAGAGCAAGTGAATTGATCTTTTTAAGCCTCAGCTTCATCATCTGTAAAATGGGGGTATTAATGATTAGGTTATTATGAGAAATCAGAGATTTGAGATAAGTAGGCAATAAATACTGGTGATAATTAGCAGAAGTGAGCAGCATAACCTGTAGACAATGTAAGCCTAGAGATTCCGACTGTAGGCAGCAAACTCAAAGCATGGACAGTGAAATTGCCTGTTAATGGCAGAATTCTACCCTGACTCAGCTGGATAATTCAATCCCACAGTTTCTGTGAAACACAGTCATGGATGGTGGGCGTGCCTCAGGGGAGACTTTCAACCATCCACAGAGAATGGGAACCGCTGATGAAAATGACATGTCCACAGATATTATAACGCGACTGCACCATGGAAGTGTGGACTGTGTTGGATAGTTCAGTTGCCTTGTGAACACTGGAAACCACCCCCAGGAATGGTGAACCCCACAATTACTGTGTGAAACACCCAGAGGTTGTGAACTTGTGATGAGAACTCTCACCACTGGTCAATCCTTGAAGACATACTATGCAACCAAGACCGTGTGAACTCCAGTGGACAAGGATCCAACCCCTCCCCCGACTCTCCCCAGAAAGCCTTCACAAATGCCCCTGAGGCTGGTAAAAAGCACAGCCTCTCCCAGACCTCAGAGGTGCCCGGGATGAACAGGGTAACGCTCCGTGGAGAAAACACCTCTGTCTGGACAGTGAGGAGACACCCCACTCCCGTGGACCTAGTAGTTCTCATTCCAGTTTACTGTCCTGACGCAGATAAAACAGTTATCCTGTTGTTGTCAGGCAAAGGCATGGACAGAACCTACAGAACCTACCCCTACAGAAGTCACAACCCTTCACAGAGTCACGCCTGGAAAGGAGACCGTGTGGATGATAAAAATCATAATCATCGCCCACCCATCGCCCCTATGAACAGTGACGAACCACCACTACTCTGTGAACATTGCCATTCGCTTAGAAATAGCGGGCCCCACCCACACTGTTTAGAGCAGCGGTCCCCAACCTTTTTGGCACCAGGGACAGGTTTCATGAAAGACAATTTTTTCCATGGATGGGGGAGAGGGGGATGGTTTCGGAATGATTAAAGCGTATTACATTTATTGGGCACTTTTTTCTGTGATTATTACATCAGCTTCTAGATCATCAGGCGTTAGACGGATCCCAGAGGTAGGAGACCCCTGATTTAGAGAGTGAAGCCACCTAAACTGTGTAACCATTGCCAGACAGAAAATGTAACCCCATTAGATTATCACCCTTGCTGGTCTCTCTGATTTGAAATGCTGAAGGACTTGAGGACTCAGTCCTAGGTCCTCTTCTCTTCTCCATCTACACACATTCCTTTGACAATCTCCACCAGGCCCATGGTTTTATACACCATATACTATGCTGATTACACCCAAATTTCTGTCTCCATCTCAGGACTCTACCCCAAACTCCAATCTCACACATTGAACCACCTCATCGGTATCTCCATTTAGATTTCTCAAGTTTTCCAAGTAAAAAGATCTCTTAGAGCACTCCCACAGAGAAGGCAATGGCACCCCACTCCAGTACTCTTGGCTGGAAAAGCCCATGGACGGAGGAACCTGGTGGGCTGCAGTCCATGGATTGCTAAGAGTTGTACCTGACCGAGCGACTTCACTTTCAGGTTTCACTTTCATGCATTGGAGAAGGAAATGGCAACCCACTCCAGTGTTCTTGCCTGGAGAATCCCAGGGACGGGGGAGCCTGGTGGGCTGCCGTCTATGGGGTCGCACAGAGTCAGACGCGACTGAAGCGACTTAGCAGTAGCAGCAGAGCACCCCCAAAGTGACCTCACCCCCAATCTTCCCCATCTCTGGAAATTGCAGCACCATTTTCCTGGTTGCACAGGTAGAATACCTCGGAGTCATCCTTGACTCCTCTTCTCTGACATCCAGTCTGAAGGGAACTCCTCCCATCAGGTCTTCCTTCAGCTTTTTCAGACTCAATCACCCTCCCCCCACACACATCCCCCACCATCCCCCTGGTCTGGTGACTCCTCACTGGTCTCCTTGCTGCCTCGTCCCCATAGTCTGTGCTCCACTGGCAGGTAGAAGTGCTCCAGTCAACCAAATGACATCCCTTTACCGCCCCAAACCCTCCATCAGCCCCTCCACTCCCTGGGAGGCTTTAACAACTTCTTGCCTGCAATGCCCTTTTCCCCTCCTGACCTCACTTCCCACCTTCCCCACTTCATTTTTCCTCCAAGTGAGCTCCAGCCTCTTTGCTATTTCTTGAATTTGCCAGGCATATTCCTCCCTCGGGGATTTTGCCCCTGCTCTTCTATCTGCTTTGAGGGCTCTTCCACCAGAAGTCTGCATAGTTCTGTCCCTCATTCCCTTCAGGTTTCTACGCCAAAACCACCTTCTCAAGAGTTCCCTGGTGGTCCAGTGTTTAGGACTCTGAGCTTTCACTGCTGAGGGCGAGTCAGGGAACTAAGATCCTGCAACTCGCACAGCATGGCCAAAAATTTTAAAATAAAACTAAAAATATTAAAAAACAAACACCATCTTCCCAGTACTACGCCTGACCACTACATAGATATAGATACGTAACTATCTGTGTGTGTGCACTCAGCTGTGTCCCACTCTGCGACCCCATGGACTGTGGCCCACCAAGCTCCTCTGTCCATGGGATTTTTCCAGGCAAGAACACTGAACTGGGTTGCCACTTCCTACTCCGGAGGATCTTCCTGACCCAGGCATTGAATCTGCACCTCTTGCATCTCCTGCGCTAGCAGACAGATTCTTTACCACTAGCGCCCCCTGGGAAACCCAGATATATACCTATATGTATGTCTATATGCTTTGGCCACACTGTGTGGCATGGAGATCTCAGTTGTCCCACAAGGGATTGCACCCACTCCCCTTGCACTGGAAGCATGGATTCTCAGCCACTAAGCTGCCAGGGAAGTCCCTGACCACTATTATATTGGAGGCCCCTTCCCAGACCCTGTGGGTTCCTTTTATTTTCTTGCTGTACCATCCGGTATGTGAGATCTTATTTCCCCCACCAGGGATCAACACGCACCCCCCTTCACAGGAAACACAAAGTCTTAAGCCAGTGCCTAGACCAAGGTCCATCACAGAGCTGTTGTTCAGTTGCCAAATCATGTCCAGCTCTTTCCGACCTCATAGACTATAGCAGGTCAGGCTCCTCTGTCCTCCACTGTGTCCTGGAGTTTGCTTAAATTCATGTCCATTGAGTCTGTGATGCTGTCTAACCATCTCATCCTCTGTCATCCCCTTCTCCTTTTGCCTTCAATCTTTCCCAGCATCAGAGTCTTTTCGAGCGAGTCAGCTCTTCGCATCAGCTGGCCAAAGTGTTAGAGCTCCAGCTTCAGCATCAGTCCTTCCAATGAATATTCAGAATTGATTTCCTTTAGAATGGACTGGTTTGATCTCCTTGCTGTCCAAGGGACTCTCAAGAGTCTCCTCCAACACCACAATTCAAAAGCATCAAATCTTTGGTGCTCAGCCTTCTTTATGATCCAATTCTCACATGTGTACATGACTATTGGAAAAATCATAGCTTTAACTGTACAGACTTTTGTTGGCAAAGTGATGTCTCTGCTTTTTAATACATTGTCTTGGCTTGTCATAGCTTTCCTTCCAAGGAGTAAGCGTCTGTTAATTTCATGGCTGTGGTTACCGTTAAAGAGCAGGCTGTAGCCATAGATAGCGTAGGCTGTAGTCATAGAGTAGGCTGGTAATATGTACTTGCTGAAGTGAACCGAGTCCAAAAACAGATGGGATAAGGTGACAGTCAGAACCCATACAGAGTGTCTGTGACGGATGTAAAGCACATATACAGTATGACTGTTGCATAGACAGTGTAGAGCCCCAATAAACACTGTAATGCTCAAAAACAGTATGAACTCCAGTTTAAACAGCATGACCCTTGTTAGCCTTGTCCAGATATGCTCACCTTCATAAAGTGATCCGAATTCCATTCGAACAACTCCATCCAAACTTTGTAAACCGGGTGGACCCATATAGCAGGGCAACCTACATAAATGGTATAAACCCCACAGAGACAGTGTAACCCTCATAAACAGTGTGAGCCCCGTACAGATGGTAAGGAAATAAATAAACCAGGTATACTCCGTACAAATGACTTGTTCCCTCTTCAGTATGCACTGCCACAGAGGCAGCATCACCTGCTTAACATGGTGTGAATTCCTCTAGCAGTAGGGTCAGTTCCCACCCCAGGGTAAACCTCACATGTATGGTGCAGGTAAGCATGTAGACAGGGTCACCTCAAGCAGCAGCGGGAGTCTTCATGTGAACAGTGTGGCCGCATAGTATGGCCTCAGGCAGTGTAACCTACCACGTGTCCCCATGTGGAAAATGCCACGGCTCAGGCGAACCACTCTGTGGACAGTGTAGCCTCAACCCTGCTGGCTCAGATGGTAAAGAATGTGCCTGCAATGCAGGAGACCCGGGTTCCATCCCTGGGCCGGGAAGATCCCCTGGAGAAGGGAATGGCTGCCCATTCCAGTATTCTTGCTTCGAAAATCCCAAGGACAGAGGAACCCAGTGGGGAGCCCATGGGGTGGCAAAGAGTCAGACATGACTGAGTGACTAACACACAACCAACAGGTGCAGTAAACACCAGTGTCACTGTCGGGTTTTTAAAACATATTTATGTGTTTGGCTCTGCGGGGTCTTAGTTGTAGCCTGTGGAATCTTTGATCTTCGTTGAAGTATGTGAGATCTTTAGTTGCAGCATGCAGGATCTAGTTCCCCGGCCAGGGACTGAGTATGGTCCCCTGCCCTGGGAGCACCAAATCCTAGCCACTGAACCACCAGGGAAGTCCCGTCACTGTCAGTCTTACCAAGTCATAGATAATGTAACCTTCTCCCACAGACAGGTGGAAACTCCCTATTCCATTCAAACCCTCTGGGCTCAAATAGAGGTGGCCGAATACATCTGGCAAATAAGATATAAGACATATGGATAGAGTGGGGCTTCCACAAAAGCTGTTAAAAGACTCAGTGTCAACCCCCGACACCCCATATCCCTGCTTGGAACTTGGAGCCAATGGCAAGAGCTTCAGCAGGCACTGAGGTAGAAGAACTAAGTGTGACTGAAAAGACAGCAAGGTGATTCCATCTCTTCAGAGGAAAGAGAAAAACACCTCTCTATTTTGTTTAAGCCACTGTTGTTTGGATTTCTATTGCTGGTGTCTGGGCTTAAATCTAACCGATAATAGTTCTTTTCAAAAAATTCAATAAAGTTGAAAGATGATTAACATTTAAAAACCCCTCTGGGCTTTTGTAATTTTCATGTGTGTGCGCATGCGCTCAGTTGCTCAGTCATGTCTGACTCTTTGTGATCCCGATGGACTATAGCCGCCAGGTTCCTCTGTCCATGGGATTCTCCAGGCAAGGATATCGGAATTGCCATTTCCTCTTCCAGGGGATCTTCCCAACTTAGGGATCGAACCCATGTCTCTTGCATCTCCTGCATTGACAGGTGGATTCTTTACACCTGCACCCCCTTGGAAGCCTGTGTAATTTTCATACAACTTCACATATCCTCCCAAGCCTGAAAGTCTTAACTCTCCAGTAAAATTTACCCAACTCCCCTTCAACACAAGGTGTTATGACTTGTGTTGACAGTGTGACTCCCTAAGGTGTGGTGTAACCCATCACCGAGAATAGGCCCCAAATAAAGGCCAAGAAATGATGAATTCTTTAAAAAAATTTTTTTATTTGGCTGCACCAGTCTCAGTTGCAGTACATGGGATCTTTTTTTAGTTGTAGCACGTGGACTCTTTAGGGGCAGGATGCACATGTGGGATCTAGTTCCCAGATCAGGGATTGAACCCTGGGCCCCCTGCATTGGGAGCATGGAGTCTTAGCCACTGAACCAGCAGGGAATTCCTGAAAAGCAGGGACTCCCAGAGTCTAGTGCAGGACAGAGCACATAAAAATCACTGCTCCCATTTACTGAGCACTTATTATACGCAAGGCCCTAGACTCACCATCTCGTTTCATCCTCAGCTCAACCTAATGAGATAGATACTTGAATGATTCCCATTTTTCAGATTAGGAGAGTGAGACTTGAGAGAGGTTCCAGGCCCAAGGCTACACAGCTAAAAATCGCTACAACGGGACCTCAAGCACTACACCATAACGCCTCCTGATGGATTGATAAATGCCCCTCAGATACGCTGCACCCTGGAATTCTTTCAGAAAGCACTACCACAGCACCCCCACAACACACACAAACTCTTACAAAGTTACCAGTAAGGCTGTGACAACATAAACTCTGCAGGTGGTGACAAGTTCCTTCTGAATACTACTACTCACCGCAGTAGTTAATATGTTTAAAATTAATTAATTTATGTTTGGTTGGGCTGGGTCTTCATTGCTGTGCACAGGCTTTCTCCAGTTGCTGTGAGCAGGGGCTACTCTTCCGTGTGAAGTACAGGCTTCTCATTGTGGTGGCTTCTCTTGTGGTGGCAAAGCACAGGTTCTAAGCCCACAGGCTTCAGGAGAGGCAGCACATGGCTCAATAGCTGTGGCACTCCACAGCCTGCAGAATCTCCCAGCAGATGAAATCTTCCCCGACCAGGGATTGATTCCATGTCCCCCGCATTGGCAGGTGGATTCTTAGCCACTGCACCACCAGGGAAGTCTAATACTTGACATTTCTGAGGATTTACCCTCAAAAGACATGAGGAGACAAAAAAATACTTGGCACATCCTTTTTTTAAAAAAATATTTATTTATTTGGCTATATCAGGTTTTAGTTTCAGCTTTGCACATCTTAATTCTTTACATTTTTGTAGCAACCCTATGCCATAGGATTGAAAAAAAAATTATCCTGTAACAGATGTAGCCACTGAGGCACAAGGGATTCATGACTTGCCCAAGGTCATATAGCTGGGAAGAAGCCCAGCTCAGTTCCACCCTGAGCAACCTGGCTAAGCCTGTGTTATCCCACTTCCTGTAGCACCACTTCCCCCAACTCCACATGACAGTGGAATTTTGATGAACTGTGTAACTAAGTTAACGACATTTTATGTAATTCTTCCAGGGACATGTGAAATAGGCCTTGGACTGTGTGAACTGTCACAGACGGGTCTCCTCTATGCATGGTATAACTAGAATAAGCAGTGGGGGGTTCCTCTGTGGACATTAAAAACACACCACATTCAGAGACAATCTTGAACAGACAGTTGATGTTGTTAAGCAGTCGCTGAGTCCTGTCCAACTCTTTGTGACCCCATGGACTGTAGCCCACCAGGCTCCTCCGTCCGTGGAATTTTCCCAGCAAGAATACTGGAGTGGATTGTCATTTCCTTCCTTCTTTCCAGGGGATCTTCCTGACCCAGGGATGGAATGTTTGTCTCCTGCAAGTGGGTTGGCTCTTCACCACTGAGCCACCTGGGAAGCCTGGGCAGGAGAGAACCCCTGCCACTGTAGCATTATGCTCCCTAGGCAGGGTGAATTTCTTTGTGGAGACTGCAGAGCTCATTGAGTCTAATTCTCCCTCATGCCTGATACAGATTGACTGTGGAGCATGAAACACCGTCCCAATCAATGGAAATCCTCCCCTCCCCAACACCACGTAAGCTCCCAATGGGCTATGTAAACTTTGGCCCAATATGCACCTCCCCATGGACAGTATACTTAATCTCTTTCATATCTGTGACAAAGTTAACACAGACAGTGAACATCACTAAGCATGGGGAACTTTCTGTGGCTGCTGTGAACACCTGTGGGACAGCATGAACCATTTTCCAAGGGTCTACCTAAATGTGCTGTGGGAACTCTCTGATGAATATGTTTGTTCAGACCCACCCATACTCAGCTACGCAGATGACACCACCCTTGTGGCAGAAAGTGAAGAAGAACTAAAGAGCCTCTTGAAAGTGAAAAGAGGAGAGTGAAAAAGTTGGCTTAAAGCTCAACATTCAGAAAACTAAGATCATTGCATCTGGTCCCATCACTTCATGGCAAATAGATGGGGAAACAGTGGAAACAATGGCTGACTTTATTTTTCTGGGCTCCAAAATCACTGCAGATGGTGACTGCAGCTATGAAATTAAAAGACGGTTACTCCTTGGAATGAAAGTTATGACCAAGCTAGATAGCATATTAAACAGCAGAGACATTACTTTGTCAACAAAGGTCCATCTACTCAAGGCTATGTTTTTTCCAGTGGTCATGTATGGATATGAGAGTTGGACTATAAAGAAAGTTGAGTGCCGAAGAATTGAAGCTTTTGAACTGTGGTGTTGGAGAAGACTCTTGAGAGTCCCTTGGACTGCAAGGAGATCCAACCAGTCTATCCTAAAGGAGATCAGCCCTGGGTGTTCATTGGAAGGACTAATGTTGAAGCTGAAACTCCAGTACTTTTGGCCACCTGATGTGAAGAGTTGACTCATTTGAAAAGACCCTGATGCTGGGAAAGATTTGAGGGCACGAGGAGAAGGGGACAACAGAGGATGAGATAGTTGAATGGCATCACTGACTCAATGGACATGGGTTTGGGTGGACTCTGGGAGTTGGTGATGGACAAGGCAGCCTGGCATGCTGCGGTTCATGGCGTTGCAAAGAGTCGGACATGACTGAGCAACTGAACTGAGCTAATGTCTACCCTATGGGCATAGTATAAACAGCTCTGTAAAATTTCCCTCAACTCAGGGCCCACTCAATATGGGCCTACTCAGTATGGGCCCACTCAATATGGAAGTGCAAACTCTCTTTTAGAATGATATTAAAATAGCAGTAATAATATGACAGTATAAGGTAGTATAACTCATAACATAATATAGTGTGTTCAGTTGCTAACCTGCCTCTGACTCTTTGCAGCCCCATGGACTGTAGCCCGCCAGGCTCCTCTGTTCATGGGATATTCCAAGAATACTGGAGTGTGTTGCCATTCCCTTCTCCAGGGGATCTTCCTGACCCAGGGACTGAACTCATATCTCCTGCATTGGCAGGCGGACTCTTTACCACTGAGCCACCTGGGAAACCCTGTAATATAATAGCATAAGAAATAGTGTAGGATTCTTTCCCAGTGTGAACTTCTTGCAAACAGTGAAATTTCTGCCACTCTCAAGGGAAATCTGTGGACAGCTGATAATGTGAATTTCATGGATAATGTCAATCTCCTTCATACTCAGTGAATCCCACTGGACAACTGAGATTTCCCTATAGCTCAAAGTGAACTGACCATGTCACAATATACTCTCTCACTTGCAGTGTGAATGTTATAGGCGTACGGCCCTGCAATAGTCTGGGTGCCTTTTCTTCATATCTGGTGCGAACCCCGTATCTGGGCAGCAGGAATCTACTACCAACAGGGCATATCCTTCTCCTCCCAACCCCAGTGTGATCCCTCCCCCCAGCAGGTGTGAACACCTACAAAGTGTAAGCTCTTCACGGAAGGCAGTGATGCTCCATGAAGGGCTGTATTTCCCCATCTCAAGCCTTCCTCTCACCCCACGCCCAGGGGCGCTATCAGAAAACTGAGCCGCCCTAAATGTCAAAGTCTTGGGGAAGGTGGCCTGTCCCCAGGGTCACCAAGCCCCAGGCCACGCGCAAAGACAACTCCGCAGCGCGCGCCACCACACAAGTGCTAGTTCTCTACCCTCCCGATGGCAACAGGGCTTTCCGCGGGGCCGCGCCAGACTTTCTGAGACTGTTGATTGGTTGTAGTCGCGGCCACCCGGCAGCCAATCAAACGGGGGAAAGGTGACATCACTTATGCTCCTTCCCTCCCCCCCACCCAAACTTCCCTACTCCCAGCTACCGGCAGCAACAACCACATGGGGGAGGGGTAAGAGAGTAGAACCCGGTGAGGTCATTGCACCGCCCCGACCGCTGCTGATTGGGTACGGGGCTCGAGGGTGGCGGTTGGCTGCTCCTCGCACCTCCCCCTTGAGCCGCTACCGCCGCCACTGAGAGGAGCCAGCAGCGACGCCAGAGCCGGGAATCCGGGTGAGTCGGGGCCCTGGGTCTAAGATGCTCCTGGCGTCCAGTGAGACTCACGAGGAACTGCCCTTTCGACTTTTTCTCCTCGCACGGGTTCTTCAGAGCTCCAGGCACTCTGTCACATGGGAGTTGTAGTCTGCCATGTACTGTCGACTATGGGCCAGAGACGTAAGAAGACTATCATTCCCAGCAGGAATTGCGACCAGCCGGTCAACAAACGCTCAGGCCACGCCTTCCGAGCCTGCTTATTGGAGAACCGGTCCCTTAGCCCCGCCTTCTTGCACTTCATTGGCTACTGTCCTTCATAGAGGCTGGGTTCCGGCCTAGAGTGTAAGACGACTGGGTACTGTATTCGTCATTCTGAACTAAGACGGACTACGATTGGTCAACGTTGATGTCCATCACTTGTTGTAGGGCAGGACCCTAGGCTGATCGGGCGGTCGTAGGCTCAGGTTGGTGTCGGTCCCAGAGGGAAGCCGATCTTGGACTTTGGCCCCTCCCCCTCGCGCTGCCGGGTGGGCACGATTGGCTGTGGCAAGCGTCGCTCGTCATTGAGAGGCGGAGCCGACCAGGCTCTGAGTATCTATTGGTCTAGGACGGCGCCGGTCAGCGGGGTTGTGGCCGCTGATTGGCTGACTGCTCCAGCTGTTGCAGGTCCATTCACCATTTTGTGTGTTGGAGTAAAAAAAAAAGGGAGAATCGAGAGGGAGAGCCGGAGGGGGGGCGGGGAGGGACCGGACCGGACCGAGCCGGGGCCACGGCCCCCCGCCCCGAAACCCCGCTGAGCCCGAGGTGAGGGGCGGGGCCAGGGCTGACACAGGCAGGGGGGATTTGGGGTGCTGGGGGCCGAGAGGGGACAGGTGGCAGGGACGGGGAAGGGGTACAGGGGAAAAGGGGTGAGTGGGATGATGGGAAGGTGGGATAGAGTAGAGGAAGTGGTGGGGAGAAGGAGTGACAGAAAAAGGGTGACAAGGAGGGGGTGGTGGGCAGAGACTTGGTAACAGGAATGGAGGGGTGACAGGTCTAGATCAGGGTGACAGGGATAGAGAGGGGACAGAGTTGGAGGGGGTGACAAGGAGAGGTGATGGGGAGAGAAGGTGACAGGTCCAGAGATGGCTGACATGAGAGTGACTGGGAGGAGGGGGTGACAGAGATAGATGAGGGTGACAAGGAGGGAGTGACAGAGGAGGGGGCCTAGGGCCTGTGAAGAGAGAGGTGGAGATAGAGATGGTGACAGGATGGGAAAGAGAGTGGCAGAGACGCTGGTGTCAGGAGGCCTGATGGGAGCAGAGGACATGAGACCCTGAGAAGCCTAGACCAGCCTGGGCTTCAGCAGTTACTGCTTAGATTCTGAGGGAGGTGAGGGCCCAAGAGGGCCTTGGGTGGGAGTTATCCTGAGAGGGTGGACAGGAAGAGAGTAGGCCCCAGGGGAAAAAAAGAGGCTTGGTTTCTGGTGTGAAGAACTTGGACCAGGCAGTGTGGTTGTAGGCCCTGGGTGGGGTATGCAAAGGTTTGTGTTGGGCCCGGTCTCAGTGCCCAGGACGGTGGCCCAGCGGGCCAGTGGGAAAAGGTGGTGGTGGCTGTCCAACTCCTGGATACTTGGGTGCCTGCCCCATTGTGAGAAGCCCCGGGGCCCCCAGCCTCTGCCCGAGAGGACCCCAGGATTGTCTCAGAGAAGGGGCAGCCTGGGACTGCAGGCTCCTAAGCAGCAGCAGGCCCCAAGTGGGAGAGCATGAGGTTGGGGTCCCGTGGGAGCCTGAAGGCTGAGTCAGGGGCGCCTCGGATCTTCTTTGGCTTATGGTCCTGGGCCCCCCAACCCTGCCGGGGGCCCCCTTTTTGGCCTCTCAGGTTCTTTTAGTCACTTCAGAGTGAAGTTTTTTCCCTTCTCTTCTCTCAGGGCAGCCTGAAAGGGGGCGGGCAGTAATGACTGTTCAGGAAGTGGGTGAGGTTGGCCTGCTGGGCTTGTCCTGCTGTCTTTGACCTTCTCCCACTTACCCCCACCTAGAGTCCGAGGGCATATTTGGGGACCAGGGGGGCCTAGTCAGCTCAGCCACCCTGCCAGAGCCAGCCCGGGCAGGGCGGGGATGCAAGCAGGCCAGAAGGGGGGTGGCTGGGCTTTCGGGTATCACGCTGGGTGCTGTGGGGGGAGGGGCAGGCTCCCATCCAGAGGGACCGTGAAACCCTGGGGTGTAGCCCTGTGTCCCACTGTGTGATGTGTGTGTCTGTGTGTGTGTGTGTGTGTGTGCTATGTGTGTGTGTGTGTGTGTGTGCGCGCGCGCTTATGTACAGCCCTGTGGTAGCACTGGGTATGAGCTCTTGCCCCAGACGTGCCCCTGCCTGTTCTCTGCCAGGATCTGGGGAGATGGCTGTACCTGGCAGGCCTGGGGTGCAGAACAGAGTGGGCAGCTGTCCCTTGGGACTTGCAGCTGCCCACTCCTTCCCACAATGCCTGGCCATGCCAGGCTGTCCGGGGCTGGGGTGGGGGTGGTAGAGAGAGGCTCACATCGCAGCCCAGTCACCTCCCTTTCTGTGACTGTGTGCTTGTACATTTGTGTGTGTGAGTGCGTGTGTTCTCTGGGCAGTGACAGTGCAAGGAAGCGTGCCCTCTGGATCATGTGACAGGCAGCACACTGAAATGGTTAGGAGCACAGACTCTGGGGCCAGATTACCTGGGTCCAGATCTCAGCTCTGCCATTTCCCAGCCGGATGGATGTGGACGAGTGGCTTGATCTCTCTGTGCCCCAATTTCCTCCCGTGTAAATGCAGCTGATGGTAGCATCCGCCTCTTAGGGCTGTGGTGAGGATGCAGTGGGTTAATAAAGGCAAGTCTAGCCCAGGGCTTGGCACAGAGTGAGTGCTCCATAGGTGTGAACTGTTACTTTTAGTCGTGGTTCCCTTGGGGCAGTCAGAGTGTGTGCCTGCACCTACTGTCCTCTGCAGAGAAAGCAGAGTATGTGAGTGTTCCCAAGGAACCAGAGCATATAGCTCAGGGCATATGGGTGCCAGTCTGTGTCTGGGTGCCAGCCAGGGGCCCACAGGAGTTGAACACAGCCAGGCAGGAGACCTTGGAGATCATGGAGTTGAGGAAGTAACCCCAGCAAGTGGGAAGTCTTGGGGGACACTGGGTCTAGGGGGGGTTCCTGAGGTTGCTTCCAATGATCCCTGTCTATCCTCTCACCCGGCAGGCGGACAAAAGATGAAGCCCATGAAAAAGGCGTGCACCAGCCTTCCAGGTTCTGGCAGCAGTGGCAAGTCCCCACCAGCCACCAGGGCCAAGGCCCTGAGGCGGCGAGGGGTTGGGGAGGGGGACAAGCCAGAGGAGGAAGACGAAGAGGCGCAGCAGCAACAGCCGGGGCCAGAAGAGGCTGAGGAGGGCGAGGAGGAGGAAGCTGAGCGGGGCCCGGGGGCCGAGGGGCTGCCCCAGGAGCTGCAAGCCGATGACTCGGCCCCAGGCCCAGCCGAAGAACCCAAGGTGGAGGGGGAGGCGGGCCGCTGGGAGCCATCACTCAGCCGAAAGACGGCCACGTTCAAGTCACGAGCGCCCAAGAAGAAGTATGTGGAGGAGCACGGTGCCGGCAGCGGCAGCAGTGCAGCGGCGGGTGCCCCTGAAGAGCGGGCACGGACCCCCGAGGAAGCCGGCGCCCTGGGGGTGCCTCCACGGCCACCCACCTCCACGCGCTCCTCCTCCACCGACACAGCCAGCGAGCACTCAGCCGACCTGGAGGATGAGGCGGCCGAAGCCTGTGGTCTGGGCCCCTGGCCCCCTGGCAGCACCAGCGGGGGCTACGACCTGCGGCAGCTACGGTCCCAGCGAGTCCTGGCTCGGCGCGGGGATGGCCTCTTCCTGCCGGCTGTGGTGCGCCAGGTGCGCCGAAGCCAGGACCTGGGTGTGCAGTTCCATGGGGACCGGGCCCTGACTTTCTATGAGGGGGTGCCTGGCGGGGGTGTGGATGTGGTTCTGGATACCACGCCCCCACCGGGGGCGCTGGCGGTGGGCACAGCGGTCTGTACCTGTGTGGAGCCTGGCATGGCAGCCTACCGGGAGGGTGTGGTGGTGGAGGTGGCCACCAAGCCCGCCGCCTACAAGGTCCGCTTTGGCCCTGGCCCCAGCTCCCAGCTGGTCCCAGCCACCCTGCCGCAGCTGCCTCAGCCACCACACCGGGAGCCCGAGGAGGCGGTGTGGGTGGCCCGCTCCAGCCTCCGCCTGCTGCGGCCGCCCTGGGAGCCTGAAGCCCTGCCAAGGAAGCCCCCGGCAGGCCCTGAGGAGGAGCAGGCCGAGCCCGGGGCCACCCTGCCCCCCTGCCCTGCTGCCCTGGACCCCAAGCAGCCTGAGGACGCCGAGGTCTCCAAGATCAGCTTTGGTGGCAACCTTGGGGCTTGTGAGGAGGGTGAGGAGAAGCACCCGCCCGCCCTGGGCACTCCGGCTCTGCTCCCACTGCCGCCCCAGCTCCTGTCACCACCACCCAAGTCTCCTGCCTTCGCAGGCCCAGGCCGCCCGGGTGAGCAGCCCTCCCCGTGCCAGGAGGGGAGCCAGGGCGGCAGCCGGAGCAGCAGCGTGGCCTCACTGGAGAAGGGGGCTGCGCCGGCCGCCCGGGCCCGCACGCCCCTGACAGCGGCCCAGCAGAAGTACAAGAAGGGCGACGTGGTCTGCACGCCCAACGGAATCCGAAAGAAGTTCAACGGCAAGCAGTGGCGACGGCTGTGCTCGAGAGACGGCTGCATGAAGGAGTCACAGCGGCGGGGCTACTGCTCCCGTCACCTGTCCATGCGAACCAAGGAGATGGAGGGCCTGGCGGACAGCGGCCCAGGTGGGGCTGGGCGGCCGGCAGGTGTGGCAGCCCGCGAGGGCAGCACCGAGTTCGACTGGGGGGACGAGACGTCGCGGGACAGCGAGGCCAGCAGCGTGGCAGCCCGCGGAGACTCCCGTCCACGCCTGGTGGCCCCCGCTGACCTGTCTCGCTTTGAGTTTGACGAGTGCGAGGCGGCGGTGATGCTGGTGTCCCTGGGCAGCTCTCGCTCGGGCACACCCTCCTTCTCCCCTGTGTCTACGCAGTCACCCTTCTCGCCAGCCCCGTCGCCCTCACCATCACCGCTCTTCGGCTTCCGCCCCGCCAACTTCAGCCCCATCAATGCCTCGCCCGTCATCCAGCGCACCGCTGTCCGCAGCCGCCACCTGAGCGCCAGCACCCCTAAGGCGGGCGTGCTGACGCCACCAGACCTGGGCCCCCACCCGCCGCCACCTGCCCCCCGAGAGCGCCATTCCTCTGGCATCCTCCCCACCTTCCAGACCAACCTGACCTTTACTGTGCCCATCAGCCCTGGGCGACGGAAGACGGAGCTGCTGCCCCACCCAGGGGCATTGGGGGCCTCCGGCGCAGCGGGTGGAGGAGCCACCCCAGACTTCCCCAAGAGTGACAGCTTAGACTCTGGCGTGGACTCGGTGTCCCACACACCTACACCCTCCACGCCGGCCGGCTTCCGAGCCGTGTCGCCCGCCGTGCCCTTCTCCCGCTCCCGCCAGCCCTCACCGTTGCTGCTCTTGCCTCCACCTGCCGGTCTGACCTCGGACCCTGGGCCCTCCGTGCGCCGGGTGCCTGCCGTGCAGCGGGACTCGCCCGTCATCGTCCGTAACCCGGACGTGCCGCTGCCCTCCAAGTTCCCCGGGGAGGTGGGCACTGGCAGTGAGGCCCGGGCCGGAGGACCCGGGCGGGGCTGCCGAGAGACCCCGGTGCCTCCAGGGGTGGCCAGTGGGAAGCCTGGCCTGCCCCCACCTCTGCCGGCCCCGGTACCCATCACTGTGCCTCCAGCTGCGCCGACTGCCGTGGCCCAGCCGATGCCCACCTTTGGCCTGGCTTCCTCACCCTTCCAGCCGGTGGCCTTCCACCCCTCACCCGCTGCTCTGTTGCCTGTCCTGGTGCCCAGCAGCTATACCAGCCATCCTGCTCCCAAAAAGGAAGTCATCATGGGCCGGCCTGGGACAGGTAAGAGGTTTTGCTGGAGGGGCTGGGTGAGGGCTCATTTTGTACTGGGCGACTGGCAAAGTGGCTCTCGAGAGAGGTAAGCTCCCCACCCCGGGGGGCTTTCAAGGGGAGGCTGGCCTCCCATCTGCACAAAAGTTCCCATGGAAATTCCTGTGTTAGGCTGAGCATGTGGACTTTGAAGGGTCAGTGCAGTGTTTCCAGAGGCCTCCTGGTTGGGGTCTACCAGTCAGCAGACCTTTGCTGAGAGTGCAGGCTCAAAGCCAGCCCCACCCCTCCCACCCTCCCTAGAGCTGATGGGGTAACAGAGATGGTAATCACGATGACAACTGCCATGGCCTGAGAACTGACAGGGGCATCACCGTGATAAGCACTGTGAGTAGGTTATGTCTCCTAACCTCACACCCACCCCTTAACGTAGCACTCACAGCATACTGAACCTTGCTGTGAGTAGGCTCCTATAGAGGAAACTGGGAGTTTCTCGACGATCTAGTAGTTGGGAATCCACGCTTCCACTGCAGGGGACCCCGGTTTGATCTCCGATCAGGGAGCTAAGATCCTGAAAGCTGCTGCATGGTGATGCTGCTGCTGCTGCTAAGTCACCTCAGTCGTGTCCGACTCTGTGACCCCATAGACTGCAGCTCACCAGGCTCCTCCGTCCCTGGGATTCTCCAGGCAAGAACACTGGAGTGGGTTGCCATTTCCTTCTCCAATGCATGAAAGTGAAAAATGAAAGGGAAGTCGCTCAGTCGTGTCTGACTCTGCAACCCCATGGACTGCAGCCCACCAGGTTCCCCCATCCATGGGATTTTCCAGGCAAGAGTACTGGGTTGGGTTGCCATTGCCTTCTCCGGCTGCATGATGCAGCCAGAAAAAAAAAAAAAAAGAGGAAACTGAGGTCAGGTTAGTTACTTGCCCAGGGTCACGTGGCTAGTAAATCCCGGAGCCAGCCTTCAAACCCAGGCTGGCTGTCTCGTGACCACTTGGCCACAGTCCTGGGTTACAGATGGGAAGACTGAGGCTCCAGTGGGTCCTTCTGCCAGGTGGTGGCAGGCCCAGGCCTGGAGACCTCATCTTCACTGCTGTACCTGGTAAATAGCACAGGTGTGGTCAGTGCCCTGGCGGGGATCCGGGGGTGTGCCGGGCATGCCTCCCGAGGTGAACCTAGTCTGGCTGCCCTCAGGACAGGACATGTAAGCCAGGGGTTGGAGGAGAAGTTGGAACCTGCAACCCTGGGACAGAAGAACCTCCTGGGAGGCTGATGGGAAGGCTCCGAGGTCAGAAGGAGCACAGCTGAGGACAGCCGGTGTGGCTAGAGGGCTGAGGCCAGGGGTGGGGGCGAGACATTTCTGAGATGGGGCTGGAGAACCATCTGGCCTGGGCCTTGTCAGAGCAACTTTCATGGAGGGTGACAAACCCGTCACTCACCCCTTCCCGAGCATCTTTTTCTTATTTACCTATTCATTTACTGTTGACTGAGGGCCCTCTCTGTGCCTGGCCCTGTGCTGGTTGACGCTAAGGACACAGCCCCATCCTCACAGGGCTCATGGTTCCTGGAGTAGACAAACCTGTCCCCAGATAGTGGCTGTCCAGAGTGGTCAGGGCTGGGGTGGTCAGGGAGGACTTCTTAGAGAAGGAGCCGTGAGTGCATGCTCAATCGCTTAGTTATGTCCGACTCTTTGCAACCCTGTGGACTATAGCCCGCCAGGCTCCTCTCTGTCCATGGGATTCTCCAGGCAAGAATACTCGAGTGAGTAGCCATTCTCTTCTCCAGGGGATCTTCCCAACCCAGGGATTGAACCCCCAGATCTCCTGCATTGCAGGTGGATTCTTAACCGTCTGAGCCACCAGGGAAGCCCTCTAAAGTGAGGCCTGAAGGGTGTGCAGAAGGGAGCCTGGCAAGGCCGGCAGGAGGACCATCAGGTAGAGGGAAGAGTTTGTGTAAAGGCCTTGAGGCAAGAGCCAAAGTTTAAAGGAAGTTGAATCTGCAAAGTCAAGGGCTCTAGACCATGGGTGAGTGTTGGGATGTGTGGCTGCATAGGTGAGCAGCACATCAAAGTCAGATCATAGAAGGTCCTTCTAAGACTTGGGAACTTTATCCTGAGGGCACTAGGAAACTATGGAGGGTTGTACCATATAGGGGGAGTTCCAGCCCCTGAAACCAGGGAAGAAGGAGGTAGATGTGGATCTCTGTAGGAGCCACTGTGTCTTGGGCTGGAACAAAGACTAGTGTAGGAAGGAGCCCAGGCCCTGCCCTCACTCAGCTCCTGCCCAGACCCAGGGCGGAGGACACAGGCACAGCGCTTTCCCCTCATGCTCACCCCTAACATTTGTTACATTTGTTATTTTGTAGCTGATATGAGCAAAATTCCACAAAGTGGGCACAGCAGGGATTTCTGTCCTTAGGCAGATGAAGACACTGAAGCAGAAGGACTCTCTAACCATCCCGTTCAGCTCCCCACCCCCCCACATGCCTGCAGCCCCCTGACACTGCCCTCACATATAGCACCGCTGGGTCATGACCCTCACTGCAGCTGCGTGGGGAGGGTGACCTGGAGCCTACCAGGGTGGTCTGGCAGGGTTCCTGCTACTATTTTCCAGATGAGGAAAAGTGAGGCCCTGACAGAAACATGAGTCGTGATGGAGGTCACCCAGCCGTGATGGAGGTCACCCAGCCAGGAAGGGGCAGGACTGTGTCTTGAATCAGATCTCTCGATCTAGATCACAGGACCCTTGCTACCAGAAGTAAGAGTATTGAGTGCCACCCATGCATGTGCCTGGCACACTGCTCAGTAAGGGCTCAGTGCACCTTTGCTTGAGTCGTGCTCACACCCCAGGAGCTCAGTAGGACCATTAGTTCCCCTGGACAGAGGAGGAAACTGCAGCCCCAGAGGCTGAGTGACTTGCCCGTGGTCACCCAGATAGGAACAGGGAGAGCCAGGATTTGAACCCAGACTGTTTGGCGCCAGAGCCCGTTACTCTCAGTAATGATGACAATAACAGTACCCCGCTTTATTGAGCACACACCACTGCCCAGCTGCTGGGATGGGGCTGCCTCCTTGAAACTTCCTGACACTATGAGATAGGGATTACCAGTTTCCAGCCTTGTCGTCGGTAGCGGGAGGGGGACTGAGGTTCAGGGAGGGGAGGTCCCTTGCTGGAAGCCACCTGGTCGTCAGAACTTGTCCAGTGCCTGTCCTGGCGGTTCTGAGCCGCGCCTCCCTGACTACACCCATGCTGAGGTATCCAGGCTGCCCTCAGGTTCCCAGCCAGTGGGCCCTTTTGTTCTTCTCTCCGAGGCTTCCCTAAAGCCTTGGGAGGTAGGCACCTTGGGGCCTTCTCTGTCTTAAGGCCCAGACAGGGCAGACCGTGCCCAGGGGCACAGTGAAGCGATCACCCTTTGGCCCGCCCATGCCAGGGCCTGACCCTCTGCCAGGGCAGCAGGTGTGAGGGGGTGGCCCAGGGCAGCCTGCCTGCTTCTGCCCCCCGCCAGGCATTTGCTTCCGCTGGGGGACTTGCTGGAGCAGGCGGGCCGGCATTCTCCGCATTCTGTGCATGGCCGGGCCAGCCAGCTGCCATCGCCACCTCCCTCTGACTCTTCCCGCCTGCTCCCCCGGAGAGGAAGCCGCCCCAGGGCCTACAGCCCTGGCCTAGGAGGCCAGATGTCTCAGCCTCGTGCTTGGCATGGCCTGCCTTCCAGCTCCTGGCTTCTGCCTGGGTTCCCTGTATTGACAGGCAGTGCCCCTTCTCCTGGGCCTGTCTGCCCATCTGCCTGTTTGAGCCACTGCGTATCTGTCTCTCCCTTGGGTACCTATGTCTTTCTCTGCCCAGGTCTCCATTTCTGCACCTGAGTCTCCCTCTGTGGACTTCTGTCTGACTTTCCCTGAGTCTGGCTCTCTATGGCTTTCCTGGTTTGTACCTCCTTAGATATCAGTCCTCGTTGGAGCTTTCATTCCACCCTCTTTCTCTTTTGCACCCCCCCACCGCCCCAATCGTGGGCTTCTGTCTCTGGTCCACCCTTGGCCTACCCTCTGGTCCTCCTTCCCCCATTCTTTAGACAGACCTGCTTCCCCTATTCTAGCCCCCACTCCCACTTTGCGCACATCAGAAACTCTGTTCCTCTAAGTCACTGAGAGTTGCTAAGCACCAGGTCTCTTGCTCCTTCTTTGGGGAGTGCTGGGGTAATGTCTAGGCCTGAAGGCCCCTTCTTGGTCCTTGACAAATGTCCGCTCCTGTCCTGAAAGCTACTGAGAGTTATCGGGAGCTATCCTACAGACCCATCAACACCCAAGCACCTGTTCCCAAGACAGGCAGGAAGGTGGGGGCTTTGGGGGCCAAGCTAGGAGATCCGGCTGTGGGGGAGCAGCAGGAAAGCAGTTCCTCTGCCCACCCACCTGCTCGAGGGCATGACCCGGATCACCCCTACCACCCCCACCCCCATCACCTTTCAGAAGACACTTTGGTGCCAGCTGCATTTAACTGAGTCCCACGAGTAGTCCATCCCAACAGGCAGAATCTCAGAGACCAAGCAGTATCCACCCACTGTGCTTGGGTACGTTGGGAAAATGAGGCCCCAAGAAGAGCCAGGGGGGCAGCGGGGTGACGGGGAAATCCTCCTGACTCCGCAGATCCATACTCTGCCCAACCAGAATTTCTGTTTTGTCTCCAACAATAACCGCCCTCTCTCCCACCAGAAGTCTCTCTTCACCCCTCTCCCTGGCCCAAGCTGAGCAGCCCTGGGGTAAAGTGGGTGGGAAAGGCATATGTGGATGCAGGCACAGGCAAGGATGAGCAGAGGGAGGCCCAGAGCCGGAGGAGGGCAGAGGAGAGAAGCAACTCTGGCTTAATGAATGAGGTGATGAGGGAGGTTCAGGTAGGCTTCTCACTGGAGGTGACATTGGAGCTGAAGCAGGAAGAATGAGTGGATTTCAGGGTAGTAGAAGAGAAGGGCCATCCAGGCATAGGCAGCCACAGGAGCAAAGGCCAGGAGGGGTGAAAGTGCATGGTCTTGAAGTGGCCAGTTGAGGCTGGAGCTGACACGGGCCCTAGGCTTGGCAGAAGGGTGCCAAGAAAGACAGGTACAGCCGAGCCACGCTTGAGTGTCAGCCCCGTGAAGAGCCTAGAAACGGTTCAGAGCAGAGGGAGAGGGTTGGATCAGGCTGTCAAAGACCCCTGGATAGAAAGGAGACCTAGCCTGGGAAAAGAGGGTGAATTACAGGAGAGCGGAGAGAAGAGGCTCTTTTGAGGTAGCAGGAGTGAGTCTTGGAGATTTCTTGGAAGAACCCCGAGCGCCAGGCACTGCAAGGGGTCAGGCTGCCTCCTGGTGGCGGCGGGTGGTTGGGGTTGCTGGCCTGCGCATGCGCAACGCCGCGGTGGTGTGTGGCCCGCAGCCCCCGGCGCCCGGGCATTAATGGCTCCATTAGTGGCAGGGAGGGAGGCGCATTAGCGGCGACGGCGGCGTCTGGCTCCCATTACCACCGGCGGCAGCGGCTGCACCGCAGGCGGCTGGACCCTCGCCTGCCGCGCCGCCGCCTCCGCCTGCACCCCGTTCCCTGTTCCCGCTCCGCTTGGGGGCTTGGGCCAGGGAACCCCCGTCTCCTCATTTCGGTGGAAAAGCTAATCGTGAAGCCAGGCAGACCGGGGCTCAAATCTTGATCGTGCCACCTCCTGACTGCAAGATCCTACCCCCTTCTGAGCCTGTTTCATGCGAAGCAGCCAGAGAAAGAGGGTGCATCGGGGGCTTTGTGGGTCCAGACCTGCACCCAGTCAGGGCCGCGCCCATTCCCGCGCCCTAGGGGGTAGGCCCGGGGCGTCTGGCCTCAGGTCTTCCCATTGGCTGCTGTCGCTCCCGCCGACGCCGATTGGTCGAGATGTGCCCCCCCCCCCGCCCCTGCGCCATTAACCCTTGCGCGGCCGCGTTATCGGGCTGGGTGGGGGACCTCCCCGCCAGCAGACAGTTCGGGTGCCAGCTGGCCCGCGCCCCGCCGCGGCCCGCGTGGGTGTCAGGCCGGCCGGGCTCCCGCCCGCCCTCCCAGCACAAAGCGGCTTTGTGGGGCCCGCCAAGGGCTGGCTGGGGGCCAGGCGGCGAGTGGAAAATCTCGTGAGCGCGGGGTTGGGGAGGAGAACGCAGGGCGGCGCCCCCTCCTCCGCCCAGGCAGTGGCGCCTCCCTCAGCCCGCGCGGACCAGCCCTTTCAGCCCCGGCACTTGTACACTCCCCCCTGACTCCTTTTTCTACCCCCAAATCCACATCCCTCCCTCCATCCTATCCCGCTCATCTCCCAATCCCTGGGGAGCCTCCCCCACACCTCTCGCTTGCCTCTCTTTCCCTTCTGGTCCCCCTGCCTACCCCAGCCCCACTCACACTGACTCACCCCGGCGCTATTTTTAGGCCCCCATCCCTCCCGAGCAGCACCAGCCCAATCCTGGGCTCGTTCCCCAGGCAACCCTGGCCGTCGCCGACTCCGCCCGGGGTGGGTGGGTGGGTGTGTATGTGGAGAGCGGGTGAGGGGAGCTGGGGACACCGGGGTGGTGAGCCGAGGCGGGGACCCGGGCCTGGAGAGCAGGGTGGGGAGCCGCAGGCGGCAGGGCGCGGTGCCTCTCGGGCTCAATAAACGGGGGCCCGCGAGTTCAGGGCATGTCTGCCTGTCCCTCAGTCTGTCAGCATCCCTGGCTGTGCGCCCCAGGGCTCTGGGCAGGCCTCAGCCTGTGCCACCCTGGGTGGCAGTTGCTGTCTCTGTCTGGGCTCCCTGTCCCCAGGCTGGGGTGGAGTGGTGCCCTGGGGATTGTTTGGGGCCAAACCTTTTGTGGAGTTGGTTACCCGGTAGTGCAGGGGCGAGCTGCACTGTAGTTCTGCCCAGTACCTGCTCTGAGTGAAGGGTGGTGAAGCACTCCCTCTCACATGGGGCTGAGGCCCTGGTTTGGGGAACCTCTTCAGCATTTTCCAACCAGGGAGGCCCCAGTTAGAGTTGGGGATGGCTGAAGACAGGGAACTGCTCCCTCTTCTCTACTCCTAATCACCCCCACCCAGGGTTCCTCCATTCCAAACAATGGAAACTAAGTATAGGGCTGGCCCAGTGCCCAGGGCAGGGGGGCCCTTCCCGCCCGGATTCCGGCCCCTCCCTGCTAGGCTGGGCCCCCACTTGGCTGTCCCCTACCCTGTAAGGGGCCTCTTCCCATCCCTCCTCTGTGGGCACTGCCTTCTACCAGATGTGCAACCCTCCCAGATGCCTGGGGCCCTCTTTCCCTCCTGTGCCAGGCTTAGCTCCTTTTCTCACGCAGCAGAAGTGGGGGTACTGGGGGCAGGGTTCCTCTGAGCTCAGTCCCTGAGCTGCATTGCAGTGGGGAAGGGGTTAACTTGCCAGGAGGTGACTCACCGGTGGGGAGAGGAGGGGGCAGCCATGGGGAGATAGAGCAGGCCACATTGATTTCAGCCTTGATTTCTGCTTCACATTGCAGTCCCTGGGGCAGTGAGGTAATGGAGGGTCTGAGTCTGGGGATGCAAAGGGAGGAGGGGGTGGTCACCTAATAGTCCCTGTGTTGGTCTCTCCAGGCTCACAGCCAAGAGTCTGGCCCTGCAGTCACTGGAGGTCAGAGGGCTATAGACCTCCCCTTTCCCGCTGGGCTCAGGTTACCTGGTTTTTGCCCCCTCTCCATGCCTTCATCTCTGTAGGTGCAGAAGGCTGGGAAGAGTTTGTGCCTGTCTCTGATCCCACCTGTGTAGGAGCTCAGTCTCAGTCCATCTGAGCCTGTGCAGTCTTGACCTGCCCAGTTGTGACCCCAGGCCTCTGCCTTCACAGGATGTGACCTCAGGGCCCCTCTTACATGATCCAAGGCCACTGCCTCTGTGCCTGGTAGGCCCCAGACCTTGTCTGTGACTCTTCGTGTACCCTCTGACTTTTCTATAGTTCATCAGTCTCTCCAAATCTTTGAACACATTCCCAGACCTTTGGGTTGGGAGTCTCTGCCTGTGTCCACCCTGAGGTTGAATTTTCAGTAGCGGAAAGAGCACTTGAGTTGGAGTGCTGGGCTGTTATGTCCCAGCTGCATGATCTTGCACCATTTATTGTTTCTCTGAGCCTCACTTTCTCATCTGAACAATGGGCATAATAAAGTGTACTTCCCTAGTGGTTGTGAGGTTTCAACACACAGGGTCATACATACAAGCTCCCCAAACGGAGCAGCCCCAGTGTTAGTTTCCCCTCTTCCTTCTTCTGAAAACAATGACTCACAACCTAGAGTAGTGGCCTCCTGTGTTACACTGTGAGGTGGAGGGTCCCAGGTGGCTGCTAAGTGTCAGGTAGGGTTGCTCAATGATGGCAAACAGCCATGGCACTTTGTATACCTGATGAGCCAGGGTACTGAAGTAGTGCTCACTGGGGTAAGTTTATATAGTGTGTGTGGTCAGTATGATGGCACTTGTGAGAGTTACCTGTGTTGGGGTTGGGAGTGCCAGGAAGGCCACGAGTGTTGGTTGTGTTAGAGGGACATAGGGTGTGTGCAGTGGACAAACAGTGAGTGTGATGAGGTGTAGGAGATAATTCTGCCTGTTAATATGTCGTGTGTTTGTATGATGATTCACAGGGATGTGTGAGGAGTATATGCTTTGATGAAGCATATATGACAGGGCATGTATGAAATGGGTGATGTGAAGAGGATGGGTGAGAACGAGTGTGTGTGACTGTGGGTGGGGCACGATGGACGGCTAGTATCGGAGGTAGTACATTATGTGAGGAAGTGTTCTAGGTGTGTGACTTCGTGTGAGAGTGTAAGAGGGAGGGTACAAGTGTCCCTGGGGTGTGTATAAGGTAAAGGGTGTGGTAGGAAGGTCTGTCAGGAGTGTGTGTCTGTGTGTGTGACTTTGTGACTGCTGTTGTGAGAGTTGGTGAGGGCTCAGGGGTGGCCGGCCCAACCCTACACGCAGTTCGTCTGCCTTGCGGGGCCGTGCGCGCCCTAGCTGGGCGTGAGGGAGGTGGGCCGAGCCGCGCGTGAGCATGTTCCTCGCGCGGACTGGACACACACAAGTACCACCCACAGCCCCGGGCCTCTGCAGCAAGGCGCCCCGAAGCGCCCCCCTGGCTCGGTGCCTTTACTGCAGTGCGCCCTCCCTGCCGCCCTCCTCCCGCGGTCCCGCCCCGGGCCGGCTTGGGTCCAACCGGAGCCCGCCCCGCCCTGCTCTTATTTGCATATGACTGACGTTCCCCCGGGGCGGCCAATGGGGGCGGGCGCGGCGGGGCCTGACCCGCGCGCGGCGGCGGCAGCCAATGGATTTGCGCGCGGTGGGCCGGGCTTGCGCGGAAGGCCGCGGGGGAAGCGGGGAAGGGGCGGGGGGAGGTGCGGCGGGGGGAGGGGAGCGCGTAGTAGTGGCGGGGCGGGGAGGCGGCGGTGGTTCGGCGCGGGGCTCGCTCGGAGCGCACGGACGCACGCACGCTCGTCCGTCTGCCCGCCCGGGGCCGGAGGCCGACCCCGCGCTGAACCGCGGGCTCCAGGCCCGGAAAGGCGGGGCGCGGTGCCGGCAGCCGGGGCGCGCGGGGCCAGAGCCGTTACCCGCCGGAGCTGCGAGGGAGGGAGGGAGCGAGCCAGCGAACGGGGAAGGGAGGGGGCCGCCCCCGCGCACGCGCGTCGCGCCCCGCCCCACCTGCCCCGCCCGCCCGGCTCCGCGCGGGAGGAGGGAGAAGGAGGGGGCGGTGCCGATGGCCCCCGTGCCGCGCGCCCCGTGACGGCCCCCGCGCGCGCCGGGGGGCGGGGCGGGGCCGGCGCGCTCTGACCTCCCCCCGCCCCCCGGGCGGCGGGAGGCAGGCGGCGTTGTGCGCAGGCGCGCCCGGCAGAGACCCCCGCGTGGGGCGGCCGGAGGGGGGCGGCGTGGGGGGGGCATGTGGCAACGGCCTCCAGCTCCCCCCGGGCCCGAGCGGCAGCGGCCGAGGAGCCGGCGGCGGGCGGAACGGCGACGGCCGCTGAGGAGGCGCGAGCCCCGGCCGGGCCCCCCCGCGCCGGACCATGTACTCAGCCCACAGGCCCCTGGTGCCCGCGTCCGGCGCGGCCTCCCGTGGCCTCGGCATGTTCGGTCAGTAGCGCCTGGGCCCTGGGACTGCAGGGGTCAAGATGTCGGGGTGCTGAGTGCAGAGTAATGGTGATGGGGTTACAGTACGAGAACGGTGGCGGCAGAGTAGAGGGGAAAGTTACAGAGCTCGGCTGGGCCAAGTGGTTAGTGACGGCAGGTGGGAGTGTAGCAGAGTGATAAGAGTGCAGAGTGGGGCGTAGCTGGGGACAGCTGTGGGGTTTAGGTGCGGGGTGGAACAGGTATGTTGTCATAGGAGGTGAGGGGTGCAGAGTACCTTGGTCCGGAGCATGGGTTAGAATCGTAGCAGTGTGATGCCTGGTCCCAGGTGTGAAACAAGAGTGGGGAGGCGCTGGGGGCTGTGATTGAGAAGTGGGCTAAGGACAGGTCTTGGGTCTGTGAGTGAGGCGCTGTCTGCTCAAGAGTGATGTGTTTGTGGTGTGCTCTTCAGAGAGAGAGGGCGAGACCCAGGAACCTGGAGGGTAGTGCGCTGGGGAGGAGTTCAGGAGGGACAGGACCAAAGGACGGTCCTCCCATTGTCTGCTGGGCCTCTTCTTTCTCACCCAGCAGATCAGGAGGCAAGATCTTTGTGAAGAGAGGGACCTGCCCAGGTTGCTTAGAGGCTCTTGTGGGTTTGAGGGCCCAGCAGGCTTGTGGGGCTCCAGGGCCCCAATAGTGGGGATGGGGTTTTCATAGTATCTAGAGTCCTCTCCAGCGTTGGCTTCTTTGTCCCTTTCCTGTTGCTTTGATGTCTACTTCTTGTTTTGGCAGCATCTCACAGAAGCAGGTCTTGAGGCCAGTGTCTCCCATAGGGGCTCCAAGAGGATAGTCTTCTGAAGGCATTTGGGGGGAGGGAGGTCAGCTGAGGTCAAATTGATCTAGATCAGGGGGAGCTTGGAGTGATGGGGACTGGCGCTAGGGCGTTTTCCTCCTGTCTTCATGGTCTTCCCCTAGCAGGGGCCTTTTCTGTGGGTTCAACTTCCCCCAGGGAGCTGGCAGTGAGAAGGAGACCCACTCCCAACCTGGGCCAGCCCCAGGAGTCCAGCCAGGGGTGGGCCGCAGCCTCGGGCTGGCTCTCTTATCACCCAGCTCCTGGAACAGAAGGTTGGCCCCTGGTGCGGGAGGTACCTTCCTGTGGATATTCTCGAGGAAACACCTGGCGCTGTTGCCTTGCCTGGGCAGGGTCTTGTAACAATTCTGTTGTCTGCTCTATTGTCCCTGCCTTTTCTTCTGAGGAGCTTACCACACCCTTCCATCTTTCTGGGCAAGAGGGCTGGCCACTGTACTGGAGGAAAGCACAGGAGTTTCAAGTGAGGGAGGCGGGGAGGCCTCTTCACAATTAGTAGACTTCTCTCTGAGGAGAGAAGAGAGGGATGCTGGAGCCACCAGTGCCCAGCCGGGGAAGGGCAGGTCTGGGTCCCTGGGGTGTGTGGTAGGGGGAGGGAGGCAAGGAGAAAGGCCTGAGATCCCATGCCCTGTGGGTAGTGGGGAGAGGAGGGAAGAAGAGGAGTGGGAGAGGAGGTTGGGCCATCTGCCTCAAGAAAAGAGAAAGGGAATGTGAGGCCAAGGTGGGGGCTCTGTCGGATGAGGCGTGGTGATGGGAATGGGGTGCGGCTGGGGGAGGGTCTCTAGCCTCGCGCAGAGAGTGAGATGGCATGCAAACATGGCCTGGTTTGCGACAGGAGCCAGTCGTTCCTCTGGCCTGGTCCCTGGTGGCAAGGCTGGTGGAGGTAGAGGTGGGGGAGGGCGTGGGGTGTGAGGACTCTTTCCCTGCTTCTGTTTTCGTTCTTATAAATCTAGAAATCTGTCAGCGAGGAGCTCTTCCTGAGTGATGTCACACGCCTGAGCCCAGGGCGCTCTGGGATGGGGGAAGAGGGTGTAAAGAAGAGGGGGTGGCACCTTGTCCAGGGTGGAAAAGAGCTTGCTTTGGGTGGAGGGGGGTGTCAAGGCCTGGCTCTCCTGTCGCACCACTCAGCTGACTCCTTCCCACAGTGTGGACAAATGTGGAACCTCGCTCTGTGGCCGTGTTCCCCTGGCACTCCTTAGTCCCCTTCCTGGCCCCCAGCCAGCCTGACCCCTCTGTACAGCCAAGTGAGGCCCAGCAACCTGCCAGCCACCCCGTGGCCTCCAATCAGAGCAAAGGTGAGGGGCAGGGGGCTGTGGGGAGGCCCGGGGATGGGGTCGGGATGGCCCCGGAGCCCTCTGACTCGCCCGCCGCTCTACCCCCAGAACCTGCTGAGTCGGCAGCCGTTGCTCACGAGCAGCCACCCGGTGGGACAGGGAATGCTGACCCGGGGCGGCCCCCAGGAGCCACATGCCCTGAAAGCCCAGGGCCCGGACCCCCCCACACTTTGGGGGTGGTGGAACCTGGGAAGGGCCCCCCTCCCACCACGGAGGAGGAGGCCCCTGGACCGCCAGGAGAGCCGCGACTGGACAGCGAGACAGAGAGTGACCACGACGATGCGTGAGTACCCTGAGGTCTGGGACCAGGGGAGGGGCGTGGCCAGAGACTCAGCTCTCCCTGTCCCTGCTGCTCTCTCTCCATCACATCTCATTCCCCATAGCTTCCTCTCCATCATGTCTCCTGAGATCCAGTTGCCCCTGCCACCCGGGAAACGCCGGACCCAGTCCCTCAGCGCCCTGCCCAAGGAACGAGACTCATCTTCAGAGAAGGATGGACGCAGCCCCAACAAGGTGTCTCATCTCCACCCATCCCTAGCTCACCCTGAGGCCACTCAAGCCCATCCTCCGGGTTCTAACAATCCCTTGCGGGCCGGTGTCTTCTGCAGCGGGAGAAGGACCATATCCGGCGGCCCATGAATGCCTTCATGATCTTCAGCAAGCGGCACCGGGCCCTGGTCCACCAGCGCCACCCCAACCAGGACAACCGGACTGTCAGTAAGATCCTGGGCGAGTGGTGGTACGCCCTGGGGCCCAAGGAGAAGCAGAAGTACCATGACCTGGCCTTCCAGGTAACACCGCCACCTCTCAGCTCCTCAGTTTCCTCTGGTTGGGTGGATGAGTGAAGGGTCTCCCTGCCCTTTCCTGCTAGGTGAAAGAGGCCCACTTTAAGGCCCACCCAGATTGGAAGTGGTGCAACAAGGACCGGAAGAAGTCCAGCTCAGAGGCCAAGCCCACGAGCCTAGGGCTGGCAGGAGGACACAAGGAGCCGAGGGAGCGGAGCATGTCGGAGACAGGCACTGCCGCTGCCCCCGGAGGTCAGTGAGCCCCTCTGCCCTCTTCCTTCCTGTGGGCCACCAGTCTCCCCTTTGCTTGCTCAGCCCGCTTCCCCAGAAGCTCCTCTCGGCTTCATTCCTTTTGATCCCCTCACTGCAAAGGCCCTGACACTGAGCTGTGGTGAAGGAGTCAGGGAGGCCCAAGGAGGTTATACATCCAAACAGAAATCTCAACATCAAGTGTCATTTACTGAGTATTTACTGCGTGACAGGCACTTCTTAGAGCATAATGTCTAGCATTCAAAACCAAAGCCCATTTTCCAGATGAGGAAACTGAGGCTCAGAGAGGCAAAATCACTTACTCGAAGTCACAAAAAACTAGGAAGTGGCCGAGTCTGAATTTAAACCCCAGCTTGGGGGCTTCCCTGGTGGCTCAGTGGTAAAGAATTCGCCTGCCAATGCCGAAGACATGGGTTCGATCCCTGGTCTGGGACAGTCCCACATGCCACAGAGCAACTAAGCCTGTGTGCCGCAGCTACTGAGCCTGAGCTCTGGAGCCCTCGAGCCATCACTATTGAGCCCATGCACCCGAGAGCCGGTGCTCTGCAAAAGAGAAGCCACCGTGGTGAGGTGCCTGCAAACTGCAGCTAGGGATCACTGCAGCTCAGGAAAAGCCAGCACAGCTACAGAGACCCAGCACAGCCTGTAAATGAGTACATAAAGTCATTAAAAAAGAAAAAAAAACCCAGCTTGTTGGCTCTCAGGGCCGCAGTCAGAAAAGGCCCTTATTGGCTACTGCTGCTGACTGAGGGTGTCTATAGAGTGCACTGCCCTGAGGCACTTTTCTGGAGATCCCTTGGGTTCAGGCCCACAGCCCTGCAAGGGATGTTCCTTTCGCTCTGAGACCAGGGAACATAGGCTCAGACAGTCCAGTGGCAGCGCTGCACGTACCTGTCTCCAGGCTTTTCTCCCCTCAGAAGGGCCACCTCCCAGGGAGCAGTGGGCTCATTCCTCGAAACCCCAGAGGACAGGAAGTAGTGGGAAATGCTGGGCTGGTGGGTGGTGCCTCTCTTCTGCCTGGTGGCCCAGGAAGTCCAACCTGCTTCCACCCAGTATTTAGAAGTGTCTGTGGATGTTTTGGCCAGCCTAGGCTCTGGTAGCAGGCTTCCTGACTGTAACTCTGTCTCTTTTCCGCCCTGCAGTGTCTTCAGAGCTCCTGTCTGTCACGGCCCAGACGCTCTTAAGCTCAGATACCAAGACTCCAGGGAGCGGCTCCTGTGGGGGAGAGCGTCTGCACGCTGTTGGGGGACCTGGCTCAGCCCGGCCCCGCGCCTTCTCCCACAGTGGGGTCCACAGCCTGGATGGTGGGGAGGTAGACAGCCAGGCGTTGCAGGAACTGACTCAGGTCTGGAGGGCGGGCCGCAGGGGTAGGGGCGACGGGCAGGGAGGGAGATGACTGCCCTGGCTGAACTCTCCCTGCGCTTGCCCTGCAGATGGTGTCTGGGCCTGCATCCTACGCTGGCCCAAAGCCCTCCACCCAGTATGGGGCTCCAGGCCCCTTTGCGGCGCCTGGGGAGGGAGGCACCCTGGCAGCCAGTGGACGGCCCCCACTGCTCCCCACCCGGGCCTCCCGCTCCCAGCGTGCAGCCAGTGAGGACATGACCAGTGATGAGGAACGCATGGTCATCTGTGAGGAGGAGGGGGACGATGATGTCATTGGTAAGCTGTCTCAGGACCCAGAGTCCTAGCCGGGGAACAGCAGGCTCAGGTTGGGAAAGTAGGTAGAGATTTGGCTCAGGTCGTTAGGCCCCTTTTTCTTCCCTTCCCCGTTTGTTTGTGATCCTGGGCCTGTTTAGTTCAGGCCCTACCAAGGTAGTCTGGCCCTGCCCTCGAGAAGCCCCAGGTCAGGGACTTCCCTGGTGGTCCAGTGGCTAAGACTACTCCACGCTCCCAATGCAGGGGATCCAGGTTTGATCCCTGGTCAGGGAACTAGATCCCAAGTGTTGTGACTGAGACCCAGTGCAGCCAAATGAATAAATGTTTAAAAAAAAAAAAAAAAAAAAGAAGCTGCAGGCCAGACAGGAAGCCTGAGGACACCAGTGTGGCCAGGCCACTGGGGCATAGGGTCAGGTGCCGTTCCCTGCTCTCAGGGTCTGGTGGCAGGCAGGTGGGCACACTGGGGCATAGGGTCAGGTGCCGTTCCCTGCTCTCAGGGTCTGGCGGCAGGCAGGTGGGCACACCTGGGCTGAGGAACAGCATTCCTGGACAACACTTAGCCAACACAGGGCAGAGTTGAGGCCAGAGCCAGGCTTCAGACCCTCCGTTCTGGGCAGCCCTGCGCCCAGCCCTTTCCCAACACTGTTGCGTCTGCTTCCTCAGCTGACGACGGCTTCGGCACCACTGACATCGACCTCAAGTGCAAGGAGCGGGTGACTGACAGCGAAAGTGGAGACAGCTCTGGGGAGGACCCGGAGGGCAGCAAGGTGCGGGCTTGGGGCTTGATGTTGTCTGGTCCGTGTGTCCTGGGAGGGAGAATGTTCCTTTTCTGTGTGTCAAGATGGGGGCAGATTAGGGCCCAGAGGGCGAGCTATTTGCCCCATGGGCGTCTCAGCCTGGATGAGTGGAGGCCTTCGACGGGCCTGGCTGCCAGGCAGGACGTGGAATGGGGACATGCTTGTGTCTCGCTTTTCCTTCCATTCAGGGCTTTGGCCGGAAGGTGTTCTCGCCTGTGATCCGTTCCTCCTTTACTCACTGCCGTCCGTCACTGGACCCTGAGCCTCCAGGGCCCCCAGATCCACCTGCAGGCTTCAGCAAAGGCTACGGGCCCACCTCCTCCGCGTCCTCGCCTGCTGCCTCCTCCTCCTCAGCCGCCACCTCCTTTCCATTGGGCTCAGGGACCTTCAAGGCCCAGGAGTCAGGTCAGGGCAGCACCACAGGCCCCCTCCGTCCCCCACCCCCTGGAACTGGGGGCCCAGCAACACCTTCCAAGGCCACCCGGTTTCTCCCCACGGATCCTGTCACCTTCCGTCGCAAGAGACCTGAAAGTGTGGGCGGCCTGGAGCCCCCCGGCCCCTCCGTCATCGCGGTGCCTCCCAGCGGGGGAGGAGGCGTCCTGCAGACACTGGTCCTGCCCTCAACCAAGGAGGAACGGGAGGGCAGTGGCGCGCGCGTGCCCTCAGCCCCAGCGCCCTCGCTGGCCTACGGGGCCCCAGCAACCCCCCTGTCCCGCCCAGCCGCCACCATGGTCACCAATGTGGTGCGGCCCGTCAGCAGCACTCCTGTGCCCATCGCCTCCAAGCCCTTCCCCGCTCCCAGCCGGGCCGAAGCGTCTCCTGGTGACACAGCCGGCGCCAGGACTGAGGCGGTCACTGGGTCCCGGGCACCGGGGGGCTCCCCGCTGGGCGTCAGCTTAGTGTATTCGGACAAGAAGTCAGGAGCTGCCACCTCCACGGCCCCACACCTGGTGGCTGGGCCCCTCCTGGGCACTGTGGGGAAGGCGCCGGCCACTGTCACCAACTTGCTGGTGGGCACCCCGGGCTATGGGGCCCCAGCGCCACCTGCTGTCCAGTTCATTGCCCAGGGGGGCCCTGGCAGCGGGGCGGCTGCCGGCTCGGGGGCCAGTGCTGGGAGTGGCCCCAATGGGCCAGTGCCCCTGGGCATCCTGCAGCCGGGTCCCCTGGGCAAGGCTGGGGGCATCACCCAGGTGCAGTACATTCTGCCCACGCTGCCCCAGCAACTACAAGTGGCACCGGCCCCTGGGACCAAGGCAGCGGCGCCCGGCGGCCCTGCTCCCACCACCAGCATCCGTTTCACCCTCCCGCCGGGCACCTCCACTAACGGCAAAGTCCTGGCTGCCACCGCACCCACTCCTGGCATCCCCATCCTGCAGTCCGTACCTTCCGCCCCGCCCCCCAAAGGTGAGGCCCGGGCCGGGCAGCACGAGGAGTGGGCCCCTGGCTGCCTCCGCTCCTGTGTGACCACCTGCTTCCCCGTCTCTCAACTTGCAGCCCAGTCAGTGTCTCCTGTGCAGGCCCCGCCCCCTGGCGGCTCAGCCCAGCTGCTGCCCGGGAAGGTACTCGTACCCTTGGCCACCCCCAGCATGTCAGTGCGGGGAGGTGGGGCCGGCCAGCCACTGCCCCTGGTGAGCCCGCCCTTCTCAGTACCTGTGCAGAACGGTGCTCAGCCACCCAGCAAGGTAAGGGCACCTCAGTGGCAGCCCCACCTGTCCCTTGCCTCTCCCTTCTGGGCTTTCGTCTCTGCGTCCCGGGGTTTTTGTGTCTGCCTGTTATTCGGTGTCTTCCTTTTCTCCGCTTTGGTGTCTGGGCCTCTGTCTCACTGTCTGGCTTGATGTCTGAGCATCTTGATTCTGCCCTCAGCTCTCATCGTTGGTCCCTTGTCCCTTCTCTGTCTGCAGCTTCTTGCTGCCTTCTTTCCCTTGATTTCATCCTCCCTAGCCCCAGTCCGATGTCTCCCTTCCGTGTCTCTGCTGAGATCCAGCCTCCGAGGTCTCAGGCCTGCCCTGCCTCACTCTGGGGCCCCAGCTCAGCCCCTCCTGTGGTTCCCTTGCCCGCAGATCATCCAGCTGACTCCAGTGCCTGTGAGCACACCCAGCGGCCTGGTGCCGCCACTCAGCCCGGCCCCACTCCCCGGCCCTGCCTCGCAGCCTCAGAAGGTCCTGCTGCCCTCCTCCACCAGGTATGGCAGTTGAGCCCTCATCTGGAAGTCAGCGCAGGGGAGGGTTTCGGGGGTCCAGCCCTCCTCACACCTTCCCCTTGCCTCTCCCTACTGCAGAATCACCTACGTGCAGTCAGCAGGTGGGCACGCACTGCCCCTGGGCACCAGTCCTGCGTCCAGTCAGCCTGGAACAGTCACCTCGTACGGACCCACGAGCTCAGTTGCCCTGGGCTTCACCTCGCTGGGGCCCAGCGGCCCCGCCTTCGTGCAGCCCCTGCTTTCAGGTGGAGTGGGCCCGGCTGGCATCTGGGGACCACAGGTGGGGCCAAGGCAGCCCAGGCCCTAACTTGGTCCCCCGTCTCTGCTGTCTCTCTCCACAGGCCAAGCCCCACTGCTGGCTCCTGGCCAGGTGGGCGTGTCACCTGTGCCCAGCCCCCAGCTGCCTCCCACCTGCGCAGCCGCCAGTGGTCCCGTCATCACAGCATTTTACCCCGGCAGCCCCGTACCCACCTCCTCAGCACCTCTGGCCCAGCCATCCCAGGCTCCCCCAGGCCTGGTCTACACTGTGGCTACCAGCACCACCCCACCTGCTGCCCCCATCCTGCCCAAGGGCCCACCGGCACCCACTGCTGCCACCCCGGCCCCTGCCAGCCCTTTCCCTAGTGCCACAGGTGGGTGTCAGGCCAGGTGAGGGCGGGCTGACTGGGTGGACCCAGGGGATGGGTTCCTGTCAAGCCTGGCTCAGCAAATATTCTCTACACCCGCAGGCTCCATGACCTACAGTTTAGTGGCCCCCAAGGCCCAGCGGCCCACCCCTAAAGCCCCCCAGAAAGTAAAGGCGGCCATCGCCAGCATTCCTGTGGGCTCCTTTGAGGCTGGTGCTCCTGGGCGGCCAGGCCCTGCACCCCGGCAGCCGTTGGAGCCTGGCCCAGCCCGTGAGCCCCCAGCGTCCGAGTCAGAGCTTGAGGGGAGGCCAGCAACACCAGCCCCTCCACTGCCCCCCGAGACCTGGACTCCCACAGCCCGGAGCAGTCCCCCGCTGCCCCCACCTGCCGAGGATCAGACCAGCACCAAGGGCCCTGAGACCATGGTGAGTGCCCAGCAGCTTGGGGGTGGCCACCACTGCTTGGCTCTGCTCCTCTGTCCCCTGTCGGCCCTTCTGTCCCACCCCTCTTCCCTCTACCTGTCTGAACCACGCCCTTGTGGGTTCTCCTCTGGCCTCGGGCTTGTCTGTCTGCACGACTGGGTCCTGCCCACAGTTCTGTATCTCAGTGGTCAGTATCCATCTCTGTGATCCCTCTCTGTTTCTGGGTCTTGCCCTGGTGAGTCTGACCCCAGTGTTCTCCATCTCCTTCCCCACCCCACACCCCAGGCCAGCAAATTCCCCAGCTCGTCTTCAGACTGGCGTGTCCCTGGGCTGGGCCTGGAGAGCCGTGGGGAGCCTCCCACCCCTCCCAGTCCAGCCCTGGCTCCAGCCCCAGCTCCTGGTGGCAGCAGCGGCAGCAGCGAGGGCGGCAGTGGGAGGGCGGCCGGGGACACCCCCGAGCGCAAGGAGCCGGCTGGTGCCAGCAAGAAGGTGAAGGTGCGGCCCCCGCCCCTGAAGAAGACCTTTGACTCTGTGGACAAGTGAGCATGGGCTGGGGGACTGGGCGGAGCGTGCGGGTTGCTCGGAGAGGGGGCAGCTGCAGGCGGGGGCAGAGGAGGTGACCCTGCCTGCTCTCCAGCAGGGTCCTGTCGGAGGTGGACTTCGAAGAGCGCTTTGCCGAGCTGCCTGAGTTCCGGCCTGAGGAGGTGCTGCCCTCGCCCACCTTGCAGTCTCTGGCCACCTCCCCCCGGGCCATCCTGGGCTCCTACCGCAAGAAGAGGAAGAATTCCACTGGTAGGCAAGCGCCAGGCGCCCGGGGGAGGAGGGGGACAGATGGGGGCCAAGGCCCCTGAGCCTGCTTTCTGTCTGAACAGACCTGGACTCGGCCCCCGAGGACCCCACCTCGCCCAAGCGCAAGATGAGGCGGCGCTCCAGCTGCAGCTCAGAGCCCAACACCCCCAAGAGTGCCAAGTGCGAGGGCGACATCTTCACCTTTGACCGCACAGGTGCCAGCGTGGTGGCAGGCAGAGCTGTGGAGGACCCAGGGCCTCCAAGAGGGGTGGGGTCTCAGGAACAGGGTTAAAGGTCAGAGAGCGGGCCCGGAGTCGCTGAGAGCAAGGACAGCAGGCCAAGGGTGGGCTGTGGAGGTGTTCTGCTTTGTTGGCTGTGCTGGGTCTCCGTTGCTGCATGGTCTTTGTCTAGTTGTGGCGGGCGGGGTCTGCTCTCTAGTTGAGGTGCTTGGGCTTCTCACTGCAGTGGCGGCTTTGCCTGCGGCAGAGGACAGACTCAGGATGCAACAGCTTCCGTAGTTGTGTCTCGGTTCCGGAGTTTCACAGGCTCCTAAGGTCCCATCTGACCTTGGGCAGGTTCCCTCTCTGAACTCCAGTGTGAAACAGGATTCAGTGAGGGCTGAGTGAGGGCTGAGTGGACCCTTGCACGGTGGTGGGAGGCTTGACCGGGCTCCCTGTGCTGCTCACAGGCACAGAAGCGGAAGACGTGCTCGGGGAGCTGGAGTATGAGAAAGTGCCCTACTCGTCGCTGCGGCGCACCCTGGACCAGCGCCGGGCTCTGGTCATGCAGCTCTTCCAGGACCACGGTTTCTTCCCATCAGGTGAGCACAGCTGGGAGTCTCGGGGCGGGGGACTTGGAGGGGGCCTACCTACTCATCTCACCCTGCCCTTCTCCCCCTCCCCACCTGCCCCTGCTGCCCACAGCCCAGGCCACGGCAGCCTTCCAGGCCCGCTACGCGGACATCTTCCCTTCCAAGGTCTGTCTGCAGTTGAAGATCCGTGAGGTGCGCCAGAAGATCATGCAAGCGGCCACTCCCTCAGAACAGCCCCCGGGAGCTGAGGCCCCCCTCCCCGGACCACCCCCCACTGGCACTGCTGCTGCCCCTGTCCCCACTCCCAGCCCCGCCGGGGGCCCCGACCCCACCTCACCTGGCTCGGACTCTGGCACAGCCCCGGCTGCCCCGCCACTGCCTCCACCCCCAGAGCCGGGGCCTGGACAGCCTGGCTGGGAGGGGCCCCCCCAACCCTCACCACCCCCCTCTGGTCCCTCGACAGCTGCCACAGGCAGGTGAGGGGCTCCTGAGAAGACCCCAGACCCACAGTACCCCCCTCAGGACATGGACAGTATGTTAGGTGGCAGGAATGGGGGGGCAGGATGGTTGCCTCCTCCCCAGTAAAGCCATTTCGTCCTTTCCAGTTGGCGAAATGAGGCCTGCTCCCTTGTCTACCCCCCTCCCCCGACAGCTCCCCCCGTGACAGGGGGCGACTGAGGGGAAGCGGGGCACAGTCTCCCTCCATCGAGCCCCTGTACATAACCTGGAGTGTGTTACCTTCAGACCTTTTCACTTGTACTTTATGCAAAATGGCTCGTGTGAGGGCTGCCAGCTGGAGGGTAGTGTGGGCCTCGGGCCACAGGGAGGTGCCTGTGGAGTAGGGGGAGTTCATGTACCCCTTTTTTCCCCAGAGGGGCTGGACTCAGGTTAGCTTGGGGGTGGGGGCTCCTGCACTTTGCCACAGGCACGGGGAGGGTTCTCTCCGCACCCCCTCTGCCCTCCCAACTTGGGTTGTACTTTCTAAGAAGGTGATTCCCCCACCCGCGTCCCCGTCCCCAGAACAAAACATGTTGATCATGTGCAATATTTCTTACTGTGCTGAGAAGACGCGATGACCGAGATTAAAGCTGTTTAACACACCTGTGTGGCTGCCAGCTCTCAAGGGAGAAGGGATGTGGGTCATACCAGTCTGGCCTCCAGATGGCCGTGGGGTTACAGGCTTTGCCCCCAACCACTGTGAGGAGTGGGGTACCATTCCAGGACCATCCCCTACATCAGTGGGACCTGGTGGGCAGAGTCTGCCTACTCAGCCATTTGGCCAGGCATGGTTAGGGAAGGCCTTTGACTGGGTGCTGTGAGAAGGGCAGTGCACCCTTAATGTTCCAGGTGAACTCTCAAGGTCTGAACCAGGGCAGGCACTGGGTGGGAAAGCTGGTGGGATCAGAGTACTGCCCTGTCCCCAGTGACCCCTGCTGCCCTTGTGTGGCCTGAGCCAGCACTGCAGCCAAGTCAGAGGAATACTCTGCTGGTTTCCGCCTCGATCATACAGCCTTGGACAGTGCTTCTCTGGGAAGACAAATACCCATACACCGTGTGGAGGGCTGATTGCCGGGGGTGGGAAAGTCAGAAAGCTGTCACAGGAAGTCACAGGTAAGCTCAGGTCAGAGTGCAGCAGTCGGTGGGCTTTGACTGCTGGGTCACCCAGAATTCTCACTTGACCTTGATGCTACAGGGTCATGTTAGCAAGCCAGTTTCACCCAGTGGGTTATTGATTGGCGGTGCCTGCTTGGAGCACTACTGTGATGGCAGAAATCTGCGTGACTACATGAACCAGAATATTTTGATGGATTGGTGAGGCCTCCCTTGGGCAGAGCTGCAGGGTCATAGACGTCAGAGTTAGATACCCACACGGGCTTGGACATAAAGCAGCACATGGAAGACTGAAAAATGGAAATTTAATGCTGTAGGAAGGAAGATGCTTAGGGGCTGGGTTCCGGCAGCGGGATACCACCCTGTCCCTGGTCTTGGGTTAGCAGACGCAGAAGCAAGGAGTGTAGGGCCCGGCAAACAGGTGTGTACCCCAGACGGCTCAGGTGCAGGTAATCGTACATGTCGTGGTGACTGATGGTACCATCTGAGTGCACAAAGCCAGGGTCTGCGTCCAGGAAGTGGGCCCGAGGGTGGCCAGCCAGTGCTGCCCGTACCAGCTCATTCACCCGTCGGTTTTTCTCTCGAAGTGGGTTGGGGTGCTGGCCCCGAGGAAGCAGGCCCTGGGGAAGGCACAAGGAGTTGTGAGGAGGCATCCTACCAGCATCTGGGTGTCCTGCTCCTGTGTCAGAGTTCTCTGTCCCCCATCAGGAAGTCCTAAGCTCCAGAATACACTAGGAATGGGAAAATAGGCATTTTGGAAACACAGATTCCAAACTATGGTCCTGACACCTCACTCTAGACGTGGAACCTTCTAGAAGTAATGGAAGCTAGCTAGGTTCACCTTGGGAATGTCTGACCACTCTTGGCTATTTAAGTGTTTTGAGTTTTTCAACACCCTGATAGCTCAGTTGGTAAAGAATCCTCCTGCAATGCAGGAGACCCTGGTTCAATTCCTGGGTCAGGAAGATCCCCTGGAGAAGGGACAGGCTACCCACTCCAGTATTCTTGGCCTTCCCTGTAGCTCAGCTGGTAAAGAATCTGCCCACAATGTGGGAGACCTGGGTTCGATCCCTGTGTTGGGAAGATTCCCTGGAGGAGGGAAAGGCTACCCACTCCAGTATTCTGGCCTCGATAATTCCATGGACTGTATAGTCCATGGGGTCGCAAAGAGTCAGACACAACAGAGTGACTTTCAGCAGTCCCTTGGGCAAAAGGGGCTATTTGCCCCCGAATATGTCCTTTACCACAGCCCTTCTGATGGGCAAAGCAAGCGTCAACATGAGATTCTGCCTGAAAGCCACTGCTCTGAGAAGAACTGCTCAGAGCCGTGCAGCTGTGGCTACACCTGAAGGGATCCCAGACCACAGCCGTTCTTCCTCCCCCTGCCCTCCCCACTCTCACCAGCACCACGACTCGCGCCTGGGGCTGCCGCTCGTTCACCAGCTGCACTATGGCCTTGATGCCCCCAGTCACCTGCTCTGCGGTGTGCCCGTGGTTGTTGGTACCGACCCAGACCACCACAATCTGTAGAAAGAGAGGATGGAGCGGTGGTGAGGGGGGCAGGCTGAGGGGGCTCTGGCTGCCCACCCAAGCCCTGCTCACCTTGGGCCGGATGTGTTCCAGCTCCCCATTCTCTAGACGCCACAGCACATGCTGTGTGCTGTCACCACCAATGCCAAAGTTAAGTGCGTGCAGAGGGGAAAAGAGCTCCCGCCAGATCTGTGGGCAAGAAGCGGTGTGGGCACAGGGTCATCGTCAGCATGGACCACCGCTCTCCATCCAAAGGTTAACCAAATGTCATCATGTTAGAGCTTTGTTTTATGAAAGCAGTCTGGTTAAATCTCACCTTAAGCAAACCCCAATATGGTCAAACCTCACTTTACACAAACCCATCATGGTCTCACTTTCATAAATCTCGATAAAAGCAAGACTCCTTTTACGGAAACTCATTCTGCTTGAGCCAGGTATCAAACCAGCAGCATTCCAGTTGAACTTCACTTTGAGGAAAGCCATGGTTTAACACCTCTTAGTGAATAGGTAGCATAATTGAGCTCCATAGTAGAGACCTACTGACTTTCATTTTGTAGAAACAACTATAGCTTTGTGGAAATCCATTAGGGCTGTGCACTAATTTAAGCAAACAAAGAGCCTCATGGTAGGCAATCTTCTTGCAAGAAGCCTCATTTTAAGTCTCACTATACACAAACTCAATACGACAAAAAACCAGGACACACACTTCCTTCTCAGTAGAACGTGACACGTTATACAGAAAATCTGGGTGTCCGGTGTTCCGTGAGGGTATTTTGAGTACCCCACACACCGCCTAGCCCGGGCTCTGGTTCAGGAGAGTCAGTGAAGGCACAGGCCTGGGTGGGGCAGGAGGAGAGGGACGGGCCTCACCTCGCACTGGTGCATCAGCTGGACCAAGGAGTCACCGATGAAGACGACTTCGGGTTCCTTATCTTTGCTGTCTGCTACGAACCGATGGTGCTTTGGGGACGTAAAGGAGGGGAGTCAATGGCATGCACGCTGCGGCGCCCGCCCCACCCCGCTTCCTTAGGCAGCACCACCCCAACTGCCCTCAGTTTCCCAATCTCCCAGGGAGAGCTGCGGGAACCAGCTGCTCTCCTCTCCCCGCCCTCCCCGCCCCCAGCCCCGGACTCCGGAGTATCGCGGGCGGGGTCGCTCACCAGGGACATCCAGCGCCCGTCGCCCTGCACGTCCTGCACCGGGGTGGGCTTGCTGGCTGGGTTCTCGTCTCCACTCATCTTGGCGCCTCTGCTCCTGCAGGACGAGCGAGCGCGGTCAGCGGGACAGTGTTCCGGGAGGAGGTGGCGCCACCACGCCCACCCCTACCCCTCAGGCAACAATGGACGGTGCCGAAGCCCGCACTCCCGCGGAGAGCGCGACGGATTCCCGGGCACCGCCCCCGCTCCCGGGGCGGAAACCTTCACTTAGGAGGGGAGGTGTAATTGGGAACCTTCGCTTCCCCCACGGCGGCCGCGCAGTGGGCTCGTCCGGCGCTTCCTGCTCCGGCCACTCACTCGGGCCGCGGCGGCGGCGGCTGGCGCACCCAGGCACCGGGGGGCGTGGGGGCAGGCGAGACCATCCAGCATCCCGTGGGGAGGTGGGGAGAAACCACTCTACCGGCGTCACGGGGAGGAGCGAAATACCTGAAGGCCGAGAGTAGGCGGGGAAAATCTAGCGCCAGTCCTGGGGGAAGAAACCATTTGCTGTAGGGCGAGAAGTGTGGGGAGGGGCCGGGGTGGGGCTGTATGTGTGTCCCTCATTCACGTGGTGGTGGGGGAGTGAGTGGACGAGTCCATTCCTTGGCTCTCTTGAGGGGGTGGCTCGTACGCACCTGGCTAGGAAGGGACGCACCCATTTTCTTCAAACGTAGGGGAGAGAAAAGGAGGACGGCAAAATGTGAAAATAGAGGCTAAGCTGAAGGCGACACTTGAAGGCAGTGCTGGGACTTTAGTGAGTCTCTGTGCTCATGGCCCTCCCCTGCCAAAATCACCAGTTTTTGTGACATAATAGCTAAACTATATGTCTCAGCATTAGACATCACTGACCCTGCAGAGAGGGTAGTAGAAGATGCAGAAAGATAAGGGAAATTAGAGATGCTGCAAGGGCCAAGTTAGCTTGGCGCCCCTCCCGCGCAGCTCACCTTACAGATCTGTGGCCTCCGCTCCCCTCCCTAAATCTATGGCTGACCGACTTCAGTTGGGTGTGTCTGGGCTCTGAAACCTACATCCATAGCCAAGGTCACCTAAGGTAGCTGACTCCCACCTTCTGCCCCAAATTAATCTCAGACCTCAAGTCTTCCCAGATCTCCTTGTTCTGGGGGACCAGGTGGCGGGGTCCCACCCCCAAATAATCCTGATCATGTTCCTGAAGCTCCACTCCCAAATGAGACCTTCATAGCTATTCATTCCTTCTAGGAAGGTTGATGCTGAGGTACAGAGATGCATTTTATTATGTTTATGTTTTGCCTCAATCCACTTGCCTGGAACAGGGCCTGACTCAGAGTTCAGTTTAGTTCAGTTCAGTCGCTCAGTCGTGTCCAACTCTTTGCGACCCCATGAATCGCAGCACGCCAGGCCTCCCTGTCCATCACCAACTCCCAGAGTTCACTCAGACTCACGTCCATCGAGTTGGTGATGCCATCCAGCCATCTCATCCTCTGTCATCCCCGTCTCCTCCTGCCCTCAATCCCTCCCAGCATCAGTCTTTTCCAATGAGTCAACTCTTCGCATGAGGTGGCCAAAGTACTGGAGTTTCAGCTTCAACATCATTCCTTCCAAAGAAATCCCAGGGCTGATCTCCTTCAGAATGGACTGGTTGGATCTCCTTGCAGTCCCAGGGACTCTGAAGAGTCTTCTCCAACACTACAGTTCAAAAGCATCAATTCTTCAGCGCTCAGCCTTCTTCACAGTCCAACTCTCACATCCATACATGACCACAGGAAAAACCATAGCCTTGACTAGATGGACCTTAGTCGGCTTAGTGAGCTTTAAGCCAACTTTGTCACTCTCCTCTTTCACTTTCATCAAGAGGGTTTTTAGTTCCTCTTCACTTTCTGCCATAAGGGTGGTGTCATCTGCATATCTGAGCTTATTGATATTTCTCCCGGCAATCTTGATTCCAGCTTGTGTTTCTTCCAGTCCAGTGTTTCTCATGATGTACTCTGCATATAAGTTAAATAAGCAGGGTGACAATATACAGCCTTGACGTCCTCCTTTTCCTATTTGGAACCAGTCTGTTGTTCCATGTCCAGTTCTAACTGTTGCTTCCTGACCTGCATACAGATTTCAGAGTTGACTCAGAGTACCAAGTACTATCTGCGGCTGTTCACAAGTATTTGCTGAATGAGTATTAAAGGAATGGGTCTGATTCTGACCTTCTTCTAGCCATGTTGGAGGAGGCAGACTCCAGACACACGACTGAGGGAAGGATCAACGCTGTGATTAAGAAAGGTACAGGGGACCTTTGTGGCAGGAGAAAGAGATGGACTCTAAGGGTGAAGGATTTCTTAGAAGTAGTACCTAAGGCGTTTGGCTTTGTAAGATTGTGAAGGCTGGACAAGCAATATTACCAGGTAATGCACAATATAGCTTATTAGGGTATTGGGAAAACCCTGGTATAGCTCGATTTGAGAGTTTGAGGGGGGAGTTCACTGGTGGACTAGCGGTTAGGACTCCAGGCTTTCACAACGCGGGCTGGGACTCAGTCCCTAGTCAGGAAACTGAGATCCCGCAAGCTGCGGGGTGGGGTTGGGGGGGGACTGAGGGGGACAAGTGTAGTGGGAAAGTTTATAGGCATCCATTCAACAAGTGCTGTTTCAAATTGGGTGCTGGCACACCTCATACTTACAGCAGTTATAAGAAGGAGAATATATCAACTCCATTTTACAGATTAGGAAACTGAAGCTCTGAGCAGTTACATACTTTGCCAAGGTCTCAGAGTTCAAATGTGCCAGTCTGGGCATAGGAATCTAGGTAGTGTGACTCTGAAGCCTTGCTCCAAATGACGACACTATATTGATTCCCTAGGGATAAACCCTGTTGACTGCGTGGAGACTGGTTGTATATAGAGGCTGCAACGACCCCTCTCCCCTTTGCCTTCGCCGCACCTTGCCACTCAACAGAGAAAGTCCGCCAATAGATGTCTAAACCAATCAGCATTGAGGAAGGGGGCGGGCCTAGTGGACCAAGGCCAATTGGTAGATAGAATGTGGATAGAAGGTGCTTAGGACAAATGAAAGAGATTTCTGAAAGTGAGGCTGGGAGGGGCGGGACTATAACCGGCACCGCGGGCAGCTGGCACGTGCCTCTGGGCCTGTGACTCTCCGGAACTGGATGCCAAAGGGCGTGGGAGGGGCTCGCGCATGCGTGCGTGCGCGCGTGCGTGCAGGAGGCCTTGTGTGAGGCCCGGAAGAGCGTCAGGCGCATCGAGAGAGCTGGGGTCACTGCGGAAAAGAAGCCATTGTCCCCCACAGCCACGTGGAGTGGGCAGGGCGGGGCGGGGTTCGTTGGGCATAGGCGAAGGTGAGGTGCCCCTCCTCACCAACTGTACCCCCATCTCTACCTCACCTACCTCACCAAGCCTTGAGGTCTATGCCTCTTCCATGACCAGGCCCCAGTCCCTGATAGCTCCTCTGCTGCCCTTTCTGTCCTGCCGGCTTACTCTGTCTCTCCAACTTCTATTCTCTTTCCTGCCTGTCTCTTGCTACCATCTCTCTCCACTTTATGCATTCTCCAGTACTTCCTCTCCCCCTGGATTTCTCCTCTGTCCAAAGTCCCTATCTGGTTCACCAGATCCCTCCAGTATCATGATCCCTTTCCCGTCCCTTATTTTTAAGGATTTCCTCACATCCTAGTTCCATCTAACCCTTGATCTTCTGACAGATCTTCCCATTCAGCATGACTCCCTTGACCCCATCCTGCCCCTATGACTCTGCCTTTTCCCTCGTCTTTCCCTGACCAAACCTTTTCCGATTGCTCTCTACCAATCCATTTCTCTCATTTTGAGTCTCTAAACAGTACTCCCACTTCACCCCAAACCAACTCTTCTCATATGACTACCCTGTCTTTATCTTCCAGGGCACCATGGATCCTGGGGAGTCAGCCCCCAAGCCTTTCCAGCAGCCTGAGAAGCCTGGTCGTGTCCGCCGTCGGAAGACCAGGCGGGAGCGTAATGAGTCCCTGGCGGGCAGTCGGCAGCCATTGGCCTATCAGCACCCTCCTGTGGCCAGTCGGGATCCACATATGGTATTGCGGAATTCTGTGGCCCCTACTGCTGCCAAGCTCGTGGTCATAACCCAGGGCCGCCTGAGCCGGGACCACCGGGGTCTCTTCAGCCATGAGGTGAAATCTCTGGACGTGGCCCGGCTGCTTAGCAGTGAGTCTCTGGAGTCGGGCACCCCTGCACTCACCACCAAGTCCTCCCCAAGCCCAGGCAGGGTCCAACAACCATCCCTACAGTCAAGGGGCAAGGAAAACCAGGTGCCTGGAGGCTCGGGCCCAGGCCCGCCCAGTTCCCCACAGCTCCCTGACTTGGAGCAGCTGCTGGGGGAGCTGCAATGCCAGCTGATTCTGCCACAAGCCTTCCCTAGGAGAAACCTAGTTCAAGAGGCCAGGGATGCTATCGTGGGCACCTTACAGGCCTGCCACGGCTGTGTGCCTGACCTTACCCTGGTGCTCCGGGGCTGCCAGCCACACTTGCCAGGTGAGCTTAACTCCTGCCTCCTAAACTCCTGTTTCCTTTGTTTGCTCTTGTTAGCTGTCCCTCATGCTTCTTTCCTCTGTGCCAGGGACTGAGCCTGGGACCCCTAAGAGGCAAAGGATGACATCTTCCTGGATCAACAGTCCTGAGCAGGCCCCAGGGGAGGGGAGGCAGAGGAGGCGGCAAGGGGCAAAGGAGCTCACCTTTGCTGTGCCTCCCACCTCCAGCACTCCTACTGTGCACCAAGTGAGCCTGGCACCACGGAAAGGTCCCTGGCCACCCCCATTATCCTCGTTGCCTTCGCCATCTGGGGCGGCCTGGGGCCCCCCAACAGCCTTTGATCTACTGAAAAGCATCTGGCTGGTAGCCACACCGCCCCCTCCCCGGCCTTGGGGGGTTGGCCCACCACAACTCCTGCCCCAGCCACCATCACCCTTGTTGCCCCAAAGCTCTGCCTTGGACTGGAGCCCCAGCCCCCCAGCACCACTGCCCAGCCTCTCCTGGATGGTGGCTCAGAGCAGCCCAGAGGCCTGGTCCTTTCCACCCATGAGACTGTACTGAGCAGGCTGAGGCTGGGTTGGGGGCAGGAATCTCCAACTCTGATCATCTCAATAAAGTGTCTTCTTCACAGTCCTCTTGATTTTTAGTGAGTGGGTGGCTCAGGACAGCAGCTTTCCCTAGCTTTGAGTTCTGGGTCCAAAGTGGAAGGGAAGGTACTGTCATCTGTCACCGTCCTCGGCCCAGAGACCTCCAGTCAGTCTAACAGATCCACCCACTAAGGCCAATTTTGTGCTTGACTCTGGTGATGCTGGGGCTCCGGAGTGAGTGAGACTGAGGCTATGTCTCCACGGGACTCCCAGTACAGTGGTGAACACAGTTTCAGCCCTTGTGGCATCTGAAAGAGAAGTCCAGGGGCTGGGGAGTCCAAGGAGGGAGTGATGACTCTACTCTGCTGACGAGAAGTTGACAAAAGACCCTTGTATTTTTCAAGTTCGGTAAAAATTTGCTAGTAGAGGAGAAAAAGAACATTCCAGGCAACCTAGAAATGCTTATAGAATAGCACGTGTAAGGCCCATTCTGCCTGTATCCCTAGACCATGCTGGGACTTAGCATGAGTCACATCTGGGCTTTGCTAATGAGAGGCTTCTGGTCTGGTGGGCACAAGAACAATGTGTGGGCAGGATCAGGGCAGGAATGGCAGATGAAGCCTGGATATAGTGGCAGACTTTTTTCTTCGGTCTACAATATATTTAACATTTTTGAATCAATTATCTACTGTTACAAATCAGCTTAAAAAAAAATTTCTGGCTTCTCTCTCAAAAAAAAAAAAAAAATGAAAGCAGAGAAACGCATATCAGACTTACTCTCCTTCCTGTCGAAAACTTGCTGAAGCTAAGTTGCAGAGGCTCCTTTTTTGTGGGGTCAACACTCTCCATTTCACCCGCTTATGTTTCCTGCTTGGCCTCTTAACTTGGAAATTTTTTTAAATGATATTTTGAGGAGCAGCAAATTTTCTGCAGTGGAGGGGGAGGGATGAAGCTAAACATGTGTTGGAATCTGATTGGGAAAATGAAGCTGAGGGGCTTGGACCCTACTCTGTAAAGCTTTTCCAGGGCTCCCCATTGCCCACAGGGAAATGGTAAAGTCAGTACCAGGATGTAGGGGGCTGGCTGGGAGATCACACAGGTGTGACTCGGTTGAGGTCTTTTAGGAAGGTTATGGCAATGCTGGGATTTGAACCCAAGCAATTGATTTCAGAGTCTGCTTGTGGGTTTCTTGTAACACCACCCCTTCTGCCTCATGGCAACTGATTTTCACACTTTGGTAAGCTGGTAAGCAGTGACAGGACAGGGTCAGGCAGTAGCGGTTGTGGCTGAGGGCTCTCTACCACTTGGAGTTGTGTGACCCGACCCAGAACAGGTGGTTTACCCACTCTGCCTCTGTGTTTCTGTAGGAACTTCACAGGGTGGATGGGATCTGGAGTGGCCACAGCTGGTGATGGCTGTTATGGGGTCGGGGATGGGTAATCAAAGAGCTATTTGGGAGCTAAACTGAGGGGAGGTCAGAACAGAGCTGGGGCCTGGGGGTTGTGGGTCATCCTGAGATGGCAGCCTGGAGGAGGATGCTCGACTTGGGGGAATGCATTGGAGTTCATTTTAGGACACCGGGAGCCTGAGGTATCAAGGAGACTATCCAAGGGGAGTACTGGGGCTGGAGAGGGGTGGTGCGGATAGGAAAGGGGCGGCCCCTCCGACGGTGACTGAGTAGGGGCCAGGCCGGGTCATTCCGGAGGAGAAGGCAGGGAGCGCGGTGCCCAGCGGCCCCTTTAATCGGGGCCGCGCGCCAGCCGGCCCGCGCGCTCTCGCCGCCGTCGCCGGGCCGGAGTGGGAGCGGGAGCGGAACCCGGGCCGGGGCCGGGGCCGGGGCCGGAGCGGGTGGAATGGAGCCCCCGCGCGCACCCGCTCTGCGCCGCCTGCTGCCGCCGCTGCTGCTCCTAATGCTGCCGCTGCCCCCCCGCGCCCGGGCCAAGTACGTGCGGGGCAACCTCAGCTCCAAGGAGGTGAGCGCGTCCGGCCCTCCCCTGCCACCCGCCGGGCCCCCGAGAGACCGGAGTGGGAGAAGGGGGAAGGTGCCGCCCCGCCCCCTGCCGCCCCTCCCAGAAGGTCCCTGAGAGCCTGGGGGCGTGGAGCAAGGGGCGATGAGGGACTGGGTCTGGATTGAGGCTGAGGAGGCCCGGGGGATAGAGAGGAGCCTCGGAAATTGTAGGAGAGACATTGAGGTCAGAGTTGGGCGAGGAGGGGGGCGGGGTTGGGAGAGTCAGAGTTTGAGGTGGGGGTGGGGGAACCGAGGTGGTGCTGAAGGGACAGCACTTTTCACTGCAAGAGAGCCTGAGTTCACACTCCTGCTCAGGACCCAGATGGGGCTATTTGGAATACTCCCCAGCATCTGATGGGCTCTGGGACCACTGTGGGGTGTGTGTGTGTGTGTGTGTGTGTGTGTGTGTGTGTGTGTGTGTGTGTGTGTGTGTGTGTGTGTGTGTGTGTGTGTGTGTGTGTGTGTGTGTGTGTGTGTGTGTGTGTGGTGTGTGTGTGTGTGGTGGTGTGTGTGTGTGTGTGGTGTGTGTGTGTGTGTGGTGTGTGTGTGTGGTGTGTGTGTGTGTGTGTGTGTGTGTGTGTGTGTGTGTGTCTATGGGGTATGTGTGTCTGTGTGTGTGTGTGTGTCTGTCTGTGTTTGTAACAAAAGATGTCCAGTGTGTGTGTGTGTCTGTCTGTCTGTGACAAAAGATGTCCAGGATGGGGATCTGGCCCTCCAGGCTTTCTCTGGCACCTGAGAAATGGGAGAAGTGTTTGAAAGGAGGGGAAGAAACTTGGGGGACATCCGAAGCAGGAATCCTGGAACCAAGGTGAAAGGATAACAGAATAATTTTGGAGGTGACCTGGTCCCCTTTATGCTTCTTAGGAAACCAGGAACTCCAGGGTAGGGAGGAAAAGTTGAGGGGGGGACTGTGGAGTCAAGGAGAGTTCTCAAAGGGCTCAGAAAAAGTCTGAGTGGGCCCCTTTTCCAGGACTGGGTGTTCCTGACGAGATTTTGCTTCCTCTCGGATTATGGCCGACTAGACTTCCGTTTCCGATACCCTGAGGTGAGCCTTGCCCAACCACTCACCGTGCTGAAGCTGGACACCCCCTTGGCCTCCCAAGGCAAGGGCTACCCCAGCTCCCCAACTCCCCACATTTCTGGGTTTGCAGGCCAAGTGCTGTCAGAACATCCTCCTCTATTTCGACGACCCATCCCAGTGGCCAGCCGTGTACAAGGCAGGGGACAAGGTGAAGTCTGTGAGGAAGGTTGGGGGGGGACAAGGTTGAAGCTGGCCAAGGAGTGACCACATCCCTGTCCTTGCCTAGGACTGCCTGGCCAAGGAGTCAGTGATCAGGCCAGAGAACAACCAGGTCATCAACCTCACTACCCAGTATGCCTGGTCAGGCTGTCAGGTATGGGCCCTGCCTGGGGGAATGGGCAGGTGCTGAAGGTCCAGGTCCAGGCAGGCTTCAGCCTTCGCGCTCCTCCCCAGGTGGTGTCAGAGGCAGGAACTCGCTACCTGAGCTGCTCCAGTGGCCGCAGCTTCCGCTCGGTGCGTGAAAGGTGGTGGTACATCGCGCTCAGCAAGTGTGGTGTAAGTGACTGGGGCCTTCTCCTCCTTGCCTCCCTGTCAACCCCTTCCCTGCCCAGGGCTACCCCATCCCCCCTTCCTTAGGCCGCCACACTCCCCACAGGGAGATGGGCTGCAGCTGGAGTATGAGATGGTCCTCACCAACGGCAAGTCCTTCTGGACGCGGCATTTCTCTGCTGATGAGTTTGGTGAGCACGTGGGGACCCAGCATCTCAATGGGAACCTAGAACTGGGAGTCTGTTGAGGGAAGACCCCTGCTGACTGCAGGGTTTCCTTCTGCCAAATTGGCAGGGATCCTGGAGACGGATGTGACCTTCCTCCTCATCTTCATCCTCATCTTCCTCCTCTCCTGTTACTTTGGATGTGAGTACAGCCCATGGCGGGGGCGGAGCGAGGGGGGAGAGGGAAGATGGGGGAGGGGGGACAAGGTTGGAGGGCAGCCAACTTGTCTGTGTACAGCCTTCCCTTATCCTCCTCCTAGATTTGCTGAAAGGTCGTCAGTTGCTTCACACGACTTATAAAATGTTCATGGCTGCAGCAGGAATGGAGGGTGAGGTTTAAAGTATCTTAACTTTTGAGTTCTATGAGAGGAAGAGCTTAGGGCTCAGATACCTAGGCCTAAGAAAGGAAGGGCTGGGGGCCTGGATTCTTAGGTCTGAGGGAAGAGGGGCTGGGGGTCTGGACTCCTGGGTCTGAGGAAGGAGGGCCTGAGGGTCTGGACTTCAGAGCATCCCAGGAAGTCAGCAGGAGTAGCGAGTCTAAATTCTGATGGGGATGAACGAAGGGCTCTGGTCATCTGGATCACAGTGCTAGGGAAGAGTGATGCTCTAAAGCCGGTGTCTGTCCTTTCCTCTCGCTGCCTGTCCGCCCCTCAGTCCTGAGCCTCCTATTTTTCTGCATCTACTGGGGCCAGTATGCCACGGATGGCATTGGTAACGAGAGTCTGAAGATCCTGGGTGAGAAAGAAGTGGGCCCGGGAGGGTGTGGGGCTCTTCCCCCGGCAGAGCCCTGTGTCTGAGCTGCCCTCTCCTCCTTCTACCAGCCAAGCTGCTCTTCTCCTCCAGCTTCCTCATCTTCCTGCTGATGCTGATCCTTCTGGGGAAGGGATTCACGGTGACACGGTGCCCATGCTGGGGCGGGAGGGAGCACAGCAGGGATGGGGTGGCTGGGCAGGGGGGCAGGGCAGAGATTGGGTTGGGGGAGGGGGTGGCTACCCCCTCCTCTCTGACGGCCCCCACCCCTGCTGTCTCCCCTCATGGCCTGCCGCCAGGGGCCGCATCAGCCACTCGGGCTCGGTGAAGTTGTCTGTCTACATGACCCTGTACACCCTCACACACGTGGCGCTGCTCATCTACGAGGCTGAGGTGAGTCCCCCTAAAAGCTCAGGCTTTGCTCTGTCCTCCCCACCCCCAAGGCTTTTAGTGGCCTCTTCCACCTGCCTGCTAGTGTTCTTCCTGGCTCTCTCTCTCCAACTCTGTGGTTTTCCGCCTTTCCATCTGTCTCCCTAAGTGCATTCCCGTCTCTCTACGTGGCTCTCTTCCTCCTCCCGCTGTCTCTCGCTGTCTGACACATTTCATGCTCAGTGTCGTGACTAAGTTCAGGAGTCACCCAGACCTGGAGTCCACTCTGGCTCTCCCATTTCCCAGCTGGTTGACCTTGACTGATGCCCACCCCACCCCCAGATCTGCTTCTTCTTTTGTAAAATGAGGAGGGTCTTACCTACCCCCGAGGACTTCTCTAAGGCTTTATATATCACCTTGACTTTGGCTGAAAGGCTTTCTGCTTAGCCTCAGTTTTCCCCTTCTGTAAAATGGGGTGAAAATAAGACCTGCTTCATCAACTTGGTGCAAACAGAAGAACTTACACTTGGTGGTGTTCAGCTCTGTGCTGGGCCATGGTAGCAGAGACAGTTTCTGTCTTTTTACTCTCTCTCTCTGCATCTATCCTTTCATCTCCATCTTTCATTCTCCTACTGCTTCTGTCCTGATCAAGTGCCTCTGTGCCTTTGAGGGTATTTGAGGGTGGGGTCTGGGGTCCCTGTGAGGAGGGCCAAAGGCCAGGGCTGTGACTGACCCTCTCCCTTGGGTCCAGTTCTTTGACCCGGGCCAGGTCCTGTACACCTATGAGTCGCCAGCGGGCTACGGGCTCATTGGGCTGCAGGTGGCCGCCTACGTGTGGTTCTCCTATGCTGTGCTCGTCTCCTTGCGCCACTTCCCGGAGAAGCAGCCCTTTTACGTGCCCTTCTTTGCTGCCTACACCCTCTGGTGAGATGTGCTGGGCCCCCAACCTGTCCATGTCTTCCCCAGCTCCCCAGAAACGGCTGTCTTCAACTCAGACCCTCTTCTGGGAGGCAGATGGACTTTAAAGTTAGGCAGCTGTCACCAGAGTCTGCCACTTACTTACTGTGTAACCTGGAAACAATTCCTTTCCCAAAGTGAAAAAAAAATATGAAAGCCTCAGGTCACCTACCCAGAAAGAGGAATTGTCCAGAGTATCTTCTGCAGACGGGTGTCTTGAGAGTGCATAGAGCAACAGATAAGGGCTTTGAGTGTGGCACATAGTAAGTGTCCAACAAAAAGTAGTTGTGATTTTCTTCATTTAACATGGCATAGCAGTAAAGTTCAGAGAAGGCAATGGCACCCCACTCCAGTACTCTTGCCTGGAAATCCCATGGACAGAGGAGCCTGGTGGGCTGCAGTCCATGGGGTCCTTAAGAGTCAGACACGACTGAGAGACTTCACTTTCACTTTCATGCATTGGAGAAGGAAATGGCAACCCACTCCAGTGTTCTAGCCTGGAGAATCCCAGGAACGGGGGAGCCTGGTGGGCTGCTGTCTATGGGGTCACACAGAGTCTATGGGGTTGCACGACTGAAACGACTTAGCAGCAGCAGCAGCAGTAAAGTTACCGGCTTCCCAGATGGTGCAAGTGGTAAAGAACCCGCCTGCCAACGCAGGAGATGTAAGAGACACAGGTTTGATCCCTGGGTGGGGAAGATTCCCCTGGAGGAGGAAATGGCAACCCACTCCAGTATTCATGCCTGGAAAATCACATGGACAAAGGAGCCTGGTGGGCTACACAGTCCAGAAGGTCGCAGAGTCGGACACGACTGAAACAGCTTAGCACACACACACAGCAGTAAAGTAGGTGGATTCTTTTAAATGATTTACTTTCTCATGTGTGCATTTTAAACGTTTACCTATTTATTTGGTTGCGCTGGGTCTTAGTTGAGGCATGTGGGATCATTAGTTGCAGCATCTGAACTCTTAATTGCAGCATGTGGGACCTAGTTTCCTGACCGGGGATCAAACTCAGGACTGGGATTGTGGAGTCTTAGCCACCGGACCACCAGGGAAGTCCCAAGTAGGTGGATTCTAAGCCAGATTACCTGGATTTAGATCCCAGTTCTAAAGCTTGTGGGGCTTCCCTGGCGGCTCAGATGGTAAAGAATCTGCCTGTAGTGCAGCAGGAGATCTGGGTTTGATCTCTGGTTTGGGAAGATTCCCCCGGAGAAGGGAATGGAAACCCATTCCAATACTCTTTTTTTTTTTTTTCCACTCCAGTATTCTTGCCTGGCAGGCTACAGTCCATGGGGTTGCAAAGACTTGGACATGACTCAGTGACTAACACTTTTACTTTACTTTCTAAAGCTTGTAAACTGTGTGACATTACACACATCAATTAAATTCTCTCTACCTCAGTTTCCACACCTGTTTAATAGGAACAGAAATTGTACCTGCCTCATAGAGTCACTGTGAGAGTTACATGAGTGTGTATTCATGAAATGCTTAGTAACAGGTCTGGCATGCAGTAAGTCCTTAATTATTATTCTTATATGTTAATTCAGTCATCAAACATCTGTTGATTGCCTATCAGGTGCCAGAAATTGGGGTGGGGTTAGAACTGAGTTAAATTCAACCTACTGCTTGCCCACCCCCCTCACCACATTTCCCAGGCCAGTGGGATTCCTGTGTCCTTTTAACGTCTGGCTTCTGAAGGTCACACTGGCTTCCCTCCAGTTTGGGACCCACTTCGGGTGTGTGTGTGTGTGTGTGTGTGTGTGTGTGTGTGTGTGTGTGTGTGCATAGCAGGGGATTTGGGGCCATGGGGTGGGGTGGAAAGCAGGGATGGTGTCTCTACAGACCCACTGCCTCCCCTTCAGGTTCTTTGCAGTTCCAGTCATGGCCCTGATCGCCAACTTTGGGATCCCTAAATGGGCCCGGGAGAAGATTGTCAATGGAATCCAGTTGGGGATCCATCTGTATGCCCACGGCGTGTTCCTGGTGAGGCTGGGCATCCGGGGTGGGAGGCGGTGGGAAACCAGCGGGTGGAGGATGCATGAGGCCATCCACCCCTGAGCTGCCTGAATTTCTGTTCTGAGCGCTTGATCCATTTCCTTCAATTCATCCTTTAGGCATTCAACACACGCTTACTGAGAGCCTGCTGGGTCTTTTCAGGCTGTTCCACTGTATCCCCCAGAGTCCACCCTCTTCTATTCCTTTCTCCTACTTTTGTGTCCTGGGCTCTTCCCCCAGCCCTATGCTCTTTCTTTGCCCCCATCCCCATTTCCATCCTGACCCTGGGTCCCCAGAGTCTCCCTTTCCCCTTCTGTATCCCCACAGCCTTTCCTAAGCCCCTTGGTCTCTACTCCCCCGCCGCCCCCTCACATTCTCCCATCTCTGCCACTCCATCACAGGAAGAAGCCACTGGGGTGGGTCAGGCTGGGGCTCCAGGGGGCCTAGATCTGAATGGCAGCAGGGGTTACCAGCACCAGCTCTCTTCTCTGCGCTGGTTTGCGTCCTATCTGGCTTTCTGGGAGACAGTCCAGTCCTTCTGTTCATTCATTCTTCCATCCATCCATCAACCATTCAGTGGGCACCTTTCTCAAACTAGCCTGTTTCATGCTAGAAACACCCATATGCCTTTATTTCCGCTGTCTTGTTTACTTGGCAGAGCAGCCCCAGGGCAGGATGGATAATAGTCATTGAAACCACTCTACAGAGAGGGGAAGCTAACGCCCAGAGTGGGGAGGTGACCTGCCAGGCTCCATGGCTATTGCTGGGCTGGTGGAGTTCTCTAGCAGACCGAAGATCTGACATAAGTGGGAACCAGACAGGGAAGTAGGCATTGCTGAGGGTCCCAGCTCCTGACTTGACGGGTCCACCATATATTCTTTGTTGGGAATATACTCAGCCACTGAGGGAGGGGGCCAGGTTCCCCATGTTCTACCCTGGAACCTGACTTAGGTACAGACTCACTTTCCTGGGATGGTTCCTCCTGACGCTCTGCAGGAAGTCACAGAGGGACAGAGAGAGGCAAAATGCTGAGAACCCACCATGTGCCAGGGCTTCCCAGGCGGTGCTAGCAGTAAAGAACCTGCCTGCCAATGCAGGAGACCTAAGAGACGCAGGTTTGATCCCTGGGTTGGGAAGATCCCCTAGGGGTGGGCATGGCAACCCACTCTAGTACTCTTGCCTGGAGAATCCCATGGATAGAGACTGGCAGGTTGCAGTTCACAGAGTCACACAGAGTTAGACACGATTTAGCACACACGCACACACCATGTACCAGAGTCTGCACCAGCGGTTTTCATTTCCACCTTCTTTTCATCTTTCCACGTAGGCACTGCAACTCCTTTTGTGCAGTGAGGCTCTGGGAGTTTAATCAGCGTGCCCCAGATCCCATACGCAGTGAACTGTGGGGCCAGGAAGTGGGGTGCAGGCTCAGAACACAGTACCCTTTCTGCTATACTTCACCTTCGCCCAGTTTAAAAAATGCTCACATTAGCTCAGAGCAGCTCCACTACCAGCAGGCATTCCATCGCTCTGGTTTCAGCTCCTTGTTCACTTATTCAGCAACAACCTTGGGGGGACTGAGCTGGGCTCCCATGTGCAATGCTAGGGTCACCCCAGTCCCTGCCCTTGTGGCCTCCCAGCTAATCCGGAGACATCTCTACATTCAGCCATTATTTATTGAGAGCTTATATGTGTCAGGCATTGTTCTAGAAGATGTTGGGGATTCAGCAGGGAAAAGAACCATCAAGTACCTGCCATCAAGGAGCTAACATTCTAGGGTCTGTCCGGTGCTCTCCAATTGAATTTTCTGTTTATGAAAATATTTTACCATCTGTGCTGTCCTGTACAATAGCTACTAACCCCATGTGGCTACCAAACACTTAAATATGGCCAGTGTGACTGAGAAATTAAAGTTTTAGCTTAATTTTGGTTATTTTAAATTTAAATAGCCACATGTAGCTAGTACTAGATGGGCTTCCCAGGTGGTGCTCGTGGTAAAGAACCTGCTTGTGGATGGAGACCTAAGAGATCCAGGTTCAATCTCTGAGTGGGGAAGAGCCCCTGGAGGAGGGCACAGCAACCCACTCCAGTAGTCTGGCCTGGAGAATCCCATGGACAGAGGAGCCTGGCGGGCTACAGTCCATGGAGTCGAAAAGAGTTGGACACAACTGAAGCGACTTAGCACACCCATATCCTACTAGATATCAGGATGCTGCAGCTTAACCATTCAGTGATAACTGGGAGCTCAGGGCTTTGACGGAGGAAGCGCCTGCAGAGTAGTAAAGAGTGGTGACGGAATGAAAGTTAGAGCCCAGGACATTGTGAGAGCCCAGAGGAGGTGCCAAGTTCAAGGGTTTCAGAGAAGCGGGGATATCGAGTGAGCGGGAGAATCCTCAGGGCTCCTGTTTATGAAGGCAGCCTGAGGCCTGGACAGCCCTTCTCCAACCTGCGCCTGCCCTTCACCCCAGATCATGACACGCCCTTCGGCGGCCAACAAGAACTTCCCATACCACGTGCGCACGTCGCAGATCGCCTCGGCCGGAGCCCCGGGCCCTGGAGGCAGCCAATCCGCAGACAAGGCCTTCCCGCAGCACGTCTATGGGAACGTGACGTTCATCAGCGACTCGGTGCCCAACTTCACGGAGCTCTTCTCCATACCCCCGCCCGCCTCCTGCGTAAGCCCCGCGCCCCCGGCGCCCGAGGAGCTGCTGGCGCCGCCCCTGGAGTACCTGACCCCGCTCCCGGCCCCTCCACCGCCCTCCACGCCCAGGCGCCTGAGCCCACCCCCTGCCTTTCGCAGCCCCCGCGCCCCCACGCCGCGCCGCGACCGTCCCCGGGCACCCGCGCCCACCTTGCCAGACTGGGTCCTGGCGCTGTTGCGTACGCCCCCTCAGACACCCCGCGCTGTGCCCCCGCCGCCGCTGGCCTTCCGCAGTTCTCCCCCACCTCCCCGGCCACCGCAGGAGTTGGCCCGGCGCACCCCGACTCCCCCGCTTGAGTACCTGGCCCCACTGCCCAGGCGCCCCTGCCTGCCCCCTGCGCCCACACCTCGGGAGGTGGGATCATCGCGGGGAGGGGGACGGGCCTTCGGGGCTGCATCTGCCCCTCCGTGGGTCCAGGACGGCATCTGATCCTGACCCCCCTCCCAGGCCGGGAAGCAGGTGGAGGAGACAGCGGTGGCGGCGGCGGTGGCCCCGAGGGGCCGCGTGGTGACTGTGGCCGAGCCGGGCGCGGTCTCCCCGCCCCCTTCCTCTCGGTTCCCCAAGGCGGCCGACCCAAGCTGGGATGGCCCGACGCCGCCCTACCAGCCGCTCGTGCCCCAGACAGCGGCGCCGCACACCGGCTTCACCGAGTACTTCAGCATGCACACGGCCGGGGGCACTGCACCCCCGGTCTGAGCACCCCTGCCCGCCCCTGCCCCATGGGCCGCGCCGGGCCCCGGCCGGGCTCCAGATCCCCTCTCTAACCCGGCCCCAGGGCTCTGCCATCCCTGGCCTTGCCAAACCTCCCCACCCCGCGTGCCCAGGTAGGGGTGCGTAGGGTCCCACTCCCGCCCAGTCCCCCTTTGACTCTTGTGCCAAACGGTCCCGCGGGAGCCGCTCTCCCCGTCCCCTCCCTCAGCCCCTGCCCCGAGCGGCACCGGATTCTGGGCTCCCGCTGTTCCGTGACCTCCGGCCCCCTGGCCCCCTCCGAGACCTCTGACCCCGCCGGACCCCGGAACACCAGTGACGATCGCCGGGACCCTGCCTGAGGCTCTCCAGGAATCTGCGACCCCGAGCCACTGCTCCCAGGACAGATATTGTGAAGCTACCCTCGACTCTGAAACCTTCCCCTGGATCTCTGTGACCTCGGACCCGTACTCTGCCCACCCTATCTCCATCCCGGAGGTCCTCCCTCAGGTCCTTGGCAGAAAGACTTTTCCCCCTTCTTGCCAAAATAAAGAGGATTCGTTGAGTTTTTATCTTTAAGATGGACTCTTTCACATCTTGATAGTGCTCAGAGACCGGGCTGAACACGAACCGTTCCAGGCTCGGGACCTCAGTGTGCCCAACTGTGAAATGGTATCTTGTGAGGGACCTGCATAACCTGCCCTTTTGTTGACCCATAATCGGAGAGCCCTGAAGGTATGAATCATTATCTAGCGGAGTCCTCTTACTGTACAGTTTATTTTTACCTTCTCTGCCCCAGTATAGGTAGAAGCGCCCTCCAGTGGCCGATGCTTTGCTCAGCCACCTGCACCAGGAGTTCGAATTAAGATTTTAGCACCGCGCATGTGTAATTCTCACTTCTCCGGCCGAGGCGGTCTGCTGCGCCTGCGTCTAGGAACAAATGGGCGGGGAAGTTTCCGGAAGTCTCCCTTGGTGGAGGGGTGGGGTTGGGTGCTCTGCAGTCCTCCCAGGGCCGCTCTGACCTGCGTCTCTGCAACTTCTCGCCTCCTCTTTATTTTTTATTCCACAGCGGCCGCTAGGCCCCCCGCCCTCCCGTCCTCCCCGCGTTCTTCCCGTGGCCGCTCTCGCCCTCCCGTCCCCTCGTCTCTCTGATCTGGCTCATCCGGCTCGGACGGGAGTCTTGGGTGGGTGAGCAAGCGAGTTGGTCCATGGGGTCCAGGCCTGAGCCCCTGAAGACTGACTCTGCCCTGGGCTCCCGCTCGCGCTCCGCCCCTGGCTGGAGGGTTCTCTCCCGGAGGACCCTCCGGTCCAGGACGTGCCCGCATCCTTGATGTAGGCCCCCGCCGAACTGTACACCCCTTCGCCCACTGGGGACCCGAGTGGTCTATAAGGTCCGTTTCGGCCTGCAGCGGCCCGGGACTGTAACTGCTGGACGTCGTTTATGGGGTCAGCTAGCCTATGGGGGCCCATGTCTACAAGAGACTCGCATGGCCTCTAAGGGTCTGCCCCGTCCATAACGAGCCCCATTATAGGGTTTTCCATGGTACTGTAGGGCCCACCCCACCATCTCCAGAACCCGGCGACAGCGGCTGTCCCAGCGGCTCCTGGACCCCGCTGGTCTACAAGGCCATGCCCCATCCATAGAGGTCGCATTTGCAGGGCTTCAAACGGGGTGGAAGGCCCTCACCGGGGCTTTACGACCCGTCAGTACGGGAGGAGGCGGCGATGGCTCTGGGTCGGGCTCTGGCTGTGGCGCTGGCTATATCATTGGCCGTGCTGGGGCCACTATCTCCTGGAGCCCAGGCAGGGGACTGCAAGGGGCAGCGGCAAGTGCTGCGGGAGGCTCCAGGCTTCGTGACAGATGGTGCGGGCAACTACAGCGTCAATGGCAATTGCGAATGGCTCATCGAGGGTGAGTGGGGCCGCCTGGGTCACACACCCGCTGGTGCGCTAATTCATTTATTTGTGCCCTCATTCATCCACTGACCACGTTCCCAGAATCCGTTCTGGTCCAGGCCCTTTGCTCTAAAATGCAGCCAACCTGGGCCCTGCCTTGGAAGGCCTTGAAGTCTGATCGGGGAGTTGCAACCAGACTCAGATGGACAGTTACAAGCCACAGCATCAGTGCGGGCTGTTCTGAGTAATCCTTAGATACTTAGGGACTACTCTGGTGGTCCAGCAATTAAGACAGTGCTTCAACTGCAGGGCAGGGGACGTGAGTTTCATCTCTAGTGGTGACTAGGATCCTGCATGCTGCTTGATGTGACCAAAAAAGTAAAAATAAATTAAAAAAAAATTTTTTTTAAGCTTCATTTAAAAAGAAGTTGTTGGAAACTCAGGCTTTGAGCCCAGCCACCTGGCTTCAGATTTGGGTTCCACTTCTTCCTAGCTTTGTGAATTTAGGCAGGTGGCTTCCTTTCTCTAAGATTTGGCTTTCCCTCTCTGCATGTGGTAATAGTAATAGTACTCACCTCATAGGGCTATCACAATTAAATGAGAACAGGTACTTACTGTGCCTGGTACATAGTAAATATCCAATAAATGTCCTTAGGATTATTAGTGTTGTTCTTTTAAAAGTACTTCAATGAAAGCATTTTTTCAGCCATTCATGTACCAGGTATTGTCTTTGCCACTGGGATTCAGCAGAGATACCCACAAGCCTCAGCAATCCATGATGACTTGGGGCTTGGAATCTAGTCGGGGAGACGAACACATTAATAGTCCAACCCGGAGTGGTCGGGGCTGTGATGGAGGAACCCCACGGACCTGGGGATGCCCAGAGGAGGTACCTAATCCTGTGGGGTGAGTGAAAGTAGAGAAGGCTTCCTGGAGGAGGAGATGTCTGAGCTGAGGACTAAAGACCTATGGGAATCAGCCAGGAGTAGGAGAAAAGCATTCCAGGAAGAGGGAATAACCTGTGCAAAGGCCCCATCTTTACTGTTCTGGGCTCCCAGTCTAGTGGGGGAAACAAACCCACCCCTAGAGAGTGAGAACCTCAGAGATGGCATCTGACTTAGCCTGGGCTATGCCTGAGACCAGAGGTGTATGTAGGAGAGAGCAAAAGGGCATTCCAGATAAGGAGAATAGCCCATGCAAAGGCCCGGAAATAAGAGTATATGATGCTTTTGTGTGTGTGAGTCGCTCAGTTGTGTCCCATTCTTTGTGACCCCATGGGCTGTAGCCCACCAGGCTCCTCTGTCTGCAGAATTCTCCAGGCAAGACTACTGCAGTGGGTAGCTATTCCCTTCTCCAGGGGAATCTTCCCGACCCAGGGATTGAACCCAGGTCTCCTGCATTGCAGGCAGATTATTTAAGATATCTGTGTGTTAGGACAGAATCCAAGAAGACAGTGAGCCAGAGGTTGGAGGGTTGGGAGGAACCAGAAGGTGTAGGATGTGGTGATTTTGAGCTGTGCCCTGAGGACAATAAGGAGGTGGAGGAGCAATCTAAGGCAGTGGCTAGAGAAGTCCAGGAAGGCCTCCCTTGGCAGCAAATGAGGAGCTAGCCTCCAGAGAGAGGTGGGAGTCCCCCAGAGGAGATCCTGGGCAAAGACCAGAGGTGTGACAGGGCCGGGGTCATGCCAGACCTCCTTTTGCGGGCTTTGGAGCTTGGTCTTTATCTGGGGACACAGGGCATCCTTGGAAGGTTTTCGAACAGGGAAAGTCATGATTCAGTTTATGGTTTCGAAGATCTCTATGGCTGTTGTGTGGGATATGGGTGAAGCATGTTTCTTGGGGTTGAGTGTGTCTGTCCCCAGTGTGGGGGCCATCCTCATCTAGGGGTTGAGAAGAGAATGGGAAGTTTGTGTATGCACTGGGGATGTAAATTATTCTCTGGCTTTGAAGAGCTCCAGGCTGGTTGGGGATGGTAAGGCTAGACACAGACATTCAGCCTCCAGTGTGCTCAGGGCTGAGATGGAAGGAGGTGCCTGGTTGGGTAGACGAGCCTAGAGGAGTGAAAAGACTCTGCTGGGAGTGACAGAGGGGCAGCCACTGAGCAGGGTTCTGAAACATGCACTGGAGTGTTGTTCAACCACTAAGTCTGGTCTGACTCCTGTGACCCCATGGACTACAGGACGCCGGGCTTCCCTGTCCATCACTATCTCCTGGAGTTTTCTCAGACTCATGTCCATTGAGTCTGTGGGTGCTATCCAACCATCTTATCCTCTGTCACTCCTGTCTCCTCCTTCCCTGAAGCTTTCCCAGCATCAGGGTCTTTTTCAGTGAGTCAGCTCTTTGGACTTGGTGGCCAAAGTATTGGAGCTTCAACTTCAACATCAGTCCTTCCAATGAATATTCAGGGTTAGGAGTATACCAGGTGAAAAAGGAAACAGCCCCATGAAGACAAAAGAAGGGCTTGTGGGGCTTTGCTCGTGGTCCAGTGGTTAAGTCTTCACTGCAGGGGACATGGGTTCGATCCCTAGTTGGGGAACTAAGATCCCATGTGCCGCCAGCAAAATAAAAGAGAGGACTGGTGGGTCTCAGAGCCATGTCTCAGCTCGTCTGATCTGGCTGAATTGTTGGCTGGGAAGAGCAAAGCGGGCCAGAAACGGGAGGAAAGGCCCTAAATGTCACAATGAGCAGCTTGACTTTTCTCTGGGGGTTGATGGGGAGCCAGAGGGGGATTTTGAGGAGGAGTGAGGTGTCGCTGTCAGGCTGGGTGAGGGGCAAACTGGAGACTCAGTGTGCTTGTCTTGTAGGAAAGGATGAGTTCTGAATTGGGGTAGGAACTAAGTGGGTGGAGAGGCATGGAGAATGCTGAGAGATGTGTGACATTTCACCCAGGAGACCTGGGGAGCGGTTGGCTGGATGTTGGGGTCAGGAGGAGTCTGGGAGACTTCTGGATCCCTCCTTGAGGCCCTGTCCTTCCCAGTGTCTGTCACCTCTAGGAACCAACATGTTCCCCCATCTATTAAAAAGTAAACAAATGATGCACTTACTTTTTTTTTTCCACCATGTTCACACTTCATTGGGCCCAGTCCTCATAAGGATTCATAACATCCTTATGAATAAGAGGCATTAAGCCTTTGAAAAGCAGGGGCATTTGGGCTCAGATCTCTGTCCAGCATGGTCTAGGGATTAGGCCCTTGTTGGATGGAAACAGAAGGACTTGGACTCAGGGAGGAACTTCAGGAAGGCAGATGGTGAGCCGGCGGCCGCCAGCAGACACTTGACAAAGATGTGTTTGTTGTGATTCTAGGGACAGAGCTTTATAGTGTGGTTGAGGCTGGTAAGATTCCGGGAGGTCTGTTTGCCTGGCCTGGCTGAATGGTTCTTCTGCGTACTCCAGACCACAGTTCGAGGTCTCTGCGTGATGTTCTTGGGGGCTCTGGCCAGAGCCAACAGGGGAGGTACCAGCTTCAGTATTCTGTCTGGTGTATTTCTTCCTTCCTTCATCCCGTATTTCCTGAGCCCTTGCTCAGCACCAGGCCCTGTGCTGGGCAGAATCAGGGAGGGACTCCCAAGATGAGCAGGCCCAGGCCCTGTCCTGTGGGCCTCTTCAGTTGCAGGGGAGACAGATGTGGGCACAGATGGTCCTGGCCCAGAGAAATGGAGGTTGTATTGGAAAGTGAGAACCTGGAGGGACCCTTCATCCAGCCAGGGGGCATCGGGGAAGGCTTCCTGGAGAAGGGGGGGAAGTGTGCTGGCAGGAAGGGAGAACGTGCTCAAGACAGAGAGAGGAGCTTGTGCAAAGGCCCAGCTCCTGATCGAACTGTAAGCCGTGGGGAGATGTGGGGCAGGTTGAGACTCCAAACCCCCAGTTAGGGAGCTGAACTTTTTCCTGGAGATGGTGGGGAATCACCGAGGGCTTTTGAGCAGGGGAGGGTAAGGACCAGAGGTCGAGCCAGGGGGATCCTTCAGGGAGTCATGTCAGGGGAAGACAGGAGGTGAGGAAGGAGGCCTGCCCTGGCATGTTGAAGACCCCATCTGGGATTGTCACACCAGCATTGGTGGGTGAGAATCATCCCCAAATTACATCAAGGAAATTCAGGCCCCGAGAGCCCCAGGAACTGGTGAAGAGTGGATGAGCACCTCCAGTGCACAGATGGGTGTAGTGAGGAGCATGGGAAAGGGTACTGGTCTTCCAGCAGGTCCGAGCAGAGCTGGAACCCGGGTCTCCTAGTTGCCCGAGCCCACAAGACCACCCTGAGCCCCCAGTGAGAGACATGGGGTGAGAGAACCTTCTGGAACCAGATAGAGAGCAATAATGGTGACGGTGCCAGGAGTAGTGGCATTATGAAGTGTGAGGCCCCATCATGAATCAGCACTTAAGGTGCCTTATCCGTTACGGCCTCCCGTGTGGTCACAGTCATCGGAACAGTCCCCTGGGCCAGGCACTCAGGATGCTCCGTCATGGGCGGGCAGTTGATGGCAGCTCGCAGCTCAGCTGGGAATGACAGCTGGGATACCCACACATGGCCCCTCCACGTGATGCTGGCTTTTCATAGCGTGACAGCTGGGTTCTGAGAAGGAGTATTCTACGAGGCTCAGGTAAAAGTGGTAGGCTTCCTCTGATCTAGCCGTGAAAGTCCCAGAGCCTCAGGTCTGCTGTTGTGTATTGGCCAAGCTAGTCTCTTCCCAGATACAAGGGTTCAGGAATCAGCCCTTCTCTCTCTCTCTCTCTCTCTCTTTTAATTTTAAAAAATTTACTTATTCATTGGTTGCACTGGGTGTTCGTTGCTGTGCATGGGCTTTCTCTAGTTGCGGCAAGTGGGGGCTTCTCGAGTTATGACGTGTAGGCTTCTCATTGCGGTGACCTGTTGTGTAGCACGGGCTCCAGAGCGCAGGCTCAGTTGCTCCGCAGCATGTGGAATTGTCCCAGACCAGGGATTGAACTTGTGTCCCCTGCATTGGCAGGTGGATTCTTATCCACTGTACCACCGGCGAAGTCCAGCCCTCATCTCTTGATGGGAGGAGTGACCAAGAAGTTTGAATCGACCACAGTGATCATATCCCCATTTTACAGATGAAGAAACAGATCTAGAGAGGTCTGGTGACTTGCCCGACATCACACAACTTACTAGTGGCTAGTAACTGGCAGAGCCAAGATTTGAGCCCAGACAGTCTGGCTCCAGAGGCTGCGCCCTTAGCTAGTACGATACACAGAGAGAAGAGACTGGGTCAGAGCAGAGAGGAGTTGTGGTGCTCCAAGTTTCGGTCTTTGCCCAGGGGGAAGAAATAGGCCTCTTCTCTTAGAGTTTCTTGAGCCTGGAACACAGGATGCCCACAAAGGCCCTTTTCCGTCTGGGAGTTTGCCTCTCTGCTTGGGCGTGAACCCTGACCTTCAGGCTTAGGCAGTGTTCAAGGCTCAAGAATAAATGGGACAGTTCTTTGTGACCACTGGGATGGGGTTCCTGTCTGCACACCAATTTTCCCAATTTCTGAATGATAGGGGGTGTTTGGCCTGATCTCAGGAGCCCTTCCCAGGGTTGATACTGTCCTTTCTTCTTTGAGCTTCTGTCCCTCTTGCTGTTGCAGCCCCATCCTCCCTGGGCTGGGAGCCTGGGAGCCCCTTGAAGGCAAAGCCCAGGCCTGACTCATCTTGGGGCTCCAGCATTGTGAGGAGCAGGGCTTGGTGTTTGTGGGTGGGCTGCGTGGAGGCGGGAAGGGGAGGGTCCACGTCTGAGCCCTGCCTCCCTGTTCTCACCACTCAGCCCCGAGCTCCCAGCACCGGATCCTACTGGACTTCCTTTTCCTGGACACAGAATGCACTTACGACTACCTGTTTGTGTATGACGGTGACTCCCCCCGCGGGCCCCTGCTGGCCAGTCTGAGTGGGAGCACGCGGCCTCTGCCCATCGAGGCTTCCTCGGGCAAGGTTGGTGGGGCTGGGCTGCGGGGCTGTGGCTGGAGGAGCCAAGTGAGTGTGTAGGACACGGGGGTAGACACACAGAGGGAAACACGAGGCCAGGGCACTCGATATCCATCGGAAAGATACAGGGACAAAGAAAGGTGGAGAGAGACAAAGACAGGAGATGGGGCGCCCCAGGGTGGGGGGCACAGGAGCAGACCCCCCTCCATGTCACCCCAGAGCCCTGTACCCCGTGCCTGCAGATGCTGCTGCACCTCTTCAGCGATGCCAACTACAATCTGCTGGGCTTCAACGCCTCCTTCCGCTTCTCCCTGTGCCCCGGCGGCTGCCACAGCCACGGACAGTGCCGGCCCCCGGGGGTGTGTGTCTGCGAGCCGGGCTGGGGGGGCCCCGACTGCGGCCTGCAGGAGTGCTCAGCCTACTGCGGCAGCCACGGCACCTGCGCCTCGGTGAGCCTGTCCCCACGTGTCCCCCTGGACCCCGGCCTGTGGTCACACCTTCCAGCCCCACCTCCTGGCTCTGACTCTGCCCCTGCCTGAGACAGCCCCTGCCAGCATGCCCTGACCCCCCCCGCCATGACTCTCACCCCCCCAGCCCTGCCCTGGGACCCTGCTCCCTCCTACAGAACTCCCCTCTCCATCCACACCCCACTCCCGGACCTGTGACTCCATCCCACTTCATCAGGGGGCCCCTCCTCAGCCTGAACCCAGTCCCAGCCTCGCCTGTAACCCACCTGTCACCTGTGAACCTGGCTGCCTTCCTCTCGAGCCAGGCCCGACTCCACCCTCCCACCCCTCCACTCTGTCTGGCTTGGGTGCCCAGCTGTGACTTCTGACTCCGCCCCCCCAGTCTTTATTGAATCTTTATTGAATTTGTTACAATATTGCTTGTTTAATGTTTTGGTTTTTTGCCTGGGAGGCACCCCCATACTGGAAGGTGAAATCTTAACCACTAGGCTGCCAGGGAAATCCCATGACTTCTGACCTCTAACCACTGACCCAGGGCCTAAGCCGTGCATGTCCAGCTCTGGGACTGGATCAGCCTTGAGCCCTCTCTGCCTTAACCTCCCCGGACCTGAGTTCTTTCAGCCTAGGCCAACCCTGACCTCACCACTGTCTTTTTTCTCTCCAACCTGTCTGTCTGTCTGTCCTCGTTTTTCTTTCCGGGTCTTTTTCCTCTTCCTTTCTCTGCTGGTCTGACTTCTCTCCTCTTCTCTACCTCCCTCTGGTTGTGTCTCTGTGTCCGTCTCTTCCTCTGTCTGCTGCCCTGTCTCGTTCCTGTCTCTCTCCTTGCCTCTCGGTTTTTCCATCTTCCCCTTTCATGCTCATCTCTTTCCTTCTCACTTTTTGCTCTGCCTGTCCCACTCTGGCTCTTGTCTCTGTTCCCCGTCTGTCTGTCTGTCTGTCTGTCCCTGCCTGTGTGTCCCCTTCCCCCCAGCCCCTGGGACCGTGCCGCTGTGAGCCTGGTTTCCTGGGACGTGCCTGTGACCTGCACTTGTGGGAGAACCAGGGGGCTGGCTGGTGGCACAACGTGAGTGCCGGGGACCCCGCCTTCTCTGCCCGTATCGGGGCAGCCGGGGCCTTCCTGTCCCCACCGGGGCTGCTGGCTGTTTTCGGAGGTGAGCAGATGGCACATGATCTGAGTCTGGGGTCTGGAGGCCTGGCAGCCTGTGGCCAGGGCCTGACATTGTCCTCCTCTCCACAGGCCAGGACCTCAACCGCGCGCTGGGGGACCTCGTCCTGTACAACTTCTCTGCCAACACCTGGGAGCGCTGGGACCTGAGCCCTGCCCCGGTATGGACCCCACCTCTGCCTTGCCAGGGGTGCCTGTCCCCTCTGTCAGAGCCAGCCAGGGCATCCCAGTTGCTGTCGTTCAGTAGCTCAGTCGTGTCTTGCTCTTTGTGACCCCAGGGACTGCAGCACACCAGTCTTCCCCGTCCTTCATTATCTCCCCAAATTTGCTCAAACTCAGATCCACTGAGTAATGGCACTCCAGAGTGACCCTGTTGCCCTGCACACCCCCAGCCCCTGCAGCCTGATGCAGGGCCACCAGCCCCTCCCACTCCTGCCTTTCTTTCTTCTTCCTTTATCCTCCTTTCTGCATCTTACCTTTCGCGTGTCTCTCGTCTCTCTCGGTTCATCTTTCTATTTTTTGTCCTTGACTCTGAGTCGTCTGCTCTCTTGGTCTCTGCACCTCCTGCTCCCTGGGTCTCTGCGTCTCCTGCTCCCTGGGTTGTGTCTCTGACTCTCTCTCTTGGTCTCCGTCATTTCTCCCTGACTGCTCTCTCTCGCTGTGTTTCTCTGCCACACCTCTCTTTGTATTTGCACGAGTCTGTCTCTCGGGGTCTCTCTTCTTTTCTCTCTTAGCACGTGTCTGTCTTTCTCTCTGCCTCTATTGCATCTTCTGTCTGTCTCTCTGTCCTGCCCTGTCTCAGCATCTCTGTCTGGCTGGCTGTCCCTGTCCTTCTGGGTAGCACTACCTGTTTCCCTCTCCATCTCTGCATCCTGGTCTCTTCCTTACAGGCTGCCCGTCACTCCCACGTGGCTGTGGCTTGGGCCGGCTCCCTGGTGCTGATGGGCGGTGAGCTGGCTGATGGTACCCTCACCAGCGACATCTGGGCTTTTAGCCCGATGGGTGGCGGCCGCTGGGAGCTTCTGGCACCACCTGCCTCCAGTCCCTCGGGGCCGCCTGGCCTGGCAGGTCACGCAGCAGCCCTTGTGGACAACACGTGGCTCTATGTGTCTGGTGGCCGCACCCAGCACGACCTCTTCTCCTCCGGCCTCTTCCGTTTCCGCCTCGACAGCACCAGTGGGGGCTACTGGGAGCAGGTGATGCCAGCAGGTGGGCGGCCCCCTGCCGCCACTGGCCATTCCATGGTGTTCCATGCCCCCTCCCGTGCCCTGCTGGTTCACGGTGGACACCGGCCCTCCACTGCCCGGTGAGTGACCTTCCCTCCGCCCCCGCCTTGCAGAGCCGGGCCTGGCCCGACGCCCTGGGCCTCTAGGCTTTGTTGGTCTTCGCCCGCTGATAGACTCCTGCGGTCACTCAGCCACCGCTTCCTTTCTTCCTCCACGCATTCATTCGCTCACCCACTCACCTGGTCCCTACTCTGTCATCCAGCCTCTCGGTCACATGCTTCCCCACGCACGCCCACTCGCCGATCAATCTGCCTCACCTCTGCTTGGTGTCCAGCCCTGGCTAGATTATGCAGGGAACCCAGGGATGTGTCGGACTTGGGTCCTGCCCGTGAGTTGCTGCTAGTTCCAAGAGGATAAATATCCAGTAAAGCCAGTCTCAACCCTGGGGGATCCTGACTCCTAAGAGCCCAGAGGAGGGAGAGGCCCTTCCTGCCCTGAGCTCCTCTCCCACCCCTCCCTGACAGATTCTCTGTGCGGGTGAACTCCACCGAGCTCTTCCACGTGGATCAGCGTGTATGGACCACCCTGAAGGGCCGGGAGGGACTTCAGGGCCCACGGGAGCGAGCCTTCCACACGGCCAGCGTCCTGGGCAACTACATGCTGGTCTATGGTGAGGAGGCTCCCTGTCCCCGCCCGCCTGCCAGGGGCCCATGTCTGAGCTGAGACCCCCTGCATGGATGCCCTCACCTCCCCCAGGCTGGCCAGCTGTGCCCCTTTCCTCCTTCCCCAGGGGGCAATGTGCACACCCACTACCAGGAGGAAAAGTGCTATGAAGACGGCATCTTCTTCTACCACCTGGGCTGCCATCAGTGGGTGTCAGGGGCCGAGCTTGCCCCTCCAGGAACTCCGGAGGGTAAGTGGCCCCTCTGTTTCTGTCAGGGGCTCCGGAGGGTCACTCACGCCCCCACCGTGATGTGGGACTTTGGGCAGAAGCCACCCGGTCCTGTTTGGAGCTGGCCTCAGGAGGCGTTGCTGCACTGGAGGCAGGCCTAGGCTGTTGTTGCTGTGGAGATGGGAGACGTATTCAGTAGCATCAGATCTGGGTTGCAGTTGAGGTTTTGCCAGTTTTCAGCCGTCCCAGGGAACTGCCTCCAAAGAAGCGCCTTTCTCAAGATCAGACAGTGGGCAAATGCTGAAGTGGAATGGCCATTCCTCAACAACCTTTTGTATAAAAGCCATCATTTAATCTCTCTGTACCTCACCTTCCCCCTCTGTAAACTGTAATAGCACTTAAACCTCTGGGCTGTGATGAGAATAAATTGATAAAGTGAAGAACAAGTGAGCACTGTCCAGAGAGGGCCCAACACACCGTCCTAAGAGTGCAGGGCCAGAGGGCTCACCTGGAGGGCACATGGGGAAGCCTTGCAAGCTCAGGAGATCAGGGGCAGCTCTGCAAATGGGAAGAAAGTCACAGGCCCTCTCCTCGGAAAGACACTTGTGTGCACAAGCCAGGCATATCCTTTCAGCGGGCTCTGGACTTCCCAGAGGCCTATCTGTTCTCCCCACCCTACTGAATAGAAGGGTGGGGACAAAGGACAAGCGTAAGAGAAGGGACAGTAACGTTTAAGGGGTGGGCAGGAGGAGGGGTCCCTAAGGAACTCTGTTTGACCATCAAAAATAAAGCCTTGGCCTCGCATTGGAGGCCTCCAATCCCAGCCCCCCTTTAGGCTCCCTCACTGGATAGCCCAGAGTGTGAGGCTTCTGGAGGCCTCTTCTTTCTTTGTAGATTTTGATCCCTGGGCCAGGTCCCCTGCACCTACAGAACATATAGGTAAGAGAGTGAGGGAGTCACCAGTCCCTGACCACTTACCCATCAGTCAGGACTCTTGGTTGTAAGCAACAGAAAGCCCATTGCTTAAGCATAAAGAAGAATGTCTTGACTCCCTTGAGTGAAAACTGGCTTCAGGCTGGCCTGGACCCAGGTGCTCCTGTGATGGCCTCAGCCATGTCTCCCTCCAGTTCTCAGCCCGGTTTCCTTCAGTCTCTGGCAGGTTTGCATTTGTAGATGGTCACCAGCAGCTCTGTGATTATAGTCACCCCCTTTAAAATGCCCAGAGAGAGGGGACAGATGTATACCAATGGCTGAGTCATAATGATTTATGGCAGAAACCAACACAATATTGTAAAGCAATTATCCTTTAATTAAAAATAAAATAAAATTTTTTTAAATGCCTGGGAAAAAGACAGTATCTTTTCCCCAGGAATAGTAGGAATTACGTTCCCTCCCTGAACTAGTCACTGACTCTGATCAGCCTGGGCTCAAGCCCCACTGCTGCCAGAGTCCAGGCCAGCTCGACTTGAGTCTTGGGGAGTGTGAGTGGGAGGGGTGGTTTCCCAGAGGAAATGCAGAGGCTGTCACTGGAGGGAGGCGCAGGTGTCGGACAGATGTGAGCCAGGTAGCCCACCTCAGCTCCCCGAGGGCAAGGTTCCATTTACAGAGGAGGAAACCAGGACTCAGGAAAATCTAGTCTCTTGCCCAAGGTCACACAACTAGTCAGCAGTTGATCTGTGATTTGAAAGCAAGGAAGTGGTAGACCCAGGATTTGAACCCAAGTCCTTCTGATCCCAGAGAGCATGCTCTGTCTGAAAGATAACTCTGGCAGCGGTGTGGGAGCTCCAGGAGGTGAGAGAACTTGTGCCAGAGCAGGGCCAGGCAGGCTGGGAGTGTCTCATTGGACAAGTGGGGTCGAAGCATGGGGGTGGTCAGGGGTGGTCCTCTAGGTGGGTAACCATGAAGGTGAGAGGGGGCGTTGCGGGGGTGGTCTCATGTCCTTGTGGGGTCTGTTTTCTCCTAGGCCGAGCAGCGCCTCCTAGTGGCCGGTACTCACACGTGGCGGCTGTGCTTGGTGGCAGCGTCCTGTTGGTGGCCGGGGGGTACAGTGGCCGGCCCCGTGGGGACTTGATGGCCTACAAAGTACCCCCCTTTGTGTTCCAGGCGCCTGCTCCAGACGTGAGCACTGGGGTGACAGGGAGAGGGTGGCTGGGGAGGAGGTGGCCTGGTTCCCATGGTTAAGGGAAGTTGTTGGGGGAGGGTCCCTGGGAGAAAAGGAAGAGATCCCGAGATCTGTGAAGGGAGGGAGGTCAGACCCCAGGTCCAGGGGAAGAGGAATGGTGGTCCCTGGGGCTGAGGGCAGAGGAGCAGTGGTCCCTGGGGCTGGGGAGAAGTGGACTGGGGTCCTCAATGTTCTGAGCAGCAGTTGGGGTCCCCTGGGACCATCAGAGTGAGTGGGGGTGTGGGAGAAGGCTCCAGGTCTGAGCACCCCCTCCTCCCTGCCCACCTGTCTGCAGTACCACTTGGACTATTGCTCCATGTACACGGACCACAGCGTCTGCTCCCGAGACCCCGAATGCAGCTGGTGTCAGGGGGCCTGCCAGGCCGCCCCGCCTCCTGGGACTCCCTCGGGGGCTGTGAGTGACTGTCTTCGTCCTCTGTCCCCTAGCACAAGACCTGGTCCTCAGTGTCGTCTTCTGCCTAAACCAAGTCGAGACGGACTTTGCTGCACTTGGGAGACTCATTTTCACACTTGAGATGGGCATTCCTGACCCTTGACCTTCTTCCCCATCCTTTTGTACTTCTGATCTGTCCCTAGATCCCCCACCCCGTCCTCTTGATCTTTTTGGTTCCACCTTGGCTCTCAGTCCCTTTCTTCAGTTTCCTGACCTTTCTGCCCCAAGACTCCTGAGTGTCAGGTCCCTTAGGCTCCCGTGGGTGGTGACTGCCATGTGTCCCTCCTTTGCAGTGTCTGGCTGCCAGCTGCCTGGGCCTGAGCCGTCTCCTGGGTGACTGCCAGGCCTGCCTGGCGTTCAGCAGCAGTGCGGCTCCCCCCCGGGGACCCGGCGCCCTGGGCTGGTGTGTGCACAATGAGAGCTGCCTCCCTCGGCCTGGTGAGTGTCCAGTGGCAGTGTGGGCGGGGGTGGGGGGGTGGGGGACGGCCCAGCCACTGCACACCGACTTCCCTCTCCTGACCCTTCTGTCCCCACAGAGCAGGCCCGCTGCCGTGGGGAGCAGATCTCCGGCACCGTGGGCTGGTGGGGGCCCGCTCCTGTCTTTGTGACCTCCCTGGAGGCCTGTGTCACCCAGAGCTTCCTGCCTGGCCTGCACCTGCTCACCTTCCAGCAGCCACCCAACGCCTCCCAGCCTGACAAGGTGGGGAAGCCAGGGTGAGGAGCCCAGCATGGAGTGTCGAAGGGCCTGGTCTTAAGAGTTCTCATTTTTTTTCAAATGGATCTTTTTTTAAAAACTTTTAAAGTTTGTTTGTCTATCTTTGGCTTTGGCTGTGCTGGGTCTTCATTGCTGCGTAGGCTTTTCTCGAGTTGCAGAGGGCAGAGGCTGCTCTCCAGATACGGTGCACCGGCTTGTCACTGTGGTGGCTTTGATTGTTGAGGAGCACGGGCCTGTGGGCTTCAGTAGTTGCCGCACGCAGGCTCAGTAGTCGTAGCTCTCAGGGTCTAGAGCACAAGCTCCATAGTAGTCGTGCAGGGGCTTATTTGCTCCATGGCACGTGGGATCTTCCCGGACCAGGGATTGAACTTGTGTCTCCTGCATTGGCAAGGTGGATTATTTACCACTGAGCCACCAGGGAAGCCCTCAAATGGGCCTTTATCACTCTTGTGTTTACCCCTTAAGTCTTCACATTCAAAGATCTGATTTTCCTTATTAATTTTTCTTTCTTTTTTTTTTTTTTTCGAAAAACTGTGGTGAGATAACACATCACATAAAATTTACCCTTAGTGATATTTAGCACATTCACGATATCGTGCAACTATCACCACTCTCTAGTTCGAAAATGTTTTTATCACCGCAAGAGGAAGCCCCAGATCCACTAAGGCATCACTCTCCACTCCCCCCTCCCTTTGGTCTCTGGCAACCACTCACCTTTTTCTGTATCTGGCTATGTTAACCCTGATGGACAGGGAGGCCCGGCGTCCTGCAGTTCATGGGGTCGCAAAGAGTCGGACACGACTGAGCGACTGAACTGAACTGAATAGGTCGTACAATGGAATCATATAATACATGGCCTTTTGTGTGTGGCTTCATGCACTCAGCAAACGTTTTCAAGGCTCATCCGTGTTGTGGCACGTGTCAGACCTTTATTCCTTTTCTAAAAATTTATTTGTTTGTTGTGCTGGGTCTTCGTTGCTGCGGGTGGGCTCTCTGTAGTTGCAGTGAGGGGGATAGTCTGTTGCAATGCACGGGCGTCTCATTGCAGTGGCTTCTCTTGTTGCAGAGCACAGACTCGGGGTGCACGGGGCTCAGTAGTTGTGGTGGATTTGGATTTCTAATCTATCCTTCCACAGTTTACCTATTCAAATATGAGTAAATTGATATTCAATTATTTTTGTTTCTTGCGGAAAAAGTAACATGCCGTCTACACTGTACTGCCACTTCCCTTTTTTCCTTGGTGTATCCTGGCAAGCTTCCCATCGCAGAACTTAGGAAACACTCTCTGTCTCTCTCTCCTTCTAACAGCTTCATAATATTCCATTTACATTCTAATGCCGTAGTGTTCTAGTTTATTTAAACAGTCTCCCATGGGCTTCCCAGGTGGCCTGGTGATAAAGAACCCGCCTGCCAGTGCAGGAGACATAAGAGATACTGGTTGGATCCCTGGATTGGGAAGATTCCCCCAGAGGAGCGCATGGCAACCCACTCCAGTACACTTGCCTAGAGAATCCCACGGACAGAGGAGCCTGTTGGGCTACGGTTCGTAGGGTTGCAAAGAGTCAGGCACGACTGAAGCAACTTAGCATACATGTACCCCTGATGAATACTTGGGTTGTTCCCCCTTTCACAATTATAAAAACACATACTAGCAGTAAATCATGTAATAAGTCTGTTGCTTTGAATGTTGGATCAGGCCTCTTTTTTTTAATCTTTTTAACATATGACTTACATACTGGTTCATTTTACAACAAAGAACAGGATACATAGGGTGACGTCCTGAAGGGATCTGACCTTCTGTCCCCACGGAGTTAGGGTGAGACATCTTCCTGGAACATGAATGTGTTCACTGACCTATAACCTGGAAGTTCTCCAAACCCCCTAGTTAAGGGAGCTGGACTCTTAAGGGCTTAGGTGGAAAGATAGGATGTTGAGGAAGAAGCTTCTGAGAGATCCAGGGCCCTGGAGTTTACTGGGAGGTGGAGATGAGCAGGGGCTGGGACCCCGCTGCCTGCTGTCCGAGTTGGAGCCCAGCTCCCTTCCTAGAGTAACGATGGGTGAGCTTTCCGTCTCTGCTGCACCCCTAATCCTGGCCTCAGACTCCCATATAGTAAAACAGAGGAGGAGATTGGGTTGCTTGGTCTCTTCGGCTCGGCTGTGGCTGGATCCTCAAGCTCGCCTCCCCACCTTGGCTGGCACAGGTCTTGATCGTCCGCAGCACGACCATCACCCTGACGCCGAGCTCAGAGACCGATGTGTCCCTGGTCTACCGTGGCTTCATCCACCCGCTGCTGCCGGGAGGCCCTGGGGGGTCCGGGGCTGAGGATGTGGCCGTGTGGGCCCGGGCGCAGCGCCTGCATGTGCTGGCCCGGATGGCCCGGGGCCCGGATGCAGAAAACATGGTAAGAATGCCTGGGAGACTCAGCGGGCTATTTGCGGTAAATACAGGGGGTGTGGGTGTGTGGCGGGGAGCAGCACTGGGGAGAAACTGGAGGCCTGGGATGTATCCTTAGTGGAGGGAGGGCCTGGGGGGGTCTTCATTTGAACAGAATTAGAGGGGAATTTTGAAAAAAGTGGAAGCTCTCAGTTACCAGGTCAGACTCCGCTGAGGAGAAGGTGGGTTGCTGGGAAGTTTGGGGGTGCTGGGAGGTTCTTAGGGTCCAAGGAACTCTGAGGCCTTCCTCTTCCCTGGAAGGAGTGGGTGCTCGGTGGGTTTGGGGCTCTTGGGGATTTCAGGAGCCAGAGTGTGGGTGGCACATTCAGGGGCGCCATCTGTCCCCCAGGAGGAGGTAGGGCGCTGGGTGGCACAGCAGGAGAAGGAGACGAGGCGGCTGCAACGCCCAGGGTCAGCTCGCCTCTTCCCACTGCCCGGCCGGGGCCACAAGTATGCAGTAGAGATCCGGGGCCAGCTCAATGGCTCAGCAGGCCCCGGGCACAGCGAGCTCACCCTGCTGTGGGACCGGACTGGCGTGCCAGGTGGCAGCGTGAGTACCCAGACGCCCTGGGCTTGCTGAGCCCAGGGCCATGAACTAACTCCCTTGACCCTCACCCCTTACTCCTGAACTCTGGGCCTTACCTTCAGCCTCCCAGACCCCAGCATCTGACCTCCGGAGTCTGACCTGGTCTCATATTCTGACCCCTGTCCACATCTCCGAAGCCTCCCACCCTGACCTCGCTGACCCTGACTTCTGCCCTCCCTACTTTGACCTCTGATCTCTAGATTCTCTCAAACCCTGATCCCCTTTCGTCTGCCAGTGTCCTAGATCCTGACCTTTTGCATGCCCAAATTCTCAGCCTTGTCTCCAAACCCTGAAGTCTTTAGCTCCAAACACTGATCCCTATCCCAAACCTTGACCTGGAGCGTGGAGCCCTCACCTTCCTCTGACACTCCCACCCCCAGGAGATCTCCTTCTTCTTCCTGGAGCCCTACCGCTCGTCAGCCTGCGCCTCCTACTCCTCCTGCCTGGGCTGCCTGGCAGACCAGGGCTGCGGCTGGTGCCTGGCCAGTGCCACCTGCCACCTGCGCCAGAGCGGCGCCCACTGCGGGGATGCTGGGGCCGGCGGGTCCCTGCTCGTGCTGGTGCCTGCCCTCTGCCCGCTCTGCGAGGAGCATCGCGACTGCCACGCCTGCACCCAGGTGCCCACCAGGCCGGAGCTGGGAGGTCTTGGCATGGAGTCGGCCAGAGTAGGCGACTCAGCCCTAGGGGGAGGGTCCCCAGGACTGGCTGAGAGACCCTGGGTAGTGGTGAGGACAGACAGCGGGGGCCCTTGTTGTTAGCAGGTGAGAGTCAGGTGGGAGAGGGGCTGGAGAGCAGGCTTGACGTAGGCATGACTCTGCATGTGGCAGGGACCGGAGAACCGAGCTGGACATCTCTGCACCAGAGGGGCATTATCTGCTTGGACAGCAGAGCCCGAGAGCAGGTCTCGAGGCCTGCTGGCTCCAGAAGTTCAAGCCACCTAGTCAGCCATTCACTTCCTTCTGTTCCATGTCCTCATTTTCCCTGGAAGTTCATTCCTTGGGAGGGTCAAGGGAGCCTCAAGGGCTCTAGGCTTTCATTCCCCACCCCCACCCCGGGCTCTCGAGTCCCAAGGGGAAGGACAACACCTTCCTGTCCCCACTGCACCCTCATCCCTCAGCTCAACAGAGATCGCCAAAGAGCCTTTCCTGTGCTTTTGTTGGGGCTGGTGCCAGCTCCTGGACCAGTGAGGCTGGGGGAAGAGAGGGTGACCCCTGCCTATCTCTGGATCCTGGGGATTGGGTCAGCCCCACCTGGACCACACAAAGTGGTGCTGCTGCCCCTAAAGCGAGCTGTGTGGGTCAGGCAGAACCCGTGGATCTCCCTGGCTGCAGGAGGGAGGCGGGCTTGGACCAGGGATCTGTGAGCTGGTGCTGGGGACCTGGCACCAGGAGGCCCAGGGGAAGGTTCAGCTGGGCTCTCCCTCCTCCGTCCTCCCAGGACCCCTTCTGTGAGTGGCATCAGAGCACCAGCCGCAAGGGGGACGCGGCGTGCAGCCGGCGCGGCCGGGGTCGGGGCGCCCTGAAGAGTCCGGAAGAGTGCCCCCCACTCTGCAGCCAGTGAGCGCCGCTGGGCCCTGGGAGAGGGCGCGTGAGGGTGTGGGGGGGGCTGGGCGGCGCCCTGACCCGGTGCCCCTGTGCCCTGCCTGCCCCCAGGCGGCTGACCTGTGACGACTGCCTGGCTAACTCGAGCCAGTGCGCCTGGTGCCAGTCCACCCGCACCTGCTTCCTGTTCGCCGCCTACCTGGCCCGGTACCCGCACGGGGGCTGCCGAGGCTGGGACGACAGGTGCGGGGCCGGGCGGCAGGGGCGCGGAAGGGGAGGGTGGAGATGGGGCGCGGCGGCCTCACACCCGCCTCCCCGCAGTGTGCACTCGGAGCCTCGGTGTCGGAGCTGTGACCGATTCCCGAGCTGTCACGAGTGTCTGCAGAGCCACGAGTGTGGCTGGTGTGGAAACGAGGACAACCCCACGCTGGGCCGGTGAGGGGGCGGGGTCGGGGCGGGGCCGCGGGGGCTTGCTGCCCACCCTGATTCTCACAGCCTCTTTGTTTCTCTGCCCCTTGGCCTTTTTCTCTCTTCTCCCCCCTTCTCTCTCTCTCTTTTTTCTCCCTCCCAACTCTTTCCCTGTTTCTGTGACTTGTTTCCTCTCATCCTCCCTTCTGTTTTCTTTCTTCTGATCTTTGTGTTTCTCTCCTGCCTCCCTTTGTCTATATCCTGGCCCCCTCTCCTGTCCTTTAAAATCGTTTTTGCCTGGCTTCCCTGGGTTTTTCTCTCCCTGTCTTCCATTTCTTTCTGTCTGTCTCCATATTCATCTTTGTGTCTCTCTGGTTTATCTCCTCTCTCCCTGTCCCTGTTTCTCTGTCTCTCTCCTTACTGTGCCCCTCCACCCCAACTGCCTTCTTCAACCCCCCTCCCTGCAGTTGCCTCCAGGGGGACTTCTCAGGGCCTCTGAGTGGGGGGAACTGCTCCCTGTGGGTCGGGGAGGGCCTGGGGCTGTCTGTGGCCCTCCCCGCCCGCTGGGCATATGCCCGCTGTCCAGATGTGGACGAGTGCCGCCTGGGCCTGGCGCGGTGCCACCTGCGGGCGACCTGCCTGAACACACCCCTCAGCTATGAATGTCACTGCCAGAGGGGCTACCAGGGCGATGGCGTCACTTACTGCAACCGCACGTGAGTGGGGCCTGGGTTTCCATGGAGATGTCGGCCCAGGGCGGGTTCGGGCGGAGACGCTGGGCGGAACTGATGCTGGTGTTAGGCTGCCTTCCCTGGAGCCAGCCTCCCCAGTGAGCCTTGGGTTTTTACCTGGCAGAACAGGCCCTCATTAGACGGACAGGGTCCTCAGTGTTACGCAGTTACTGTGGAGACGGGTCACCCTTGGACTAGAGGCCGCAGTTGCCATAGAGATGGAGGAGGACCAAGTGGAAAGGGGTCTCTCTTTCACAGAGAACAGATCACCAGTGGTGATATTTGGTTTCTATAGAGACAGGAGTTACTACACGTGATGGGGTTACCTTGGAGACAGGGCGACCCACGGAGTCCAGGATCCTGGAACAGGCAGTAGCTTCTGATGGTGTTGCCATGGAGATACTGGGGTGGAGCAGGGAGAGGGGTGGATGCCTTGGGGGCTCCAGGCCTGCCTATCCTTCCCCCACCCCCGCCACGCCCCCTCAGGTGCCTGGAGGACTGTGGCCACGGTGTGTGCAGTGGCCCCCCAGACTTCACCTGCGTGTGTGACCTGGGCTGGACATCGGACCTGCCCCCTCCGACTCCTGCCCCCGGCCCCCCCGCGCCCCGCTGTTCACGGGACTGTGGCTGCAACTTCCACAGCCACTGCCACAAGCGGGGGCCCGGCTTCTGCGACGAGTGCCAGGGTGAGCAGCCAGCCCTCTGGCCTCGGGCACCTCCCCGGGGCTCCTGAGTCCCCACCCCCAGCTCCAGGTCCCTCGGTCCCACTGCCTGTTCAGCGCCCGCCCTCCCTCCTGGGACCTGCACTTCCTCCTCAGTCTGGGTCCCAGTTGCCCCTCTTTGAGCCAGGTGGGATCAGACAGGGTTGGGCTCCTTCCTGCCTTGGCCCCTGACCCTGCCTCCTGCCCATGGGGACCTCCACAGACTGGACCTGGGGGGAGCACTGTGAGCGGTGCCGGCCCGGCAGCTTCGGGAACGCCACAGGCTCCGGCGGCTGCCGGCCCTGCCAGTGCAATGGGCATGGGGACCCTCGCCGAGGCCACTGTGACAACCTCAGCGGGCTCTGCTTCTGCCAGGACCACACCGAGGGTGCCCACTGCCAGCTCTGCTCCCCTGGCTACTACGGGGACCCTCGGTGAGCCAGGGGCCAGCCAGGCCAGGGTGGGGGTCAGGGATGTGGCAGGCCGGGGCAGGACTGATCTGACGCTGCCTCTCCTCTCTCCCCCCAGGGCAGGTGGCTCCTGCTTCCGGGAGTGTGGGGGTCGTGCCCTCCTCACCAACGTGTCCTCAGTGGCACTGGGCTCACGCCGGTTTGGGGGGCTCCTGCCTGCAGGTGGCGGGGCAGCAAGAGCGGGGCCTGGCCTGTCCTACTGTGTGTGGGTTGTCTCGGCCACTGAGGTGCTACAGCCCTGTGCGCCCGGGACCCTCTGTCCCCCGCTTACCCTCACCTTCTCCCCTGACAGCAGCACCCCATGCACGGTGAGCACAAAGGGCGCTCGTGACAGGCCCACATTCCCCCACCCAGGAGGAACCTTCAGACAGACCCTGGCCCCCATGTCCCTGCTTTTTCAACCATCAAACTCCCAACTCTATTCCTCAGGCCCCTACCCCTCTGTTCCTCAGCCCACAGACCCTCCCACTTGCCAGGCTGCCTCCTGTTTCCTGGACCCCAGTTTCCCATTCCCCAGTCCAGGCATGGTAAACGTTTGTACCTTGAGTGCCAACTCTGATCGATTGGTAGTGGCTGCCAGGATCTGTGCATTGAGAAAGAGCCTCCAGGCACAAGTGCCTGATTGATTAGCTGTGTCTGCTGTCAACACAGGCTTGGGAATGGTGGCCTCCATGCCACAGCGTGACAGTTGAACTAGGTGGTTCAAGCAGCTTTTGCCCCTGTCTCAGATTGCCATCTCTTTTTGAGCTCCTCTCCTCCCAGACCCCAAGGATCGCTTTGTCTCTTCCTCATCATCCCCTGATCCTTGACTCCTCACCCCTCCAGCTGAGCTACGTCCTGGCTTTTGATGGATTCCCACGCTTCCTGGACACTGGTGTTGTCCAGTCGGACCGTAGCCTCATCGCTGCGTTCTGCGGCCAGCGGCGGGACCGGCCCCTCACTGTGCAGGCCCTGTCTGGTATGGGCACTGGGGGAATGGGACCGCGGTCCTGGACTGTCCTTTGTCCCTGTACCTTGCTGCCTGAGGTGGGCTCAAGACCCAGCCTGACTGTCCCAGCAACTGATTTGCTGGGTGATGCAATTCCTTGCCACCTCTGGGCCTCAGTTTCTTCAGCTGAAGATTGCACTGCCTGGGTTGTGTCTCTGGAAAGAAGGTCCAAGTGGGGGACACAGAATGTAGCTGGTGTGGCCCCCGAGCATCTCTCTCTTCAGCCTAGTGGTTCTCAACCAGGAGTGACTTTGCCCCTTGGGGTATTTGGCTGTGTCTGGAGATGTTCTGATTGTCACTATTGGAGGTACTACTGGTATCCCATGGGTAGGGGTATCCCATGAGTGGGGGCCAGGGATGCTACTCTGCAGTGAAAGGGCCTGTCTTTGGAAATGCTTCTCTTCCTATTGTAAAACCAAGTGGCGACAAGGCTGTGAGAGGGCAGAGTTGGAGTTCTGCTGGCGATGGCATGCATACCCAGACCCTGCACAGCGAGCTGCTAGAACTAAGGGGTCCTCTGTGTCATTTCACCCAGCAAATGTTTACTGAGCACCCAGCTGTCAAGCCGGGCCTTCCTGGGCTCCATGCTGGGCGTGTCGGAGGGAATCAGGGACACAGGCGCTGCCTTCATGGACTCACAGCAGAAGGGGACGTGACAAACAGCAGTGAACAAATTATAGTCAGAATAGTGACACTTTTTTGAGAAGGAACGAGAGGAAATGGAAAGGACTGGGGACCTGGCCTGTCTGGGCAGGTGAGGAAGCATTCTTTGCAGAAGTGAAATTTTACTTGAGGCCTGAAGGGGGCGGTGTGGGCAAGGACGACTATTGAGGGAGGCATAGCAGACGCCCAGGCTCTGAGACTCGGTGGTAAAGAATTGGCCTGCCAATGTAGGAGACGCAGGTTCGATCCCTGGGTCAGGAAGAGCCCCTGGAGAAGGAAATGGCAACCCTCTCCAGTATTCTTGCCTGGGAAATCCACTGGACAGAGGAACCCTGCAGGCCACAGTCCAGGGGGTTGCAAAGAGTCGGACACGACTTAGCGACTAAACAATGATGACAAACAGTAACTTCCTGTTCTGAGAATAGGAAGCTGGCCAGTGGTGCTGGAGTGCAAAGAGCTGGAAGGGTGAGAGGGGATCAGGTCAGAGAGCCTGCAGGCCTACCGACTGTATTTTTAAAAAATATTTATTTCTTTATTTGGCTGCACTGGGTCTTAGTTGTGGCATGGGCTTAGTTGCAACATGTGAGCTCTTAATTGGCAGCATGCAGTTAGTTGCGGCATGTGAGATCTGGTTCCCTGATCAGGGATCGAACTCATCCTCTGCATGGGGAGTGTGGAGTCTCAACCACTGGACCACCAGGGACACCCAACCCCTGTCTCTTTAAATATCACTTTGTTGTGGCCTTGTGACAAGCCTCTGGACTCTTTCCTCCAACAGGGCTGCTGGTACTTCACTGGGAGGCCAATGGCTCCTCATCCTGGGGCTTCAACGCCTCCGTGGGCTCTGCCCGCTGTGGGTCAGGGGGCCCTGGGAGCTGCCCTGTCCCCCAGGAGTGTGTGCCCCAGGATGGGGTCCCAGGTGGTGGACTCTGCCGGTGTCCCCAAGGCTGGGCTGGCCCGCACTGCCGCATGGCTGTGTGTCCTGAGAACTGTAATGCCCACAACGGGGCGGGGACGTGTAATCAGGTACGGGTAGAAGAGAGCAAGCCAGGTGGGACGGGGGATGGGAGTAGTAATCAGGGCAACCCCCCCCCAGCTTCTTCTGCTGTCCCCCAGAGCCTGGGCGTGTGCGTCTGTGCTGAGGGCTTCGGGGGTCCTGACTGTGCCACGAAGCTGGATGGTGGGCAGCTGGTCTGGGAGACCCTCATGGACAGCCGCCTCTCAGCTGTGAGTTATGGGACACCACTCCCCAGGGAGGTGCTGTGCAGCCCGCCTCCTGGATCATTCTCCCTGCTCCATTCCCCAGACTACCCCCAGAGACCCTGTACCCAGCCTGCCACTTGGTAATGACCTCACCTGAGCTCTCCTGTTCGTGCCCCACCCCCAGGACACTGCCAGCCGCTTCCTGCACCGCCTGGGGCACACGATGGTGGAGGGACCTGATGCCACCTTGTGGATGTTTGGGGGCCTGGGCCTGCCCCAGGGGCTGCTGGGAAACCTGTATAGGTGAGGACGGCCTGGGAAGGTGGGACACCTGAATGACAAAAGGTCACCTCAGGGGAGGCTGAGATGCCTGTCCCATAAGAGTCCCCTGCGGAGGGTGCAGAAAAATCTCCACAGGTGCAGGATACCGCAAAGGATGCTGGGATGCTTGTCGCAGGAGGCTTACCTCAGGGGCTGGGGTGCTTATTGAGGTGGTGGTACCCCAGAGGATGGTACAGTGATTGTCATAGGAGGGTCACCTTAGAGGTGTTGGGGTACCTGCCAAGTGGGGAGTGATTTCCAGGGGATGCTGGGGTACCAGTGGGGGGATGTTGCCCCAGGGGGTTATGGGCTGACTGCCACATAGTGAGGCTGCTTTTTGGCATCTTGGCCCCAGGTACTCAGTGAGTGAACGGCGGTGGACACAGATGTTGGCAGGAGCCGAGGATGGGGGCCCAGGCCCCTCCCCTCGCTCTTTCCACGCTGCTGCCTACGTGCCTGCTGGCCGTGGGGCCATGTACCTGCTGGGGGGCCTCACAGCTGGGGGCGTCTCCCGGGACTTCTGGGTCCTCAACCTCACCACCCTGCAGTGGCGGCAGGAGAAGGTGAGCATCTCAATCCCCAGGTCCCCACAGCCAGGCTCCAGCAGAGATGGCGAGAGCAGCTCCAGCCATCCTTGCCCCCAGAGGAGGATGCTTCCTCCTGGGGCCCCAGCACAAGTCCCAGAAGTTGAACTTCCTTGGCCGTCCTGGGTCACATTTAATTCCTGAGCCAGTCCCCAGCCAAGGGGATGTGACCCTCTGGGTGGCCAGGCTGGGACACAGTCCCCTTGTCGAGCTGGTACACTCAGCCCTGTGCAGCCAGGGTAAGAGCCGGGGAACAAGGGATTCCCAGAGGAACCACGGGCTATTCCCACCTGAAGAAGCGACACCAAGCAGGCAGAAATAGTGACAGGTCTGCTCACCTGCCGGGACCATGACTGGTGGGAAGGCCTGGGGTCTGACCTGTTCCCCCTTAGCGGTTCAAGGGGAGAATGGGGAGCTCTGAGCCTTGCTTCTACGCACAAAATGACCCCTGATCTCTGCCCCTCTCTCTGGTGACCTCCACCCTTCATCCCCCAGGCCCCTCAAACTGTGGAGCTGCCAGCCGTCGCTGGTCACACGCTTACTGCCCGCCGAGGCCTATCTCTGCTCCTGGTGGGTGGTTACTCCCCGGAAAATGGCTTCAACCAGCAGCTGCTTGAGTACCAGCTGGCGACTGGCACCTGGGTGTCCGGGGCTCAGAGTGGGACGCCCCCCACAGGTGGGCCTGGGGACAGGGCGCAGCCTGGGGGCTGGGCACAGCGCTTTTGACTCTTGGCCGTCCTCTCTACCCCCTCCGGTCTGTGGTCGCTGCCCCTACACCTGTTGCCTCCCTGTGTACCCCGTCACTCACCCACCTTCTCAGGATGCTGTCTTTTGAGAAGTTCAGTTTCTCTCCTTACCCCTCCCAGACTTCCTGAGAAGCTGCCCCGCCTCCTGCCTAGTAGCAGTGGGACACTTTCCCTCTCCCAGGCCCGAGAACACTGCCCCTCAGATATTTTCCTTTCTCTCCCTCTCTTCTTTCTTTCCTTCTTTGGCTACGCCAGATCTTAGTTGCAGCACGTGGGATCCTTCGATGTGGCGCACAGACTGCCCACTTGTGGCGCACAGGCTCAGTAGTTGTAGCGTGAGGGCTCTCTAGTTCCGTGGCCTGTGGGATCTTTGTTCCCCAACCAGGAATCAAGCTCTCATCCCCTGCATTACAAGGTGGATTCCTAACCACTGGACTACCAGGGAAGGCCCTCTCCTTCTGCCATTCTTTGATCACTGTCCCCAAGGTCCCTCTGATCACCCTGTCTCTCTCTTTTCCCTTTCCCAGAGTCTCCAGTGGCTGTCCTTTAGCACTGAAGGGAGAGGGAGGGGTTGAGAAAGGCTCCCAGGTCTCCGGCGTCAGGGCCTGGTAGGGTGGTGTCATGGTCATGAGAAGGGGAGCCCAGGGGGCCTTCTCAGCCCCCAGCCCTTCCCCCAGCCTCTGTGCTCACTCTCCCCCCAGGTCTCTACGGTCACTCTGCTGTGTATCACGAGGCCACCGACTCCCTCTACGTGTTTGGGGGTTTCCGCTTCCACGTGGAGCTGGCAGCCCCATCCCCTGAGCTCTACTCCCTGCACTGCCCTGACCGCACCTGGAGCCTGCTGGCCCCTTCTCAGGGAGCAAAGGTCAGGAAAAAGGGCCAGACAGATGAGTCAGGGGGGTGGTGGCGGGAGGGCCCCTCCTTTCCCAGTGCCCCAGGGAGTGGCTCAACCCTGGATTCCTACTCTGCCTCCTTTCCAGTTCCCTCCCCCAAGTCTCCCCTTCTTCTATCTGACCTGGAGGTAAGAATCATCCACCAGGAGATCAGAGGCCTGTGTTCTGACCTGGTGCTCCCACACTCTGGGTGTGCCCTGGACAGGCCCCTCCCCTTCCTGGCACCCCCAGCTATGAAGTAGGGAGCTGAGGTCTCTTGTGCTTCCACCTCCAAGGCCAAAGGCATCAGTGTGAGTGAGAGCAGGAACCTGGGTGCCTAGAGACAGCTGCATTTTCCATCCGTGAACAAGCTTCCAAGCCCTTCTTGGGGCTAGACTGCAAGGGAGATAGAAGTATGAGCCTCAGCAGGAGACCCCCCAGTCCAGCTGGCGAGGTCACACGAGAAACCAGGGGTTCATCTCAAGCCATCCAGGCTGGCTTCCTGGGGAACAACATGGGGCATGAGGGTTCTAGGGGTTCACAAAAAGGAGATGGCTCTTGGGTGCGCTGAGAGGGAGCGGAGGATGTGGGCTCTCATAGGCCACCCTGCCGCGTGTTCTCCCAACAGCCCCGGCCCCGACTCTTCCATGCCTCGGCCTTGCTAGGGGACACCATGGTGGTCCTCGGGGGACGCTCAGACCCCGATGAGTTCAGCAGCGACGTGCTGCTTTACCAGGTCAACTGCAACACCTGGCTCCTGCCTGACCTCATCGGTGAGTCCACCACCCTCCCGGGAGGCCCCGGAACAACCAGGGGGCGCTCTGGCCTGGTCTGAGACCCCCCACTCATTGGCAGTCACGTGGACCCCTTCAGACTGACAGGCAAAGCTCCCGTCCTCCACATTATCTCAACACCCACGGAAACACCTTCCTTCCTTTTTTTTTTTGTTAGGAATGTTTTAAATTCTGATTATGAAGTCGTGGTAGGTAATTTGTAAAACAGGAAAAAAAGGATCCCCCATAATCCCATTCTCTAGAGATGACTGTCATATGTGAGGGTGTTTCCTCTCAGTTCGTAGGCTGGCAAGGGGCTGTATCTTGCCTTCGTATTTCATTTGACCATCGTAAGTGACTGACTGTGTTTCTGGCTCTGTCTCCTTTTCATTTTGTTTCTCTCTCTGTCCCTCTATCTCTAGTTTTCTTTTGCTTTTAAACTATTTTTTCCACCACTCTGTTATTTATTTATTTTTTTAGGATTTAAAAAGAGTAGGTGCTCTGTGATGACCTAGATGGATGGGATGGAGGTGGGAGGGAGGTCCAAGAGGGAGGGGGTACATGTATACATATAGCTGGTTCACTTTGTTGTACAGCAGAAACTAACACAACATTGTAAAGCAGTTATATTCCAATAAAAATAAATAAATGAAAATTTAGGGGAAATTCAGGTAACGAAATTGGCCACTGTAAAATGAGTCAAGTGACGTTCAGTACCTTTGCAGTGTTGTTCACGCACCACCATGTGGTCTGGTTCCACAAAATTTGCCTCGGTTTCTATTCCGCTCTTTCTGTTCCTTTTCCTGTTGGTGGGGCTCTCTCCCTCTTTCTGTCTTGCTGTGTGTGTCTGATTGTCTTGTTCTGTTTGGCCTTGTCTATCTTCTCCCTGCCTTTTCTTGTCTGTCTCTGCTCTTCTTAGACCATCTCTCTGCCCAGCATCCCCCTCTGACTGGCTCCTGTGTGTGGATCTCTGCCTCCAGTCACCTGTTCTGTGTCTCTGAACTTTTCTGTCTTTCCCCAGGCCCAGCCTCCGTGGGACCGCCAATGGAAGAGTCTGTGGCTCACGCTGTGGCCGCGGTAGGGGGTCGCCTGTTTATCTCAGGAGGCTTTGGGGGAGTGGCCCTGGGCCGCCTGCTGGTCTTGTCCCTGCCCCCTGACCCCTGCCGCCTGCTGCCCTCGCCTGAAGCTTGTAACCAGACTGGGGCCTGTACCTGGTGCCATGGGGCCTGCCTGTCCGGGGACCAGGCCCACAGGTAACCATGGAGACTGACAGCACATGGGTGGGGGGTACTGGTGCCATCCAAAGGGGGCTCTGTGCTGGGCCAGGCTTGTTGGGGAGGCCTCAGGAAGGTACTGTCTGGTCGGGACACCAGCTCCCCTGGGAGAAGGGCCAGCTCATCACAGACGGGGCAGGCATGAGGAGTGCCTGAGTGGGGAGCCCTGTTTGTGGACTGGGGCAGCTGAGTCTGAACTGGGCCCCAAATGACCAGCTTGGGGTCATTTAGACCACAAAGATTTGGAAGTAGGGCTGTGTCTAGTGGCTTTTAGAAACACCTGAGTTGGGGAAGACTGAGACTGGAGAGGTGGGTGGGTCTGCTCAGAGAGGGCTCCAGGGCCCAGCCGCCCTGGGCTGCGTCCAGCTCCGGAGACTCCTCGTCTGTAGTTTGGGAATCCATGCATCTATCTTGGGAGGCTGAAAGTACTTTGCTGGGTTTAGCACAAATTGTACTGGCCGCAGTTACCCTTTGCTGACATGAGGCTACTAATGGGCTTTGTTTTGTCCCATTACATGTGTCACCGTGTTTACTACAGGCTATTATAGGGTCTGATTTTTAGGCGTGCTCCCCCAGACTCTGCTTGGGGTGTTACATAACAGTGGGTACACCCACTGCTTTTCTAAAACCTAGAAAATTCTGAAACGTGTATTCCTTCAAGGATTTTGAGTCAGGGATTGTGAGCCTCCACGTGGGTGATGGGGAATCACTGAAGGGGTGACCAGGAGAGGGCAGGGGTGGACTCATGGAGGAGGGGATGGGGAGGGGAGGCTGCAGGTGGAGGCCTGAGAGGAGGAGCCTTGACCTGGGCAGGGGGCTGCAGGGGTTGGGGAGGAGGAGGTGGTCAGGGAAGAAGTTAGGAGGCAGAGGCCTCCATGGGCGGAGTGCCAGGAGGACATGGGGTGTTGTCCAGTGTCTCTGGGATGACAGGTGGCCGCGGGACCGTCACCAAGTGAGCTCAGGAGGGGCCAGTCTGGGAGGCCTGTGCTGAGACTGGGATGGACTTGCGGGGCCTGCAGACCAGAGTCCAGGAGGCACCAGGGAGGGGCGCTGGGTACGGGGAGGATGGAGCCTGGCTGAGCATGATGGGCCAGGCCTCCCGCCTCCCCAGGCTGGGCTGTGGCGGCGCCCCCTGCTCCCCTATGCCCCGCTCCCCTGAGGAATGTCGACGTCTGCGGACCTGCAGCGAGTGCCTGGCCCGCCATCCCCGGACCCTGCAGCCTGGAGATGGAGAGGTGAGTGATGGGGCAGGGGGGTTGGGGAACGTGTTTCAGGCACCACGGGGCTCTTCACCTGGATCAGGTGGCAGCAGCTGAGACCGGGGGGGTGCTGGGGGCCCTGACGACCCCGCTGAGCCGGTGCCCCCCCCCAGGCCGCTGCCCCCCGCTGTAAGTGGTGCACCAACTGCCCCGAGGGCGCCTGCATCGGGCGCAATGGGTCCTGCACCTCAGAGAACGACTGCCGCATCAACCAGCGCGAGGTCTTCTGGGCCGGGAACTGCTCTGAGGCCGTGTGCGGGGCGGCCGACTGCGCGCAGTGCACCAGGGAGGGCAAGTGCATGTGGACGCGGCAGTTCAAGAGGACGGGTGAGTGCCAGGCCTGCTCCCCGAGAGGAGGGTCCCGGGGCCTGGATCCTGCTCCAGGGACGCCAGGGGCTCAGCGGCCTGGTCTGAGGGGGGAGGTGGGAGTGGGCAAGGGACCTGGACCCACTTCTTAATCCCTGCACCCCCCAACCTCAGGGGAGACCCGCCGCATCCTTTCGGTGCAGCCCACCTACGACTGGACGTGCTTCAGCCACTCGCTGCTGAATGTGTCCCCGATGCCGGTGGAGTCATCACCCCCGCTGCCCTGCCCCACACCCTGTCACCTCCTGCCCAACTGCACCTCCTGCCTGGACTCCAAGGGTGCTGACGGGGGCTGGCAGCACTGCGTCTGGAGCAGCAGCCTCCAGCAGGTACCACACCCGGCCGGGGGTGCGGGTGGGCCTCCCCTCCCCACCACATTCACCTTTCTCACCACCACCGCCTCTGCCCCAGTCCTCCTCTGCTTAGGTTTGCTCCCGCCATCACCCTTCCTCTTCCTTCCCACTTTCTGTCCTCACATCTCTTTCCTCCTTGTCTTGTTCTTTTTTGGCCACGCCACGGGGCTTGTGGGGTCTTAGTTCCCCAACCAGGGACTGAACTTGTGCCCACAGCAGTGAAAGCGCAGAGTCCTAACCACTGGACCACCAGGGAAGTCCCTGAATCTCATTGTTCAAGTGTTTTTAGAGACCTCAGTCTCTGCCCTAAACCCTGGTGACTGGTAACTCCCCTAAGTCACCCCGTTAACATAAACTTAGGTGTAAAGGGGTTCCTTGTGAATAACAAAGGATGTCCCATCACTCAGGAACCCCTGTGCATTTTAGTAGCTCAGTACCAGGAACCCAGGACAAAGACCAAATATATTTGGCGTCATACCACTCCATCCCATAGGAGGGTCGTCCACATTAGATGGGAGAATTATTTAGAGCCTGGAGCAGTGCCTGCTGTTCAGTAGAAACTCAGTAATACCACCCCCCGACGCCCACCCCCGGGAAGATCTCCTTTCTCAACTCTCTGTGCCACACAGAGAGGGTCAGTACAGTGGCTGGGGGTGGGGGTTGCTCCCTGTGGGGGCGCTCAGTGTGGCTGCAAGGGCAGAGGCCCCCTGCGGTGGCTCCTCAAACAAGCAGAGGCCTCTCTCATCCTCAAGCCTGGGCTCCTTCTGGTGATACAAGGTCTCCCTAAGTATTTTTGAGGTTGGTATTATTTGTCTTTACTGGGATTCCAGGGACTGGAAGACAACACCAGAGAGCCTGCAGGCAGCTGAGGAGCTGGGAGGCGGGAGGGAGTGGTGGGGCGGCTGAGTGGATAGCACTGAGCTGAAGCTGCGTGGGAATGTCAGAGGGCCGCTGCCACATCTGACTTCTGGGAGAAGCAGTTGAAAACTAAAGTGTGTTGGCTCAGGGTTTTTTTAAAAGACATAGGTCAAGGGGACTTCCCTGGTGATCCAGTGGTTGAGACTTCACCTTCCAGTGCTGGGCTGTGAGTTTGATCCCTAGTAGGGAACTAACATCCCACATGCCTTGTGGCCAAAAAAAACCCCCAAAACTAAAAACATAAAAAAATACTGCTGCCCATCCCCCCACAACAGATCAAATGTAACAGGTGTGCAGACAAGACCTGTTGTGCTGTGGCTCAAGGGCAGCCATGTTGTAACTGTCAGACTTTGTTCTGAATGACTTTGGCCTTAGAGCCTGGGGCAGGCAACAGGGTGCTGTCTTCCCCACTGACTGGCTGGCTTCTTCCTTCCCTCCCTTTCTCCTTTCACTAAATTCATCACCAAGCACCTTCCTTGTGTCGGGCACCTTGCCAGGCAGTGGGCATAGGTCAGCAGACAAGCTGGGACCCTGCGTCTCTTCCAGGAAACGCAGTTAATGGTGTTGGGCAGCATCGCATTGGGCCACTACAGTGGTCCCAGAAGAGAACACTTGGCTGACTGGAGCCTTGGGCTTCTCTCGGCCCCCTTCCCGATGGCCCTGCTGTCTGTCAAGGGGGCACTAATTTTAAATCTGTAAGCCTGACCTGGAGGAGAATTTGGCTCCGGCTGTTCAGCCAGGCTCAGCTCATCACCGGCATAGCCCGCAGTGGGTTCAGAGCTCCGGCCGCAGCAATCAGGGTTTTCTATTTCAGGATTGCACAATTGCTTTGTTTCTTCCTGAGTGCATCCAGACAGACAGCCTAGACTAATCCCTTTCCCCTTGTACTTTACTTAAGGCCAGAGCTGTAAATAAAATGCTGTCATACAGTGAGGTAAGTTCCTGACCTCACTGCATACCCTGTCTGAGTGCCTGGACACAATAAGTGATGGTGCGTGAGCTGCACTGCAGCGCCTGACCACAGACCCCAAATCCTCCCAGCCAAGGGCAGGAGGATCCTGTTGCCCCAACGGCTGGGCCCACGTTCTTTTTTTTTTTTTTTTTAATTAAAAAAAGTGTTTTGTTTTTTTTTTTGGCCACTCTGTGCCTCATGAGGGATCTTAGTTCCCCAACCAGAGACTGAACCTGCAACCCCTGCAGAGGAAGTTCAAGGTCCTAACCACTGGACCACCAGGGAAGCCTCTTCCATGTTCTTTCTAAGAGACTGTGGCTGGCATCCCCCTCCTGAATCTTGTTTCTGTGTCCACCTGGGACCATTGCCTTTCCTTGATTGTAAGAAACGGCTGTATCCCAAGCCAGGTGGTAGAGAGGGCTCACTACACCAACACAGTGGCGCCTCTGGTAAGGCGGGTGGGAAGTGCAGCCAGGCACTGGAGACGGAGCCCGGAAGGCTGCCTCTCTTGTCTTTAGTGTGTGTGGGTCTCATCTCTGCTGCCTTCTGCCTCTGCTCTTTCCTCGCCCCTCCCCATTCTCTCTCTGCTGTCACATTTTTATCCAAACGGCCCGGCCAGCCCTGGTCCACACAGTCTAGTTTTAAGGCTGTCCCTAGCCTGACTTCCAGTCTGAACTTCCAGTTACAAAGGCTGAGAAGGAGGATGCTGTGGCCCCAGGTGATGTCCGTTTTGGCCCACCTGGTTGTGGCCAGCAGGGGTGAGATCTCCAAGAAGAGGGTGCGGCCCAGGGAGCTTCCCAGGACACGTGTGTCTGATGCCCCTCCTCTGCCATTTCCGCTCCCCGCAGTGTCTGAGCCCCTCCTACCTGCCCCTGCGGTGTATGGCCGGAGGCTGTGGGCGGCTGCTCCGCGGACCCGAGAGCTGCTCCCTGGGCTGTGCTCAGGCAACCCAGTGCGCCCTCTGCTTGCGGCGCCCCCACTGTGGCTGGTGTACCTGGGGGGCCCAGGATGGGGGCGGCCGCTGCCTGGAGGGTGGACTCAGTGGCCCCCGTGACGGTGAGACAGACGGCTTTGGGGATGGGGTGAGGAGGGCCGGCGCCTGTCTGGGTTCCGATATGGGGGTTGGTGTGGAGAATGAACTTGTGGGCCCTCATAGGTGGTGTTCAGGGAAAGTGGGAGCAAGGGCCAGGGTGGCTGGGTGGGAGGTACAGAGGCTCTTGCCTCCCAGCAAAGCCTGGTATCCTCGTATCAGGGCTGACATGTGGGCGACCTGGGGCCTCTTGGGCCTTTCTTTCCTGCCCCCCGGAGGACGAATGTGCCAACGGGCACCATGACTGCAATGAGACCCAGAACTGCCACGACCGGCCCCACGGTTACGAGTGCAGCTGCAAGGCAGGCTACACCATGGACAAGTGAGGCTCCGGCTGGACCAGGGCTCTGGTGGGGTTGAGGGGAGCAGGCCAGACTGACCGTGGAGTGGGAGAGCCTGTGAGGAGCAGTTAAGGATGGGGCATGGACCCAAGCAGGATGCAAGGAAACACAGTCCAAGGTGTGGAGGAGGGCATGAGGTAGGCACTCGGTCCAGGGAGGGCAGGCTGGTACGTTGGTTTGAGAGGGTGCCCTGGAATGGGGGGCCATCGCTCCCGCAGGAGGTTCTGGGCTGGACCCTGGAGCAGGGCAGTGATGGAACAGACCTGGGGCAGGGTGGACTAGTGGAGAAGAGGGTGGGTGGTTGGGGTGGGCTCTGAGAAGCTGTGAGGACCCTGACGCCAGCCAGGTCTGCCCTGGGGAGGGGTCGGCTGCTGCCCTGCCCTGACCCCCACCCCCTCCCCGCAGCGTGACGGGGCTGTGCCGCCCGGTGTGCGCCCAGGGTTGTGTGAATGGCTCATGTGTGGAGCCCGACCACTGCCGCTGCCACTTCGGCTTCGTTGGCCGCAACTGCTCCACGGAGTGTCGCTGCAACCGTCACAGCGACTGCGCCGGCGTGGGGGCCCGCGACCACTGCCTGCTCTGCCACAACCACACCAAGGTGGCCGTCCGGGACCTCCAGGCCTGCCCCCGGGCCCTGCTGGCCTTCCGCCTGCGCTCAGGCATCTTGAGCCTCGTCCCAAGCCCCTGTCAGCTAGACGCAGGGAGGAGATGGCATAGCCCTATCTCAGGGGGGATGAAAGGACCGTGGGGACACCTTCTGGGGCTGTGTCACAGTGGGGTGCCTGGGAATAGTGTGACAGTTAGTGCTGGGCCAGGGAGGGTGAGCACGTGGAACAGCATTTAGGATCAGGTAGGGAATGGCTTTCTGAGCTCAACACCCCGGACTGAAGGGGACTGAAACCCCGTCACTGGAGGTGTGCAAATGAAGGTGGAGGGCCAAACGGTAGAGGGGCTGGGGTGGCCCGAGCCAAATGCCGGAGCCACTGTTGCCTTCCCATGGTGCTCTCAGGAAGTGGAAAGTGTTAGTTGCTCAGTTGTGTCCAACTCTCTGCGACCCTGTGGACTGTTGCCTGCCAAGCTCCTCTGTCCATGGAATATTGGAGTGGGTAGCCACTCTCTTCTCCAGGCCAGGGATCAAACCCGGGTCTCCTGCATTGCAGGCAGGTTCTCTACTGTCTGAGCCACCAGGGAAGCTGGGTGCTGTCAGAACCTCCCCCCACTCTCACACCCACTAGGACCCTTCACTGCCTCTGACCACTCTGTCCCTGGTTTCCAGGGCAGCCACTGTGAGCAGTGCCTCCCACTGTTTGTGGGTTCAGCCGTGGGGGGAGGGACCTGCCGGCCCTGCCACGCCTTTTGTCGCGGCAACAGCCACGTCTGCGTCTCCAGGAAGGAGCTTGAGATAGCCAGAAGGGAGCCGGAGAAGTACTCGCTGGATCCAGATGAGGTGAAAGAGGCTGGGGTCCTGAGCTCCTGGGTCTGAAGGAGGGGTCTGGTCCGTGTTGGTTGGCGATCGCCCTGTCCTCCCTTGGCCAGATTGAACAGTGGGTGACAGAGGGTCCCAGTGAAGATGAGGCTGTGTGTGTGCACTGCCAGAATAACAGCTACGGGGATAAGTGTGAGAGCTGCCTCCACGGCTACTTTCTCCTCGACGGGAAATGCACCAAGTAAGTGGAGGCGGGCCAGGGACCTCCGCCTTGCCCAATAGGAGCAGCTCTGAGAGCCTGAGTCCTCTCCCCAGTCCTCAGCCCTCAGGCAAGGATGGGGTCCCCTGATGCCAGGGTTGGGGGCAATAGATAGACTCAGGTGGGAGACCTTCCACCTCAGAGGCTGGTACTGAAATGCAGGCTGCTAAGCAGCCCTGGTGGAGACTGTTAGGCAGAGACTGCCCTGGGATGCCTCTGGTGGGCCAGTGGTTAAGAATCTACCTTCCGATGCAGGGGACGTGGGTTCCATCCCTGGTCCAAGAACTAAGATCCCACATGCTGGGGAGCAACTAAGCCTGTGCACTGCAACTTGAGAGCCCACATGCCACAATGAAGACCCAGCGCAGCCAAAAATTAAAAAACATTTTTAATTTAAAAATAAGAAAAAATAGAGAGGACCCTGAGGGAGACGCCTCACGCCAGTCTCCCCATTCCATCCCCTTCCTTCTGACCCTGGAGTCCGTCCAACCTAGGTTCTAATCCTGACTCAGCCACCGAACAGCTCTGTGGCCTTGGGGTAAACGGCTTGACTGCTGTGAGCCTCAGCTTCCTCTTCTGGCCTCACGGATTGCAGCATCCAGCCTGGCCCCTGTAGGTCATGGGAGCTCTATAACCCGCATCTTCTTCCCTCTCTTCAGATGCCAATGTAATGGCCACGCGGACACGTGTAATGAGCAGGATGGGACAGGCTGCCCATGTCAGAACAACACAGAGACGGGCACGTGCCAGGGCAGCTCCCCCAGTGACCGCCGAGACTGCTACAAATACCAGGTACGGCTGGAGATGCAAGTTACAGGTCAAGGGCACCAAGCCCAGAAGAGGTCCGAGCTGGGATGAGGCAGCCTGGCTCAGGCAGGACTGACAATATAGTTCTGGTATATGTGGTCCTGGGGATCAAGGTCAGCTTGATAAACTGATCCCTACGGAGAAGGCAATGGCACCCCACTCCAGTACCCTTGCCTGGAAAATCCCATGGACAGAGGAGCCTGGTGGGCTGTAGTCCATGGGGTCGCTAAGAGTCAGACACGACTAAGCGACTTCACTTTCACTTTTCACTTTCATGCATTGGAGAAGGAAATGGCAACCCACTCCAGTGATCCTGCCTGGAGAATCCCAGGGACAGGGGAGCCTTGTGGGCTGCCGTCTATGGGGTTGCACAGAGTCGGACATGACTGAAGCGACTTAGCAGCAGCAGTCAGTGTCAGGCCCTCAGTGTGATACTGGGAACCCAGAAATGAGCCTCCTGGGGGGCTTTCAGGGTGGTAAGGAGACAGGCTCCATTACAGGTAGTCACAACTTAAAGATGGCAAATGCTGGAAAACTCCTATCATAGTAGCTGAGCAAGAAACAAAATGTGGCTCTCAAAACTGAGTTCTGGAGTCTGCCTTCAGGACTGGCCAGATCCAGGTGCTCACACCTGGGATTGACCAGGGTCAGTCCAAGCTCCAAACCCACAGCTGTCTGACCCAGGACAGGTGTCACCCAGGACCAGTTTTGCTTTCTTGATGTTTAATCAAAAGGCCTGTTGGTCTTTGTCTGAACAGACAGCTTTGGAGATGAGTTCAGACCTTCTCCTCCAGCAGCTCTGTTTGGGGGCTCTGATAAAGCAGTTTCTTTCATTTCTAATGACAGCAGTTGTTGCTGTCAGTTGCTCAGTCATGTCTGACTCTTTGCCACCCCATGGACGGTAGCTCACCAGGCTCCTCTGTCCATGGGATTCTCCAGGCAAGAGTACTGGAGTAGGTTGCTATTTCCTTCTCCAGGGGATCTTCCTGATCTAGGGATCAAATCTGTGTCTCCTGCATTGGTAGGCAGATTCTTTACCACTGAGCCACCTGGGAAGCACCCAGTGATAGCAGTGGTAGTTACTATATAGGGAGTGCTTGCCACTGAGTTGGAGCTATGCCACAGATACAGTGGAGACAGCACACACATGGAAGGCTCAGGAAGGCTGTGCTGAGGCCTCAGTGAGCTGTGGGCAGAAGAGGAAGAGGCTCAGAGACCTGTCCGGGGTCAAACAGCTGCGTGGGTTTGGAGCTTGGACTGGCTCTGGTCAACCTCAGAGACTGAGTGATTTCTACTGGGCTGCAGGAATCGTGAGCTGTTACCCATCCACTCATTCATTCCGCACATATTTACTGAGCACCTAGTTACACCAGGCACTACGCAGAGGGCTGGGACACAGAAGGGAACAAAACAGGCAAAATGTTCTGTCCTTCCCTGGTGGCTCAGATGGTAGAGAATCTGCCTGCAATGCAGGAGACCTGGGTTTGATCTCTGGGTCAGGAAGATCCCCCGGAGAGGGAAATGACAACCTACTCCAGTATTCTTGCCTGGAGAACTTCACGGTCAGAGGAACCTGGTGGGCTTGAGGTCGTAAAGAGTCAAGCATGACTGAGTGACTTAATGCTTTCACTTTCTGGCAAACTCATGGAGAAGTCCAGCAATAAACAGAAAAATAAGTCAGACACCCAGGGTGTTAGTGATGAGCAGTAAGGAGGAAAATGAAGCAGAGAGGAGGGCTCGGGGGTGTGGGGGAGTGGAAATGGTAGATACAGTGGCCAAGAAAGGCCTGAGCGAGAAGGTAAGTGTCACTCAAGGTGACACTTGAGTAAAGACCCGATGGACGTGAGAACACTGGACATTCAGACTTGGGGGAGCAGGCAAGCGATCCAGGCAGAGGCTCAACCAGTACAAAGGCTCCGAGGGAGGACCTACTTGTTACAGTCAGAAATAGCAAGGCCAGCAGGCCAGGCGGGCCCACTCGTGCGGAGCCTATGATTTCAGCAGTGTTTGCTCCCCGGGTACAGAGGAAGAGTCTCCAGTTCAGCAAGGATAGGTCACTAGTCCAAGGCCACACGGCTAGGGAGGTGGTCAAGCCAGGATTCAACAGAGCTCTGCATCGCTGTGTCCCAGAGTTCCAGAAGCTTCGCCATCAGGGTGCTGTGGTTGCTGGGGTAACACCAGGAACTGCAGTGCTGGAGTGTAGGCTGCTGTTGGTGTCCACGCTGTCAGGGACGTTTGGGGGGGCGGGGTCACAGGGAAGCTGCTGGGACATGGGGACAACTAATCAGTAGATACAAAATAGAGGACCTGGTACAGTGGCAGAGGTTACTTACCAGTAGGTACAAAATACAGTCTGTTTCCTTGGAGGACTGGACGCTGAGTTGCTTCACCCTGCCCTGCCCGCAGTGTGCCAAGTGCCGAGAGTCATTCCACGGGAGCCCGCTAGGGGGCCAGCAGTGCTACCGCCTCATCTCCGTGGAGCAGGAGTACTGCCTGGACCCCACGTCCCAGACCAACTGTTTCCACGAGCCCAAGCGCCGGGCTCTGGGCCCCGGCCGCACGGTTCTTTTTGGAGTGCAGCCCAAATTCACCAATGTGGACATCCGCCTGACGCTGGACGTGACCTTTGGCGCCGTGGACCTCTATGTCTCCACCTCCTATGACACCTTTGTGGTCCGCGTGGCTCCTGACACTGGTGTCCACACCGTGCATATCCAGCCGCCACCGCCTCCCCCACCCCCCCCACCCCCTGCTGACGGTGGTCCCCGGGGACCTGGGGATCTAGGGGGACCCGGGGCTGGAGGTGGGCTGGCTACCTCAGCAGAGCCGCGAGTGCGGGAGGTCTGGCCACGGGGCCTGATCACCTACGTGACAGTGACAGAGCCGTCGGCGGTGCTGGTGGTCCGTGGCGTGAGGGACCGGCTGGTCATCACCTACCCGCACGAGCACCACACCCTGAAGTCCAGCCGCTTCTACCTGCTCCTGTTGGGTGTGGGAGACCCAAGTGGGCCCAGTGCCAACGGCTCAGCTGACTCGCAGGGCTTGCTCTTCTTCCGGCAGGACCAAGCCCACATTGACCTGTTTGTCTTCTTCTCCGTGTTCTTCTCCTGCTTCTTCCTCTTCCTCTCGCTCTGTGTGCTGCTCTGGAAGGCCAAGCAGGCCCTGGACCACCGGCAGGAACAGCGCCGGCACCTGCAGGAGATGACCAAGATGGCCAGCCGCCCCTTCGCCAAGGTCACCGTCTGCTTTCCGCCGGACCCTGCTGCCCCAGCCCCTGCCTGGAAGCCTGCCGGGCTCCCGCCACCCGCCTTCCGCCGCTCTGAGCCCTTCTTGGCACCCTTGCTGCTGACGGGGGCCGGCGGGCCCTGGGGACCTGTAGGAGGCGGCTGCTGCCCACCGGCCATCCCCACCACCACTGCCGGCCTGCGAGCCGGGCCTATCACCCTTGAGCCCACCGAGGATGGCATGGCCGGCGTGGCCACACTGCTGCTCCAACTGCCTGGTGGGCCCCACGCACCCAACGGCGCCTGCCTGGGGTCAGCGCTCGTCACACTGCGGCACCGGCTGCACGAGTACTGCGGCGGCGGCGGGGGTGCTGGGGGCAGTGGGCACGGGGCTGGTGCGGGCCGGAAGGGGCTGCTGAGCCAGGACAACCTCACCAGCATGTCCCTCTGACCCTTGGCGGGACCTTCAGCCCCAGCAGTCGAGTCCCCTTAGGGTGGCCGCCCTGGACTTGGGGCCCCTCCAACTGGGACACTGTGTTCTCGGAGACCTCCGGTTTCTTTTCCCTGGGGGGAGGGTCCCCAGACAGAGCCTTCTTTGTTCTGCGTTCAACAATTACTGATTACCTACTATGCGCCAGGCACCGTTGAAGACACTGGGCGTGAGTAGGAACCTAGACAGTCAAGGTCCCTGGTCTCGCGGGATTTTAGGTCCCAGTGCCGGGAATCAGTCTACGTGCGCATGCGCGCGCCCACGCACAAACGAGGAAAAGCATGTCTGAACCGGGCGAGCGGTGTGAGTTAGCAACGGGGTGAGGGACCTTGGGGTCGTCAGTTGTTCAGTGTGCGAAGCTCGAAGCTCGACTTTAAGAAGGAAACCCACTGTGGGAGGAGCTGTGGGGAGCGGGATCCAGGCAGAAGGAACTGCGAGGAGAGAGGCGGGAAGTGGCTGATGTTACTGAAAAGGGTCGGAAAGCTGGCCAGTGTGGCCCTGACCAGATGTGCAGAGGCGGCGGGGTCAGGGTCGAGCAGGGGGCGGATCACCCGGGGCCCATCGACCCCGAGTAGGGCTTGGGGTTTTATTCTCAGGGCATTGGGAAGCCATTGGACAGTCTTCTGAGGGAGAATGACAGGATCCGATGTATTTAAGAGGTCACTCAGCTGTGTGGAGAATAGACAAGAGATGCCGAGAGAAGCCGCAGGGGGACAGGACCTGAGATGGGCCAGGTCAGGGCAGAGGCTGTGAGAGGAGTCTGGGACAGAAGCGGGAGGTGAGTGGAAGGATGTTAGGACGGCATACATGGACATCGGAATAGGGGAGGGAACGAGGCCAGGCTGACGCCAGCTTTGTGGCCCAAACTGTGGGCCAAGGTGGGACAGACTGGGGCTGTGGGGGAAGATTAGTAGGAGTCCAGCTTTAGACCTGAGATGCCTTTCAGCGACATCTCCTCAGTCAAGTCCCACCAGGGACACAGCCACTGCCCTGAGGATCTGGGCAGAGGGGGCTGAGTGTGGGGGTTGGCCCAGTAGTGAAGGAGGGGTGCTGCTGAGAGGAGACTGGAAGTGGAGCCGCCCAGCGAGCCACAGCAAGTTGCTGGTTCTGCTACCACGAGGCTGCAGGGACAAGCTCAGGTGGTGGTCCCCGATACCCGGGCCAGTGTCACTGCACTGCCAGGGCGCATGAGGAGACAAAGCCCCTGCCTGAGATGCCGGCCTGGGTGAGGTTGTGGGGGAGGGGGATACCCAGGTTGGGAATAGAAATGACAAGTTTTCAGCCTGCAGCTCTCTTCCCAGATGACGTTGCCTTGAAGCAGCATCTGGCCTTTCCCCAGGGCCTCCCCTCACCCCAGCTGCCACCTTGGACTTCTGAGCCCTTCTGCCCCTAGGACTGCCCCGCCTCCCCCATTCCTGACCATCTTGAACTTTGGACTCCTTCTTTCCCAAGGCTCCACCACCCCCGCCCCCAGCTGTTTTTTTGACCTTGGAAAGTGGGGACCCTGTGTCTTCCTGTCTGCTGGGGGCCTTCGTCTAAGAGGCTGATCCCTGTGTGCCATCAGAGGCTGTGGGAAATTGGGGGAGCAGTAAAAGCAACAAATAAAGAGTGTGTGGAAGACCCGGTATCCAGTGCTGTCTGTAGAAGATGGGCTGGCTTGGCTCTCTGACCTGGCACCTGAGAGCTGGTTACGTCGGATAAACCTCCTTATCTTGGTGCCCCCACTCCCCAAGCCATGTGGCCAGGGCCTAACTCTTCACCATGTCTTCTGGTGGGCATGGGGGTGGTACCACTACAGAAGCTCTTGTTTCCCAGAAGGCGTGAACTGAGGGGGCCTGAGGGCAGTGAGACCTTTTACCCTTGCCCAGATCCCTATTGAGAAGAGACCCTTACTCAGCTCAGGAAGGAAAACAACCTGCCTTGGTCCCAAGTTCGGGTTTTATTCTGGCCCCTAACATTAAGAGAACTCAGGCAGCACAAAGACTGAAATGAGGCCTTGGCACAGTGAGTGTTCTCCATTTCAAGTAGATTCTCAACCCAAATGGAAAGCAGCATGGAGACTTCTATTTGCCAGTCCCCTGGGTGAGCAAGAGCCCTGTTGTGAGGGAAGGTAGGGACAGGAGACCCCATCCCTTCAGTGTGGCTGGGAGTGTTCAACAGTGTACTTGTGGGGGGCATCCCTGGTGGCTCAGTGATAAAAAATCCACCTGCCAGTGCAGGATAGCGGAGTTCGATCCCTGATCTGGGAAGATCCCACATGCCACGGAGCAACTAAGCCCAGGTGCCACAACCACTGAGCCTGTGCTCTAGCATCGGAGCCAAAACCTCTGAGGCCCGACAAGCCCGTGCTCCCCAACGAGAAGCCTTCGCCCTGCAACTAGAGAGTAACCTTGTAGCAAGGAAGACCCAGCACAGCCAAAAATAAAGAATGAAAAAAAAATTTTTTTCTGTTAACTTTCTGCAAACCCAGCCCCAAGGCGCAGGCTGGCCACCTCTGATATTTAGCCAAGAACACAGAAATGTGTTGCATCAAGGGGGCCAGTGAGCCTTCAGTGCAGCCTGTGACTATCATGATATTTTCAGACTTGATGGGCAGTTTAAGGAATTTGAGGGGATTACTCTGCCCACACACATTTTGCCTTCATGAGATGATAGTCACACCTGACCTCCAAGACGTGACTGTGAACTTACATTGCTAAGTATCAATGCTAGATGGCTCGCTTGATCTTTTCATTTTATCTTTCCAACAACCAATTGTATGAGGTAGGTACCATGTAGTCTCCATCTTGCAGATGAAAAAACATTACTTCATAGACATTATGGAGAAGGAAGTGGCAACCCACTCCAGTACTTGTGCCTGGAAAATCCCATGGACCGAGGAGCCTGGTAGGTTACAGTCCATGGGGTCCCAAAGACTCGGACACGAGTGAGTGACTTCACTTTCTTTTTCTTTGAGTGACAGCTGCCATATGAACCCAGACCTTCTGACTCTCTCACCCACGTTCCTGACCAGCAGGCTGTTCCACGTCCCAAGGAAGGATGGCATTACTCAGCACAGATTGACCTCACTGAAAGCTATCTCAGCGCAGAGCAGACACCAGGAGTCGGTGTTCAAAATGGCCAATTTGTGCTCAGGATAAGGCAGAATTGCCCAACTGGGGAAGCTAGGTAGCATTGGGACATGCTGCCTCAGGGAGTCTGGAGCCCATGGTCACGCATAACCAGAAAGGAGCTGAGGTTCTTCCAGACTCCTACATGTTGTGCTCAGACCCTTTGGTAAGGCCTCTGCCTAACACTCACGCTGTGACTTTGCCTTCCTAAGAAGAATATTTGCTCTTGGACTGGATTTTTCCTCTGGGACAGAGCTAGCCTCCCTCCAACCCCTGTCACTGCTATATAGATGTCCCTGTACAGATGCCCCATGGCGTGTGTTCCTCCTTCCTCCATGTCAGCCCCTTGCCTGGCACCTCTCCCTAGTATCCACACACCTGAATGCAAGAGGCTCATAGTGAAGTGAGAGAAAGCCTGGACACAGGAGGCTAGGGACCTGGATTCCAGCCGTGTGTGGCCACTCACATCCTAGGGACTTCAGGAGAAATTTTACCAAGGGCCTACAGCACTCCAGCACTGTGCTCGGTGCTTGGCATGAGTTTTCATTTGATTTTTTAATTTATTTGGCGGTGCTGGGTCCTAGCTGTAGCATGTGGGATCTTTAGTTGTGGCATGTGGGATCTAGTTCCCCAACCAGGGATCAAACATGGGCCCCCTACACTGGACGTGCGGAGTCTTGGCCACTGGACCACCAGGGAAGTCCCAGGGAGGCCTCGCTCTTAAGATGACGTGAGCAGCAGTGAAGGAATCAGCCATAAGGACATCTGAGGAAAGACCTCTGAGTTGTGGGAAGAGCCAGAGCAAAGATCCTAACGTGGGAGCGTGCCTAACATTTCAGAGAAACAACAAAGAGCCTCCTGTGGAATAAAGAGAATAAAGAGGGAAGGTCACAGGGGGAAAAAGAGGCAGATTGTGCAGGTCCTTGAGTTGCTGTGGGGACGCTTTCTTTTCTTTTTTTTTTTTTTAATACTTATTTTTATCTGTGTCATACCTTAGCTGTATCTTGTTGTGGCTCACAGGCTTATTGCTCTCTAGCATGTGTGATCTTAGTTCCCTGGCCAATGCTTGAACTCATTTCCCTTGCATTGGAAGGCAGATTCTTAACCACTGGACCACCAGGGAAGTCCCCAAACTCTGGCTTTTTCCTCCATGCAGAAGGTGCCATCAGAGGGTTCTGAGCCCAGGAGACATGTGATCTACTTCCACACGTGTCCACAGGGCTCCTCTGTGGGGGAGAAACTAAAAACGAGCTGGAGGTAAGGCAGGAAGCTCAGTGGCGGAGCCACTGTGGTTGGAACAAGTCTTGCAGTAGAGTGGGGAGAAGGGAGACTCTGGATATGTTCTGAAAGTAGAACCACCAGAATTTGTGGGGGCAAGAGGCTCAGAAAGTTTTATTAATTTACTAAGATAACACAGCTAGGAAGTGGCAAGAGTCACTGGACAGGTCTGTCCAGTGTTGAAACCTGAACAGTTTCTAATCTGCTAGTTGCTTTTGCAATAGAGGGTGGATTGAATCAGATGATCCTTGAGTGTTCCTTTCAGCTCTAGAATTTTAAACCTGACAGTTCTGTGCTTTGAAGACAGAGCCCTCAAGTCTGTTAGCACTGTATGTAGACCAAGAGTCCACAGGCAATGACTGAGCAAGGGGACTCTTCTAAATTTGTTCTTTGAAGGGTTAGTGCCTGCATGGTTCCCAGACAGCCTTTCGGGGTTTGCTTCTTTTCAGGCTCGGGTCAGAGCTTTAGGCTGGCAGCTAAGGAGTTAGTGGTTTTACTTTGTTAGCGAGGACTCCCTGACTTAGTGAGGGAAGAGACTTGCCAACGACGTACACAGCAGATGCAGGTCAAGCATCTTCCTCTGGAACTCCCTCCACACCTAGGCATCTCCCTTGTGTCCCCGCCTCCCCCATCGAACCTCCTTCTCCACCCAGATTCCTTCCTTGGGAGAAAAAGGATGTAGGCGGAGTTGGTTTTCAGGTTTTTATTGTGGTCGCATTTTTGGTGAGGGATGGGGTGGAGGGGCAGGCCTTCCCAGGAGAGGGCAGAGGAGGGCAGGCGTCACGGTGGGGAAAAGGAGAAGGGTGGGGGCGGGGGGCAAGGAGAAGGTGGGGGAAACTTGTTTACTCTCGGATCTTCAGTTCCCGCGCCATCTGACAGAGGGCGCAGGGCAAACAAAAGGTGAGGGCCGCCCAGTCCTTCCCGACGGAGCCCTGGAGGGTGGGAGAGAAGGGTTAGCAGCCCTAACCTGGCACCCGAGGAGGCCAGCCCCCCAGCCCTCGGCTCCCACGCGTCCCGGGCGCGCACGCACCTGGATGCGGTAGCGCTCGCGCAGGCCGGTGCGCAGGGAGTGCAGGCCTCCGGGCAGGTAGGGCGTGCAGCAGCACTCGCCGAAGTCGTCGGAGATGCGGCAGGCGAGGCACAGGGGGGCGAAGGTGCCGCACAGACCTGGAGCGCACGCAGGGCGCTAAGGGCGGGGCCCACCGGCTGCCTCCGGGCGGCTCCGCCTCGGAGAGGGGCGAGGCGGGGTCCGCGGGGCGCCGGGTGAGGGTCCCAGAGGCTACTGAGTGTTGGAAGAAGTGAAAGTCCCAGAGGAAATTAGGGGCCCGAAGAGTAAGGGTTTCTAGAGCGGGAAAGAGGGTTTAAAGAAGGAGTTGGAGCCACAAGGAAAACAGTCGAGGGTGCAAGGGGGACGAGGAGGGTCCCCGTGAGAGTTGGAAGGTGTGGTGAAGCCAGGATCCTAGGGAGTATCGGGCGTCGGAGAAAGGCGGGAGGGTTAGAGACCGGGAATTCAAGGCCCACGGAAGGGACCGGGGAGTGGGGTGAGGAGGGTGACCCTCCTTCCCCTCCCGCTCCTTCCCAGGTCTGGAGAGGGAGCGACAGGGCACTCACAGACGGGCATGTCGTTGCAGCAGTCCGTGAGGCCGGTGTGCCAGTCACTGAGCTGGGTCTGGTAGCAGGTGCTGGCGCTTTGGGGCTGACTGGTCACTGGGTAGGACATGGCTGCAGAGGGAGGCGGCGGGGGTCAGCGGGCAGCCTCGCAGCACCTCCCCGGCCCTGGCACCTCTGCCGCCCCTCCCTCTGCCGGGCAGTCCGGGCAAGGCCACCAGGCCGCCCATCGAGGGGACACCACTGCGTCTTCCCAGTCCCTGCCGCCACTTCTGGGCATCGCCACCCCCGTTCTGTCCCCGGAGTTGCTGCATGTCTGGTTCAGCTGGGGGTAAAGGGGGCATCCTGCAGGTCTAGGGGAGGTTGGCGCCACATGTGGGCGGGGCCGAGACGTGCCGCCGCCTCCTCCAGGTCTGGGCTTGGGGTGCTGGGTTCCCGCGTTTCAGGGCTTCTGGGGTGCAAGCAGGCGCCGTCTGTCTTCGAAGCCAGAGTGCCCAGGGGAAGGAAGTGGCCATGTTCCAGGGACTGGAAGGTTTGAGGGTCCATCCAGCGATCCCACCTTTGCCTTTCACGTTGTCGTGCATCTCAAACTGCATCTTGCTGGCTCTGAGGAGGTGGCGTTGGGGATGGCAGAGGTGGCGGCGGTGACAGCGTCAGAGTCTGCCCAGGGGGTGCTGGATACTGAGGGAGGTCAGGGCAAGGGGTGGGGCACTGGGGGCTGAGTTCTCAGGGGTAAGGATGCTGGGGAGAAAGAGGCCAAGTCAGCTTGCCTGCTAGGAAAGAATGGGACAGGGATGTATGGGGTTGGGGGCGAGAAACTCGCCCATCTCTGTACAGCTGCCCGACAGACCCCAGAGGACCCTCTTATACCAAAGGCAGTGCTGGAGAGAACGACCAAGAGACAGGCAGAGTCAGAGACAAGGGCAGAGAGAGATCGGAGCTGGGTGCCTATAGAGATGCTGCCGGTAGCACTCACACCTGCCCAGTACCTTTTTTTTCTGCAAGCCCATTTCACAGACAGAACACTGAGGCTCAGGGAGCTGAAGAAAAACACCTCATACCTGATGGCCCAGCCAAGAGGGTTAGCAGAGGGGGAACCAGGCCCCAGAACTTCCAAATTCAACCCAGTGTCAACAGGTTGAGAAGGGGGGCGGTCACAGGGGGCATGAGGAAGACAGGGATGTCCAGAGAGGTAAGCAGTCAGAGGAATGTAAGGAGACAGATGTGGAGTCGGTTGGAGGAAGAACAGAGCAGAGGTGCCAGCCTCTGAGCAGAGAGCTGTGCAGGGCGGATGCCCCTACCTGCAGGACTGCTGCGCGATGGTGGAGACAGAGGTATGGGTGACGCCTGGGCGCCGAGTGGCTTATAAATGGGCGGGCTGTGTGGTGCTGGGCGGGGCTCTGACAAAGATGCCCAGGGAGCCAAGCCGGTCTGGCTGACCCTCTTCTCCCCACTGGGACTTCCCCTCCCTTCCTCTCCATCCCTCATCCCAATTCTGCTCAGCCTCAGAGGATCTAGGAAATAGTGGGGGAGGGGGCCCAAGGGTGAGGAGCTGGGAGTAGAGGTCTAAAGCCAAGGAAGGCAGCAGAAAGACAGAGAGATGGAGACAGAGGGCAGAGGGGGAGGTGCACGGGGCACAGCTGTCCAGAGACCAAAGAGAAGGAGAGACAGAGAGACGGGGAGGGACTGGGAGGCAGAGAAGGAGAGGACCAGAGGGGAGAGAGAGACAAGGAGATTCAGAGAGATGGAGAGAGACAAGAAGACAGAGAGAGATGCTGAGACAGTGGGGCACAGACATCTGGGGAGAAGTAACAAGAAAGGGGAAGCCAGAGATTCAGAAAAGAGAAAACAAGTCAGGTGAGTGGGGGTGCCAGCCACTGGCCGACCCACGACCCACAGCTTCGGGGGAAGGGAAAGGGCGAGAAGAGAAAGACCGGTCGGTGCTCCCACCACCCTTAGTGAGGCCCCAACTTCCCTGGGAGTGGGGGCTTCGGGTCCTCCCATTCAGGCCCACCAGGCACATGGGGGGGCAGTGTGTTTGGGGGGTTGACCCATGCTGGAACCAAAGTAAATAAACACGCCTCACCCAACTCCAACTTGGGAAGGGAGGACGCTGGGAACTGAGAAACCTGTGGTTCCTGAAGGAAGATGTGGTCCAGGATGCTTGAGTCCAAACAGAGCAGAGCACTGGGGGCCAGGACTCCTGGGTTTGAGGGCAGAAGGGGCTGGGAGTCCAGACTCTCAGGTCTAAGCTAGACTGTGTCCCTGAGTCAGGTAGGGGTCCTGGGATACCCAGACTGATGGCTTCCTGGGAAATGAAAGAGCTGGGGGCCTGGATGCCTGAGTCACCCAAAAGTCTCCCCTCAACAGGTCTGGCGGGGTTGGAGGTGACTCAGTGAAGGAAGCGGCATTAGAGCCGGGTGGATGAGGTTCCCAGCACGGGTGTCACTCCAAAAATGTAGGAGGCACTGGAAAATCGGGGTGTTAGCTGCAGAGGGAGTGGTGTTGTCACCATGCTGGGTATCACCTTACTGATCTGGGGTCCCGCTTTCCCCCAAGCCTTGGTCTCCTGGCACCACCCCAAAGTGGCTTGCTGTCCTTGTCCCAGACCTGAGGGCGGCACCCAGCCTCTTAACCGTTGTCTCCATCACTTGGTCCTGGAGCCTGAATGTCTGGGAAACATTTCCCCGCTCTGTGCCCCATCTCTGTATTATTGTCTCTCTGGCTCTGAATCTCTCCTTTCTTTCTTTCTTTCCCCATCTCTGCAGATCTGTCTCCAGGTTTCTTCTGGTTCTCTGTCTCCTCATCTCTGAGGCCCTCCTCTCAAGTTCTGTGTCTCAGTGCCCTTATCCGGGAGTCTCTGTGCCCCTTCTTGGCATCTCTCCCCACCTTGAGGCCTGCTCCTTGGAGATAGCCACAGGGCCCCCTCCCCCAGCAGACCAGACCATGGGCTGCAGGTGACTCAGTCAGGGTCAGATTCTAGGGCTCCCAAGATGACAACCTGAGTTGTCCTCAAATTTCCTCTTCCAATTCTGACACAGCCCAGGGGCCCCAATTAGATACAGCGACTCATGTAGATGAGGAAATCAGGACTGGAGAAGCTGTGAGGTGGCCTGCTCCGGGGTGAGGAGGAGGGCAGAGGGCAGGACAAGGAGAGCTGGGGGCTGAGGGGTGACCACGGCAGAGTCTCTGGGCACCTGGCCTACATCCCCCTCAAATGGGGTTGCCAGAGAAAATACCGGATGTCCAGTTAAATTAGAATTTCAGATAAACAATACTTTTTTACTGTAAGTATGTCCCATATGGGGCTTGCCAGGTGGCTCAGCGGTAAAACATCTGCCTACCAGGGTTTGGTCCCTGGGTTGGGAAGATCCCTTGGAGAAGGAAATAGCAATCCACTCCAGTATTCTTGCCTGGGAAATCCCATGGACAGAGGACCCTGGTGGGCTACAGTCCATGGGGTTGCAAAGAATTGGACACGACTGAGCACCTAAACAGTAACAGCAGCAGTGTCCCATAAGTTGGAGGGAATATACTTACTCTTAAAAAAGTATTGGGTTGGCCAACAAGTTTGTTCAAGCTTTTCTGTACCATCTCTGTACCATCTTCTGTACCATCTCTGTACCATTTATGAAAAAACCCGATTGAACTTTCAGGACAACCGGATATTTGCTGTTTACCTGAAATTCCAATTTAACTTGGTGTCCAGTATTTTTATTTGCTAAATCTGGAAACTCACTTTCAAAGAAGGGAATCCATAAAGAAGGCAATCCACTCCAGTATTCTTGGAAAATTGCGTGGACAGAAAAGCCTGGCACACTGCAGTCCATGGAGTCACACAACTGAGCATGCACGCATGAGGGGAGAGGAGGGAGATGGATTGGTAGCAAAAAACAGAACGAAAATAAAGCTGGGGGCCGGGCCGGGGGCCGGTGAGGATCGAAGTGTTTATGCCCCAGGAATCCCTCCTCAGAGTTCCCTCCTCGCCTCCCTTAGAACCCAGTCCCTACTCCAGAAGCCAGGCTCCCAGCCTCTTTCTCCCCAGAATTCAGGTGTCCAGGCCAGGTCAGGGTCCAGTTGCCCAACGTGGGTTTCACAAGGAGGGTGGTGCCATCCATGACCCTAGTGGAACCAGTCTGGCTGAGCAGACAAGTGAGGTGGCCCCCATCCCATCCTGAGCCTGCTGCTTCCTCGAGGGCCAGCCCAGCGGGGCTGGGAGCGGAACAGGACGGACTCAGGGCGCTCTGGGTGCGTCAGAGTCTGGGTTTGGGTGTGTTGTATCTCTGCTGTGTGGTGTGTGTGCCTCTCTGGGTGCTGTTGCTTCTGTGTGGGGGTTGTCACGATGTGTCTCTCTCTGAGCGTTCCTGTGTCCTGGGGTGTGACACGTGAGAAGGTCTTTTCTATTTACGTGTCTGTATTGCCCTGCTGTGATCCTCCCTCCTCTGCACCTGTGTTTGGGTGCAGTCTCAGTTGTCAAGTTTCTGTAATTCTGACTAGGTGAAGGCAGGCATTATTATTTTGTAGCACTTAATCTATTTTCGGCTGTGCTCCGTCTCCGTGGCTGCGCAGTCTTTTCTCTAGTTGTGGCGAGTGGGAGCTAATCTCTAGCTGCGGGGTGCGGACTGCTTATTTCGGTGGCTTCTCTTGTTGCGGAGCACAGGCTCTAGGGCATGTGGGTTTCAGAAGTTGTGGTTCCCAGGTTCTAGAGCACCGGCTCAGTAGTTGTGGTGCATGGGCTTAGTTGCTCTGTAGCATGTGGGGTCTTCCTGGATCAGAAATTGAACCCATGTCCCCTGCAATGGCAGGTGGATTCTTTACCACTGAGCCACCAGGGAAGCCTAGGAATTAGTTTTTGAGTGGCAGCTTTGTATTCTGGACTCTATGGCCAGAAAACCTTAGTTCAAATCTTGATGGCCTCTGAATGGCTGTGAAACTTTGGGCAAACCACTCAACTTCCCTGGACCTCAGTTTTCCCATCTACAAAATGGGTTTTTGCCAATAGAGTTGCTGAGAGGATTAAATGAGTTAATTCATGTAAAGAAACTGCACCTGGCCCATAGGAAACATTTTGTGTTTATGAGGATAGTGGGGATGATGTTCTAGTTGCTGGTGATGCAATAGTGAATAAAACCAAGTCTTTGCTCATGGTCCTAGTAGGGATATATGCCCTGTCTGTGGCTGGGCATATAACCACACAACTGAGGTGTCTCTTTTGCATGTGAAATGGGCTAGTTCTGTGTGGTGTCAGTGCAAGTGATTTCACGATTGTGCGCCCCTGTGTGTGTGTTTGTAGGTAACTTCACGTGCTGTGTGTGGGTTCTCTGCTTGTGTGGGTATAAATGCATGATCACACCAAGCAGGCGTTGGAGGACACGTTTGTTCTGATCTTGCATTCCTGACTCTGAGGTGCCAGGGGTGTGCCTGTATTTGGGGTCTTGAGAACTCCTCTTTCCATCATATTAAAAAAAAATGTATTTATTTTAAAGTTTATTTTTGACTGTTCTGAGTCTTTGTTGTCTTGAGGGTTTTCTCTAGTTGCGGAGAGTGCGGGCTTCTCTTGAGCACAGGCTCTAGGGCTCTCAGGCTTCAGCGGTTGTGGTGTGTGGCTCAGTAGTTGCAGTTCCCAGGCTCTAGAGTGCAGGCTCAGTAGTTGTAGTGCCCAGGTTCAGCTGCCCCGGCACATGCGGGATCTTCTTGGACCAGGGATCAAACCCATGGCTCAGGGTAAAGAATCTGTCTGCCAATGCAGCTGGCTGTAATTTCTCCCTAATGGGAATGGTGGGCTCAGCGGCTTTAGGAGAAACACCAGGGTCAAAGGGAAGATGAGAGGAGACAGGTGAGGCCTGGGCGGGGATGAGAAAGAACATGATGGGAAAGCAGGGAGAGATGGAGGATGGGGAACAGAGGAAGAGCTGCCCAAAGAGATGTGGATGTTTGTCCATCCATTCCATAAGCATTTGGTAAGCCCTTGCAATGTGCCAGGACCTCTGGCAGGCATTGGTTCAAGGCTTGGGGAAAAGTAGAGAGACCCAGAGGGATGAATACCCACCAGGAAAGCTTTTGGTGCCCGAGGGTGGCCCACCTGTGTCCAGAGTGGGCCTCAGTGATGGTTCTGGATGATGGGATCCAGCGATGGGGAGGGACAGGGAGGGACCTGCCCTTCTCCAATCCTCCCTGAGGCTGATCTGGGCAGATCAAAGAACACAGACCGGGGGGCCAGGGGCCCGGGGGAGGGGGAGGGTTCTCCCAGACCAGGGACATCCCAGGAATCATCTCTGTCATCTCCTAATAGGATAGTGACACACGACACACCCATACCGTCCTAATCAGTATTTTCGACTCCAATCAGGTCCAACACCCATAGTGAGAGGCCTGGTATCTGAGAGTTGAGGAGGAAATACCTGGGAGTCACCTCCCTCACCCTTCCTCCTCCAGACCTCAGGAGTCCCAGGCCCCAAACCCCCACCCCCACCCCCTGGGAGCCCCCTCTCAGTCTCTTCTTTTCTCACTGTGTACTTTCCCCTCTCTCTCTGGGCCTGTCTGTCATTATCCGTCTCCATGTGTGTTTTGTGTCTCTCCTGTCTCTTTACATCTGGATCTTGATTCTCTCTCACTGGGCCTCAATTTTCTCACCTGTCAAGTGGGAATAATAATAATCCAATCACTCAGAGCTGTTAAGAGGAAGACATGAGATAATTATGTAAAATGTTTAGCACAGAACCTGGGCCACAGTAAAGTCCGTACAAGTGAGCTCTATTGCCGTTATTGTTTTCAGTATTTTTTATCTCTCAGTTGGTATCTGTGCTTTTCTCTTGGTTTCCACATGAGTCTCAAGTCTCCTCCTGTTCTGGATTCTTTCTGCACCCAGCACCCGCCCCTGGCTTCCCTTTCAAGGATGAAGTAAAGGGCAGTATCGAGGCCAAAGCTTCCCCTAAGCCTTTTTCCTATTCATCTTTAGTCTAAGCCCCACCTCAGGAACTCAGAACTCTGGCTCCAATACAATACGTAGCCACAAAACCCCCTGAACTCCAAATCTGTGATCCTTGAGCAGGCCAGTGACCCTTGGGATCCAGGAGTCCCCGAATCTGGAGCACGATTCTTCAGGGTCCCAGCTCCCCTCTTCCTCAAGATCCAGGAATCCGGACGCTCAGCCTCTTCCTCCCTCAGACTCAGAAGTCTAGGCCCCTCAGTTTGTCCTCCTCAGGACCAAGAAGTTCGGACTGTCATCCTCTCTCAAGATAGGATCAGGCCGTCGAACGGTCCAGCTCTACCCGCAGCCGGAAACTTCACTCAAGATCCTTCTGCAGCCGCCCACGCGTTCAGCAAGCTCGGGAGGCTGTCTTTTTTAGAGGCGTGTCTGACACCGGAGCACGCCTCCGAAATCGAGCTGTGATAAGCTACCCGTAACGTCAGACACCAGCTTCCAGCCAATAGACACCCCGCCCCCTAACACCCTGGGCCACTCAGGGCAGGGAGCATTCCCTAGTAGGCGGGGTCCACAGCCCTAGGAGGACCGCGATAGAGCGGTCTCCGCAGGTCCAGCCAGGCAGCCAAAAGACTAGGTGTTTGCCGGTTGGCATGTGTGTGTGGAGGGGTTTGCTTCGTAGACGCTGGAGCGGCTCTTGAGCGGACAGGTTCTGCGAGTCTGGCCTGGTAAGCCCTTCCCAGCACACCCAGTATTGGGATTCTGGACATAGCTCTGACGGGAAACAGTGAGATTTTGTTGAGGCTGGAGGCGGAGCGGGGAGCTGGATACACAATCTCAGAAATTTCTCCATCCCTTCCCTTCTCCAGCTACTAAACTCACCCGTGCGTTGTCCTTCCTGCCCTCATTAAGTACCTCACTCAGTGATTGCCTCATATGGCGACTCACTCGCACTCGCTCATTCACACATTCATCCACCCAGTACTTATATTTCCTGAGGCTCCCAGTGTGCTAAGCCTCCTGCTGGGCAGTGGTGGTGATCAAGATGAGTCAGGCCTGGGCCCTGCCCTTAAGGAGCCCAGGTCAGATGGGAGGACAGACCCAAATATTGACGTGCAGGGGTTTGCGGAGACAGGGGAGTCCAAGAGACTCCTTTTTGAGTTTAGTGACACAGGAAAGGATTTCCAGAGGCGGGAACCTCCCTCTCCTGACTCCTCCCGCCTCTTGGATTGTCTCATGAAGGCTTTTAAAACTGATGAATAGTTGATTTACAATGTGTTAATTTCTGCTGTACAGCAAAGTGATTCAGTTACATATATATTATTTTCCATTTTGGCTTATCATAGCATACTGAATATAGCTCTCTGTGTTATACAACAGCAGTCCCCAATATTTTTGGCACCAGAGATTGGTTTCGTGGGAGACAGACACTTTTTCCACGGAACGTGAGACGGGGGATGATTTCAGGATGAGTCAAGCCCATTACATTTATTGTGCACTTTATTTCACTTACTGTTACATCAGCTTCACCTCAGATCATCAGGCATTAGCTCCCAGAGGTTGGGGACCCCTGCTGTACAGAAGGCCCTTGTTGTTTATCCATTCCATATATAATAGCTTACATCTGCTGACCCCAACCACCCACTCCATTCCTCCCCCAAACTCCTCTCGATTGGCAACCCCAAGTCTATTCTGTATGTCCGTGTTCTGTCTCTGCTGATGAAGACCTTTTGATCTGTGTGCAAAACCACCCTCAGTACCTCACCTACCTCACACACCCCTGAGCCTCCTCCCAGTAGAGCCTCACTGTCCACCTGCTCCCCTGTCCAGACCTGAGTGTCCTCTTCATTCCCTTGCTCACCTGTAACCTCTGCTCCACCCTCAATAAGTCCTCTTTATCCAAGCTCAGTAATGGCTCTGGGAGCTTCTCCACCCTGACTTCTGCTCCCCACCTTCACTGTTTCTGCCCCAGCTCAGGGCTTGTCATCCCTGTCCCCAGCCTCCTCTCTTGCCTCCGGGGCTCTAATCTTGCCCTTTTCAGTCCACCCCCGTTTCCCACTAGACTCTTTCAGTGCCTGAGTTAATCCTGTCCCTCCCTTGCTCAAAGCCCTTCTATGGCTCCCGCTGCCCTTCATTTATAGTCCAAATTGCATTCCAGCTCCTTCAGGATCTCTTGCTGACCAGTCTAGGCCCCTCAGACCACTCCCCACTTTGCATCTTAACTTCTGGTCAGGCAGAAGCCTTGACCACTGACCGCTGGCTCTCACAACCTTGCCTATTTCTTCTTAGCAAACTTTTGCTCTTTCTTGAATCATCTCCTCTGTGAAGGACTCACTAGCTACCACAGATAGAACCGGTGCGGACTGTGACAGTCTGTGTCTGGGTCTCTCCCCACCTCTCTGAGTGTGGAAATTTGAAGGCTAGCTCTGGAAGGAAATCTTTGCTTCAAACCCAGGGCCTACAGAGGGTGAGGGCTTGAGTGTCTGTCACAGCTGGGCAGAGCTTAGGTCCCAGTTTTTGAGTGTTCAGTTTGTTTCTGATTTCCTGTTAGCTTTGCTCTGGTTCTCTAGGGACTTCCAGTTTTCTTTTCCCGGTGGGTGCTGGGGCTAGGTTTGTAAAGAGGAGTAGCTGAGAAGCCAGCTTCTGGCACTGTACCTGGATTAGGTCTGAGGAGGAGGTGGCTCTGTGTTAGTAGGGGGGCTCCTGCCCTTCCACACTCAAGAATCCAGGCCTGCACACCTCTTCGTTCTCAGGACCCAGGTGTTGGGTCCCTAGCCTTCAGTCGGCTCGCCAGTGCCAACTTCTTGGGCTTCTGATGCTGCCCCCTGGTGGGCAACCCCCGTCCCCACTCTATTTGCCCGTTTAATTGCTAGGTCCTGACTCCTTTGCGACCCTATGGACTGCAGCCCGCCAGGCTCCTCTGTCCATGGGATTCTTCTCCAGGCAAGAATACTGGAGTGGGTTGCCGTTCCCTTCTCCAGGGGATCTTCCCAACCCAGGGATCGAACCCGAGTCCCTTGTGTCTCTTGCATTGGCAGGATTCTTTACCACTGAGCCACCAGGGAAGCCTGTCTATTTGCCAGAGGCCAAACTAATTAAATACTTTTATTTACAAGAAACAAACAAAGCAAATCGATCTGCAAGGTCGGGCCAGGCCCGCCCCTGCAGTGGTCACAGCAATAGAAGGCAGTGATCCCGTGCAAGTCCGGCTGTCTCTGAGGCTGGTTTGTGTGCGCCCTCCTCTCCCAGGCCAGGGTCTTAGCTTTGGGGAGGGGGCCCCCGCCTGACTCTCCCCATGCCGTTCCCCCCACTTAAGGCACAGCCCGCCCCCTTCCACCCAGCCCGAGGGCCTGGATGGGCCGGGGAGCCCGGGCCCGGGGTCCCCACCGCCCTTCCCAAGGCGCATTCACCAGGGAGCCCTGCGGCAGATGAGTACAAGTGGCCTTTAGTGTCGCCCCCCACGACTCCCCTCTCCCCGCGGGGCCTGGCTCCGTGCCCCGGCTCAGACCGGCGGGCTGGGAAGATTGAGGATGAGGCGGATGCGCTCCACGCACAGCGCGGCTGCCTGCCGCGTCTCCCGGCACAGCGCCGCCAGGCTCAGGAAGCCGTGCGGCAGGTCCTCCACCACGCGCAGCGTCACGGGCTGGCCCAGGCCGCGGAGCCGCCGCGCGAACATGACCGAGTCGTCCAGCATGGGGTCCAGCGCGCAAGCCTGCGGGGGCGGGGCAGGGAAATGCGCAGACGGCAGGAAGGCAGAGGCAGGAGACACGAGGATGGGGCGGAGAATCGGAGAATGAGCCTGACTGGCCTCTGCCTGGCTTCTCCCTCCCCCCAGAGACCCACTCTCTCTTTGCCTCTTCCCCAGCTCTCCAAGCCCAGCGCCTACCAGGCGATCTCAACAAAAGCCAAGGGGCAAATCTGACCCCCTCAGTCCCCCCGCTGCCAGGCCTTTCCTCCTGCTGGTGCCCCTCTCGCTGCAGCCTCGCTTTCTCCCTTTCCCTCCTCTCGGCTCCCCGGGAGCGCCTTTCTCCGGGCGCTCCAGGCCCCCGCCAGCCCCACTCCTCGCCTGCTCCACCTTCCTGGCCTGGCGCTCACCACGATGTGCACAGGTGGCAGGGTCTGCAGCATGCTGTCCGGTGCCAGCAGCGGCGACATGAAGGGGTTCTTGACGATGGGGGCTGAGTAGAGGGGCATCCACATGGCACCCTGGCTGCAGCGCCGTGGGTGGAAACCCTCGGGGAAGGCCGAGCCCACACCTCGAATTCGGTCCTTGCTGTTCAGCTCCTCTGGGGCCTCAGACACTTCAGATTCATCCTCAGACCCAAGTAAGAAGTTGACGGTTGAGGGTGCGGAGGAGCCGAGTATCTCCGCGGACAGTGACAGCTCTGGCGTGTCTGTTGTGTCGCTGCTGTTCCTGAGGCCCAGGTCATGCAGCTTCAGGCTCTTGAGGGAGTCGGTTCCCAGTGGGCCCTCCGGCTGAGTCAGGGCTGCTTCAGACACACTGCGCCGCATTGGCTCTGCCAGAGGAGCAAGGTCAGGGGACCGGCCAGGCCTGCAGCTAAGCCTGGCTCTGTGGGTCGGGTGTGTGGGTGGCTGGCAGGGAAGGCCGGCTTGGGAGCAGAGGCCGGTGGGGGATTTGCATCCTAGGGCTGTAGAGGCCCAGACTCCAGGGTGCCCCAGGCTGCAGTTCCAAGGGGGCGGTGGAAGGAGTCCCCTGTCTTGGAGGTGGGGCTCTGTCCTAATGGAGGGGTGTGTGTGACTGGAAACATGAAACGCCAGTCAGTTTACCTCTGGGAGCCTGTTTCCTCTTCTGAACAAAGGGGATAAAATAGTCCTTACTTTACAGGAGGTGGTGGGAACTCAGTGGGATTAATAAGATTCCGGATTAGGTACTGCTACCCCTGGGGAGGCTTCCCAGGTGGTGCTAGTAAAGAATCTGCCTGTCAATGCAGGAGGAGTGTCAATGCAGGAGGCGTGGTGTCCATCACTGGGTTGGGAATATCTCCTGGAGTAGGAAATGGCAGCCCACTCCAGTATTCTTGCATGGAAAATTCCAAGGACAGAGGAGCCTGGAGGGCTGTGGTCCACGGGGCCACAGAGAGTCAGACATGACTGAGCAATTGAGCACAGAACACATCCCTGGGAGGTCATAATATATCTTATCTATCTATCTATATTTTTTAATTTTAAACTTATTTTTAATTAAGGATAATTGCTTTACAGAATTGTGTTCATTTCTGCCAAACACCTGGTAATGTTTTATTACCAGTTGCCTTGTTTTAGCTGCCTCCTTAGTCTCCAACATGGGGCTGTCAGCTTTTCCTGGTCACTTGAGACAGACAGCATGAACGGATCAAAGTGGAATGGTGAGCAAGCCCACATGGCTTGAAAGGAGGCTGTGTTCACAGGGCACTAAAAAGAATCTTGAGGACATATCAATACTTCCAGAGACCCCCACAGCTTTAGCTATGTAGACCTGCTCCCCGAAATTCCTCCCTGTTCTTCACCTCATCCCTTCCCCTTTTTGTTTTTTGGCTGAGCTGTGAAGCACATGGGATCTTAGTTCCCTGACCAACGATCGAACTCAGGACCCCTGCACTGGAAGCATGGAGTCTTAGCCATTGGACCACTAGGGAAGTCCCCATCCCTTCCCTCTGAATGACAGACAAGCCAGTGCCCAGCTGATGCTAAAGGTGCACTTCAGGCCTGCCTGGTGTGCCCACGGTGGCCTCAGCTCCACTGATTTAATCAGGACCATTCTGCTTACCACTACTGCCAGGACCTTACATTTTTCAGTTTTTCTTTTTTTTCTTTCACTTGCCTTTATAAATCCATGAAGCAGGATGATATGAGAATAACTGCTTAGGTGCCCTGTAGCCCAGAGGGTCAATGGAACCAAGCTGTTGACTAGAATCACAGATACAGCCAATCAGGGCGCTGGCATCTTCTAAGAGCACCTACTGTGTTCTAGGTACAAGGCACAAAACAGCACCTACTGTGTGCCAGGTGCTTGACACAAATAGGTAGGCAGTCCTTACAGCAACGTAATGAGGCAGGTATTCTTACTGTTCCCATTTCCCCCAGGGGGGCAAAGCTAGGTGCAGATACTGCAACTTGCCTGGTATAGTACCTGGTACTGTAGGGAGCTCAACTGGTGGGTGTGCCTCTAGGGTCTGCTCTTGTCACCTTTCTCCTACAAAGAAAGCCCCAGTGCCAAATGGTCCATGTGTCTAAAATTCAGATCCTTTTCAATTGCTTTTGCATGTATGTGCTTAGCTGAGTCCAACTTTGCTACTCCGTGGACTGTAGCCCATCAGGCTCCTCTGTCCATGGCATTTCCCAGACAAGGACACTGGAATGGGTTGCCATTTCCTTCTGCAGGATATTTTCCTAGCCCAGGGATCAAAACTGAGTCCTTGAGTCTCCTGCATATGCAGGCAGATTCTTTAGCTACTGTGCCACCTGTTTTGGGGTGTATTTATTTGTGTTGGCTGGAATATCCTGATATTAAAAACTGAATTTAAAATAAAGCATATTCAAATTGGAATAAATTTTCTGAATAACAGGAACTGTATCTACTTTTGTTCTTGGCCCGTGGCCTGTGGGATCCTAGTTCCCTGACCAGGGGTTGAACCTATGTTCTCGGCTATGAAAGCACTGAGTCCTAACCACTGGACTGCCAGGGAAGTCCCTGGGAATGGTATCTACTTTTGAATATGCAATTTCTATTACCCAGAAAATACTGTTGATTAGATAGAAAGTAATTTGAGGTGGCTGTGCTTTAAAATCCTTAAAATGTTAGGAAATGGGAAAAAATGGATCCCTGGATGGAAGTGATTTTTTGCAGCCTGAGGGTCTTCCCACCTACCTGGGGTGGGGATTTCCTCCACTTACTGATGTCTCTCCCCCTTTCTGATCTCCCTGCTTGCCTCTGTTAAAAGTCAGGAAAGAATCTAGGAGAGCTGGACTTCCACCTGAGGGCCCAGGGAATTTCAGTGGACTGGATTCTTGGGATTGAAAATCAGGACACACGGCTGGCCTTCTGAGTCATTCCCTAGGGTGCCTTTCTGGGAGGGGGTGTTTGGAAAGCTAAATCTTATAGTTCCTGGGATTCTAAGCTGACCCGTGCGATCAGAAGTTCTGGAATTTCCAGAATGTAGACTAAGGCTTTATGGCAGGGAGCCAGGAAGGTGATCTCTGCTTCTCTGAGTGCCCAGGGCCCAGCCCCTTGCCTCCCCCAGGACTTCTGGTGCCAGGCTGTCCCTCCTGGCCATGCTGGATGGGTGTGTGAGGGAAGGGTGCCACTCACCTGTCTTGGGCACTGATTTCAGGTGGGACTTTTGCCCACCCAGCTCCAAGAAGGAGTTGAGCCACGAGGAGGCGCCCAGGCGGAGGTCTCGCAAGAGCAGGGCCGTGTCCCGCTGCACGAGCCCCATCACGCCCAGCGCCTTCTGGTCTGAGTCGGGGTGGTCCTCAGTCTCCGCACCTGTGAGTGGATGTGTGTGTGTGTGGGGTGAGTTGGTCTCCTCTCTTTGTGGGCCCAGTCTCAACACACACAACCTCAGGCACCTCTGCCCTCAGGGACCTAGACTATCTGACGGCTTCAGCAGGAACAGGGAGTCTCAGATTCGTCCCCTTTGTACCCAGTGAGACAGGGCTCTAGTCTCTGTCCCTGAAGGAGCCGGGGCCCTAGTTGTGTGCGGACGGGACTAACCGGCATAGGCGCTGACGCACTTGGAGAGCACGCTGAGAGGCAGCAGGGGGTCCATGAGGCTCAGCAGGCGGGAAGGGGAGGCGGTAGACTGAAGCATGGTGGCCGGGTAGGCCGCCATGATGCCATCTGGCACGCGCACCCCGTAGGCCGCTGCCCGAAGGGACACAGTGAAGCAGAGGTTCCCGCCGGCGCTGTCTCCGGCGAGGCATATCCGTTCACCTGTTGAGCCTGGTGTGGAGGGGGCTTGGTCAAGCATGGCAGGGAGGAGCTGGAGCTCTGGGCTCTAGGAGGTCGGGCTTGGGGTTCTGGCCCACTGCCATTTTAGAGACTGGGAAACTAAGGCAGGGATCTGGACCTATTTGGGGGATAGTGGGCAGAGGATCAGGCAGGCTGAGGACATGGAGAGGTCTGGAGATCAGGAGGCTATGGGGAAGCTTGGGGGTCAGGAGCAAGGAGGAAGGGTGCTGAGAGAGGGGAGACCCAGCGCCCATGTCAGGAGGGAGGGGCAGCAAGGCGAGAAGATGGCAGCCAGGGTTCAGGCTGGCTGTCCTGTGCCCTAAGCCCGCGGCACGGCCTCACCCTGCTCTGTTCCTCCCGGGCTGTGTGGGGAGTGGGAAGGCGGAGGAGCTGGAAGAGTGGGCTGGAGCCTGGATGGGTGGCCGCCAGCAAGGGGCAGCAGTGGGGAAAGAAACAGGAGGACGGAAGAAAAGGCCAGAGGTCAGGGGGCAGTGGGGGACGGAGCGTCAGGGCTAGAGTCGGGGGAAGCAGGAAGAGGAAGTGGGTGAGTGGAAGGTGGGAGCCCGGAGGCGACAGAGGCAGAGCGGCAGGCGGGGGCACAGTGGGGTGAGCAGGTGGCAGAGGCGGGTGGCGGGAGGTGGGCTGGGAGGCAGGGCATCGAAACTGAGGCTCCAGTGCCTCCTGGCTCTTTGCCCCTGCTGTGCCGGGGGGCTGAGGCAGGCTGGGAGGGGGCTCACCGAGCAGGGCGCAGTGCTTGACGGCCCAGCAGTAGGCGTAGAAGCACTCTTCGAGCGCCCGGGGGAAGGGGGCCTCGGGGGCCAGGGAGTAGTCGATGGAGAGGATGGGAACACCCAGCTCCTGGGCCCAGCTCTTGAGGTAAGGCTCGTGGGACTTGGAGGTCTGGGCCACGAAGCCGCCACCATGGATGTGCACCACCAGGGCCCTGGAGCGGGGTGCCTGCTGGGGGCGCAGCCGCAGCTCCAGGCTCCTGGGGCCCTCGGACTTCACGAAGCTGCTGAGCTCCTTGCTGTCCTGGGGGGAGAAGAAGGAGGAGGTGGTGGGTCACAGGGCGGGGGCGCCTGCCTGGGCCTCACTCCTCCGAGAGACGGGAGACGGGAGAGGGGGCAGGTGTGAGCTGTGAGGCGGAGGTGGGGAAGGCGCTCCCTCCGTGCTCCTCAGCTCTGCGCCTGTTCTGGCAGAGCCGGGGCCCTACCTGTCCTTCCCGCAGGTCATAGGAGATAAGCCTGACGAGGACGGGCCCAGGGCCTGTGTGGGCCAGCGGGGGTGAGATGGTGACCGTGAGCTCGGGGTCCGAGGTCAGAGGCATTTCAAAGGCGACGGGTGGCAGGCTGAGCAGGCGGCTTACCCTCACAGTGGTCGAGGCCATGTTTGCTAGAGACTGGGCCGGGGGTAACAGGAGGAGCTGCTGACAGGGGTCGCCATCACACCTCCCCTCCAACCTCCCCGCCCGTCTCTTCCCTCCTGTGCCCTCCCTGGGCCTGGGACGTGTCTCTGGGCCCCATCACGTCCCCATCGCTGGACCCCAGGCTCACCGATAGCACCTGGATCTCGGTGATATTCCAGAAGGCTTTCCAGAAGTGCACGTCCAGGTTCTGAATGATCCGCTCAAACTCGGCCCCACGCAGCTCAGGGTCGATGGCAAAGCGGCCGCCAGTGAAGAGGGAGCTGGCGGTCACACCTGGAGGTCGAGAGGGGTGTCAGGGAGCCCCTGGTGGCCTTGCTAGGGCCCTGGTGCGGGGAGGGACAGGATGGGTGGGGGCGGCTGCAGGCAGGGCCCTGCGGGGACTTACTGATGCCAGTCTCGTTGCGTTTGTAGTGCTCCCCGAAGGACACCAGTCCGATGGAGATGGTCTGCAGGAACGGCCGGATGGCGGGCGTGAACTGCAGGGAGAGGCCTCTGAGTCAGGGAGCAGGGGTGGGCAGGGGAGTGGGGGGCACAGACAAGGCGGGTAGAGGTGGTCACTCAGCAAATGTCTAGTGAGCTCTGACTGTGTGCTAGGCACTGCGCTAGGGACCTCACGGAGCTGATGTTGTTGAGAAGACAGACAATACTCAAATGAAGACATGCCGTACAATGTCAAGAAATGACCAGTGTCTGAAAGGACAGTCGGTGGAGGGACAGAGTGCGGACAAAGGGTCTGACTCTGTTTAAGGGTCTCCCTGAGGGACCCAAGGAGGGGTCGCAATGAAGCGAGGGATGACTGTTCCCCAAGGAGAAGACACAGGCAGAGGCCTTGAGGGGCATCCTTGCTTGGTGTGGATGGTGAGTGTGGGGGGAACAGAGAGGCCAGGAGAGGGGGGTGGGCATGGGGTGAGATCCAAGGGGCAGCGGGGGGCTCATGTGGGGTCTGAGGACTTGGGTTTGTTCTAGACACGATGGAGCCGCAGAGGGTTGTAAGCTGGGAGAAGGATGGTGCAGGGGTCCCTGAAACTCAGCGAGGACCGAGACGAGGGGATACAGGCCGTGGGGACCAGTTAAGGGGCAGTGGGGAGAGAAACAGGAGAGCTCAGAGATCCTGAGGCAGAGAAAGTCAAACAGGGAGACAGAGACCCAGCATCTCAGAGAGGAGCCAGGCGACTAAGAAAAGACAATGGAGACACCAGATCAGGGGGAAAAAATCCAAGCCACAGGAGGCTGGGCAAGGGGCCAGCAGGGTTCTTCTGTTCATTCAGCAAGTCCTGGCCTGGGCCCTCCGGCGTGCCAGGCACTGGGCTGCAGCAGAGGCTGAGTGAGACCTGGAGATCAGGGACGTCTGCCCCCAGGGCCAGGGGCTGACATTTTACACGAGGAGGCTGTCCTGCAATGTGGCCCAGCTGGGCCCGCAGAGAGTAGCTGTCAGGCATGGTCCTGCCCCTGGCCAGGGGCCCAGTGGGCCAGAGAGCACAGCGGTGCCTGACCTTCGAGACTGGAATGCAGCTTGGGTGTCCCCAGGCTCTTACTCCCGAGCTTTGTGGGCATGGCCGGGACCCAGGGAGGAGCTGGCTGGCCCAGCTGGGCTGATCAATATTTGTGGGTTCAGTTTAGATGAGGGGAAGTTCCCAGGAACACCTGGGCTGGGCTGGTGAGAACAGGCTGCCCCGCATGGAAGCAGAGATGGGATGGAGGCTGAGACAGTTTCCATGCTCCACTACCTGGGGAACGCCCAGAGAGGGTCTGAAGGGGTGCAGGCTCACATGGCTCCAGATACTCCTGCTGGGGTTCCCAGATGTGGCTGGGGATGGGTGGGCCCAGCATGGACCCCAGATGGGGGCAGACTGTGCCTCAGCTCTGAGCTTGGTGCCCTACAGACTTCCTAATTCTCTGAGTCCCCAGACTACTCTTCCTGTGAGTCTGAAGGCCTCAGGGCTGCCTCCCCTTCCAGTGCTGAGATGACCTGTGTTCCTGTGATCGTGATTTCGGGGTGGGGGCAGAGGATAGGAGAATGCCTGCAGCTGGAGTTCAGAGGGCCCTGGTTCAGGGAGGAGAGGGGCCACAACCAGGTCTTCCTTGTGGTCACCAATGTGGATGCGCTTGCTGGTTCTCTCTGCAGCCTGAAAATCTGGATTCTACTGCGCCTTAGGGAAATCCGTATGTCCCAGCTGATCTGGGTCCAGCTGAGCAGCTGGGGGCCCCTTTGAACCCCTGTAAAATGGGGCCGGCACCTGTCCTCCCTGCCTGCCAAGCCTCTGGTGGGGATGACTAAGTGGGGCGTGCTCTTACAAACAGGCCTTGATGCTCTTACAAACCACACTGGCTACCATCCTAATGAATTCAGGGACCAGACAGGTCACATAAGAAAGTAAATGAAGCTCCTGAGTGCAGGGTGATGGGGAGCAGTGGGGATCCTGATGTAGGAAGCTATGCCCAGTTGAAGATTCCTTCCTCCATGGTGGAGTCGGCCAAGGGGCCACAGTGTGAGCCCCGACCAGCTTCCCCTTCCTGCAGCTGCTGTTGGCTCAGTCAAGCACCACACCACACCACCATGCTTCCTCTGGATGCTACTAGGGCTTCCCTGGTGGCCTAGTGGTAAAGAATCCTCCTGCCAGTGCAGGCGACAACGGGTTCGATCCCTGAGTCTGGAAGCTCCCCTGGAGAAGGGAGTAGCAAACCACTCCAGTATTCTTGCCTGGGGAAACCCCACGGATAGAGGAGCCTGGCAGGTTACAGCCCATGGTGTCACAGAAGAGTCAGACATGACTGAGTGACTGAGGACGCATAGGCGACTGAGCCTGGTCGGGCCCACTGTGTGCCTTTGCCATGGGCCCGGGGGGCAAGCGGGGGGCTCACCTGGAAACCCAGGCAGCGGCCGTAGAAGCAGCCTTTGTGCAGCGTGACGTACTCTTGTAGGAAGTCGGCAATGACCCTCTCGTCGCCCTCAAAGAAGAGCCTCCCGGGCTGGTTGGTGGTCAGCAGGTGCTGGGCGTAGTAAGCCAGAGCACGGAGCTGGGTGAGGGCGGCCAGGTAGGCCTCGAGCTCGGCCAGGTTGTGGCTGGTGCGAAAGAAGATGCTGCGGCGGTTGGAGGCCACGTAGCGCGATTTGTGCAGCAGGTGCGCCAGGCAGCAGCGGGCCGTGTGCACCAGGCTGCGGTAGCCGTTGGCCGGCGTCTCTGTGTCCAGGTCAAAGAGGTGCGCCACGCTCAGCAGGCGGCCCAGGGCCGGCTCCAGCCCCAGGGCCTGCTCCCGAATGCCCGCAAAGACGCCCGTCAGCCGCCGGGCCGTCTCCCCGGGGCCCTGGCTGGAGAAGAAGGCCATGTTGTCCTCTGCCAGGGTCACCAGCGACTGGGTCATGGTGCGCAGGTCCATCCTCTGCAAGAGCCGTGAGGCTGCGGGCAGGTCAGGAGGCACGTTAAGGTAGGGCTGGGTCACCTCTGGCTCCACTGGGCTCCAGGGTCCCAGAGTCCAGGCTGTACCCCCTCCTCCCCCGGACTCATGGCAGACCACAGTCTGCTCCTTCAGACGGGAGGATAGTGTCCAGGGCTCCAGTTCCTTGCTTCCTTGGGACCGATGAGTCCAGTACCTAGACCCTTTCTCCCTCAGGAGCTGAGTTTGATCCCTTAGCCCCCACCTTCTCAAAACCCAGGAGTCCAGGCCCCCGCACCCTCTTCTTCAGGCTGCAGGTCCCTGTTCCCTCTTCCTTGGGACGCTGACACTCCTTAGCTCCAGCATCTGTCCTACAGCCCAGGAGTCTACGTAACCCTTTCTCCTTTCTTGGGGCCCATGTTCAGGCATCTGTCTCCATTTTCTCTCCTGGAGCCTGGGACTCCTTCCAGGTTCTGAGCAGCCTGGCCCCCTAGTTGGTCCCCTCTCTCAAGACCAGGAGTTTCAGCCCCCAAATTACTTCCTTCTCAGGCCCCAAGTGTCACCTACAGGCCCTTGCCCTCTGCAGTATTTGGGAGGCTTCTGCCCTCAATCCACCGATTCCCATCCACCTGGTGGTGTCCCAGGATCCTGGTCCCAAGTCCAATTCTTTTCCTGAAGCCTGGAGTTCATAATTCTAGCCTTCCTTGCAACCGAGGGGTCACTCCTGTCCCCTCTTGGTCCCTCCAGTCTGGCTGTGGAATCTCCTCCAATCCCCTCTCTCTTCCCAAATTTGGTCCCACTCCTCCCCCAGCTGGGTCCCTGGCCTTCAGGCCTGTCCACTTAGCTTGGCTTTGCATGGGTCAGCCTTGCTGCCTGCCTGCGGTGGTATTCATCCCTATTGTTAACCTTGAACTCACTGCACCAGACCCAGTGCTAAGGCTTTCTCAATTTGCTCCTTTAGGTTCTCTCACTAACCCTCTGAGGTCCAGACTGCCTCAGTTCCTGTTTCAGCTGTTATTCGGAGCATTCCCATTTTACAGGAGAGGAAACAGGCTCAGAGGTGTTAAGACAGTTGCATTGAAAAGTGGCAGAGCAGAAATCAGATCCAGATTTCTGGGTCCAGAGCTGTTACTTTTGCTGGTCTCCATCCCAGGGCCCTGGAGACTGGGCCTCTAGCCCTGGCCCTGCAAAAACTTGCCCTGGACTGGGCCTGATTCCCCACACTTCAGGGTTCCCGGTTAATCTTCCCTTCCAGACCGCTGTCCTGTCACCCAGGTCCTGGACTAGCTGTTCTTGTCCCCCCTTGGTGGGGACGCTGCCGTCTGCTTCAGAGACGTTTCCCTCCTGAAGCCCACCCAGCACCTTGCCTGCTCTCCAAGTCGATCTTCCAGAAAAAGGTCTCTTTTCCCTTCTGGGCCCGGGAGTTTGGCAGTGGCCATTCCTGTCTGTCAGCTGGCCATGAACTTACCCCTCCCAGGCCTCTTCAGAGATCCCCAGGGCTGCTGACTGACTGCCGACTGTGGCTACTGCCAGTTGCAGCCGGGGGTGACAATCCCAGGGAGGGGCCCAGCCTGCCCAGGGTGTGGTCACCGGCTCCACCTCCTACCCTGATAGGACAGTGAGAATCCAGCGCGGTAAACAGAGCCTGGGGCTCAACTCACTGCTCCCAGTCCCTGTGCCAGCCTCCTGTGCCTTTGAACCCTGGAGTTTGGGCCCCCAAAGCCCTCCTCCTTCGGTTCCAGGAGTCCAGACTCCTAGTCCCCTCAACAATTAGAAACAGAGGCATCCAGGTCTCCTCTCCCCTCCTCCCTTAGGCCCAGGAGGCTCACCCTAGTCCTGAACAAAGTGTTCCCTCCCACTCAGCCTGGCTGCCCTCCTCCTTCCCTGGGGGGATTCAGGGAGCAAAAAACACCCGGGTTGATGGCAGCTCCTGCCCCCTCAGGCTGGCCGTGACACAGCTGGCCCCAGCTGGTGGGGAGAGAGAGGAGAACCAGCCTTGCCTGTCCCTCCCAGAAGGATAAAATCTGATCAAGGGCAGTGCCAAGCCCAGCCAGGGGCCCACGCCACAGGTCCTACTGTGTGGTGTTCCCATAGTGGGCACCCTGCAACCTGCCACTTGGCCTTCCAGGCCATCATCCTGCGGTGACTGTCACTTCCATCTCACAGATGGAGCAATGGAAGCTCAGGGACACTTCACCTGTGTTATTCCAGGGACTCCTGGTCTGGCCAGCTCACCCTCGCCCTCAGCTTCCCCCCTCCTCCAGGAGGTGGTCCCTAAGGGTGCCTCCCAATCTAAGATGCACCCCCTCCCACTGCTTTCTGTCATCACATTTAAGTTCTTCTTCCTAGGATTTTCTGTCTTGGCAGTTTTCCATTTATCTGTGTACATGTTTTTTTGTTTGTCTCCCCCAGGGGCAGAACCAGGCTTCATGGAGCTTTGAAGCTTTTCCAAGTGGAGGTGGGGTTCTTTAGGAAAAAGAAGAGACAATCACAAGTGCTGGATTAGGTATAGGGCTTGGGAAGGGGCCTGTATAAATGAGGGTGTTCTTTGCTTGGCTGTAGGTGAGTCCGCCTCTGGGCCTCTGTCTGGAGTGACATCCCCCGGGGGGATGGGGTGGAACCTAGCAGGTGCTCAGCAAAGATTTGAAGGAAGGAAGGAAAGGGAAGAGACAGAGTGGAGGCAGGCAGGACTTGGTGGGAATCTGGGAGAGGACCAGCCCTCCCCAGGGCAAACAAACGGACAGAGGCCTCTGGAGACGGCGCTCAGCTTTGTGGCTGGCCTAAGCCACTGGCCAGGTTGATTTCTTCGTCTTGGAACGTGCACTTGGCCACCCTGCCCAGGGGGCTGGAAATGATCTCTGTATGGGACCCCAGGGCAGCATTTCTGCTCGTGGTTTGCTGTGTGGTTCTCGCTCGGCCTCACTGAGGTTGGGTCCTTTCTCCCCCGACAGGCTGTCCAGCCTACTGCTTGTGCTGTTTGCTTTCTGCGTCTGACACTAGAGGAGAGACTCCCTGTGGGCAGGGGCTTTGTTTAGTTCACTGCTGTAGCCCTAGCCCTTGCACAGAGCTAGCGGGGTATTTATTGCGCGGCTGTGCTTTCCTGTTCCGTAAAACAGCTGTCATTTACTTCCTATCTCTGGGGCCGGGCTCCTGATTGAAGATGAGGGCACAGGAGCCCTGGACAGAAGAAGCAATTTGCACACAGCAGTGAGGAAGAGGCTGATCTGAGGCGCTGCCCTTTGCCCTGTTCCAGGCGGCTCCCTGGGGACTGGTGTGGGCAAAGCAGGGAGGGAAGGACGCTGAGCTGAGGTTGCCAGAGTCATGCCAAGAATCTGACGCAGAGGGCACTGGGGCAGGGGCAGGCAGGCCCCCTTGGGTGAGGACTGGGTCAGAGGGAGGGGTAAGGGTCCTGCTGCCGGGGCACCAGCCCTTTGCCCTAAAGAGTCACAGGAGAAGTGGACCCGGCCTGGATTTTGGTCCCTGGGGACTGAGTAGGCGAGAGAAGGGCAGTGGGCAAGTAAGTGGGGGGAAGATGGAGGAAGGGCCAGGTCGGGGGCTTGGGAGGGGCAAGGCCTTCTGCAGGGGAGAGGCCTGGGGCCAAATGCATTTACAGCCTGATCCCCGAGTGTGTCTGCATGGCAGAGCAGACCCTGCTCTACGACAGCCGTGTGCCGGACACTGCTCTTTTCCTGGGTTTTATGTAAGGTAACTCAGGTAAATGGTTTCAGCCTCTCCACAGCCCACGAGGCAGGGACCATCAAGACCCCTTTTGGCAGATGAGAGAACTGAGAGACAGGGCCACGGAGCCAGCAGAGATGGCGCGGCTCCTCCACTGTCTCTCTGTACCCATGCTGCTGCTTCTGCCATGCCTCAGCTCTGTGCTTTCGGGGCGGGCAGGTATGAGTATGTCTTTGAGGTTCACCTGGATGTACATGCATGCGTAGGTTCCTGTTGTGCTTAGCCTTGGGGGGTGTGTGTGTGTGTGTGTGTGTGTGTGTGTGTGTGCGTGCGTGCGTGTGTGTGTGTGTGTGTGCGTGTCTGTGTGTGTCTGTGTGTGTGTGTCTGTGTGTGCGCGTGCATTCAGTCCACATTTTTTCTCAGTGTCTGTGTTTCTGTTTCTCAGTGTGTCTGCAGGCATGTTTGTATGCATGTGCCACAGCCTATCCGATAGGGACAGAATAAAGGGACAAAGTAGATGATTAAAGAGTTAACTAGGGGATTGTAAGTAGAAAAATATGAGCAACCTCTGTAAGTTAATTACTCAAGAAAGCAGGTTTGCTTAACCATAAAACCAGGTAGGCTTGCTTAACGGCAAAACGAGGCATGCCCCCAGATAGTAAAATGACAGTGGCGTGAGACCCACAGCCTGCCCAGCGAGCTCAGTAAGTTAATGATTCCTAGGACACGCTGTCTGCACATGTGAAAAAACAGTAATTAGTGGACCCAACTTGACCTGAAGGGACAAGAAAACTCCCCTGCCCAACCTGGAGGAGGAGCAGATGATAGAAGCATGATGTTGACTCAAGAATGACAAGGAAGTCTCCCCCTCCCCACTTTTTCTTTGCTTATAAAACTGTAGCCCAGTAAGTTCTCAGGGTGCAGCATTTTTCACCCTCCCGCTTGTAAACCTCATAAGCATTCTATTCCAATAGATCACTTCTTATCTATCACTTTGCCTCTGGCTGATTTCTTTTCTATGCTCAGACCTAAAAGACTGTGGTACTGGAGCTCTTCAGCGTCTGAAATGACACCAGATGGTTTCATACCTGTATCGCTCAGCCCCTGAAGGCTCTCTCTGTTGTTCTTGGCCTGAGAGATTGTGTAGGCATGTTGTTTTTATGTGTATGGATGTGTATCTTGGTGGGGGTGTGTGTATGGTACCCCTCTCATCCCATTTGCTCCAGTTGGAACCCAGGGCATCATCATGGGCACCTCCCAGTCTCGTCTAACCCATCAGGAAGTCTGCTTGCCGCTGTCCTGCCTAGAAATCCCTGGAACGTGGCCTTTCTCCCACCTCCACTGCCCACTTCTCTAGATGACTGTAACAACTCTTTCTGTATCTCTGCTTTTGCCCCCTCCATGCCTTTCCCACATAGGGGCCAGAAGGTCTTTCTAAAACTTAAATCTGGTCACACACTCCCAGCTTTTGAACACCCCACCCTTGCTCTCAGAATAAAGCCCCAAATCCTGGACATGGCATCCCAAACCATGTGCCGCCTGGGCCCTCTGGGTGCCTAGTCCTTTCCTCGCTGAGCTCCCTCCGTGCTGTGAGCTGCCACTTGCTTGGGCCTCAGGGTTCTGCCTGTGCTGTCCTTGTCACTCCTGCCCAGCAGCCCATACTCGCTCATTTTTGAGTCCAATGTCACGTGCTTGGGGAGCCTCCCTCTTATATGTTCCCTCTTCATCAGTTTGGCAGATGGGGAAACTGAGATAACTGGATAATCAGATAATTATATCTGATTTGTAGGGTTACTTATTAATGTCTGTGTCCCCGGCTCAGATGGTGTCTTATCCTCTGCACTGAGGGCCCAGGCCTGGCACAAGGAAGGGTTCGTTGAATGTCTTTGCTGAACAGAAATGTGCGCCTGGAGCCTTTTGGGTCCAGAATCAAGGTTGAGGCACAGAGCAGTTTTGATTGTACACACTCACTGTCCTTAGGAGCCTGGGAGTGGCTATCTCCTTGCCTTTACTGGCCAGGTGAGGAAGACCAGGTGCCCTCACTCCCTCATTCGCCATCTGAAAAATGGGGTGATCATGACATTAGTGTCATCTATTACTGGCAAGATCCAAAGGATGAGTAGGAGTGCTCCAGCGCACTTGGATGCCCTTGGGGTCTGATTCACTCTGTGGAGGCCAGCACCAGGGCAGGGCCTCAGAAAATGATAGGGAAATCTAGGGGCCTGGGGGAATGAGCCTTTGTGAATAGGTGGGCCTGTGGGTTTGTGGGGAGGACTGGCTCAGCCCTGTGCAGGAGGCCCTATGCGAGAGGATTCTAGCTCCTCATGACTCCCTAAGGGCACCATGGTAATTATCCCCATGTTACAGTTCATGCATGCCTTCACTTATTAAGTGAACATTTGAGTGCCCATGTGTCTGGCATACCAGGTTCTGCAATTGTGGGGTAAACAGGGCTGACATAGCCTGCTCGCAGGGAACTCACTGTCTAGCTGGGGTGACTCCTGTTATTATGCCCATTTTATAGCTCGGAAAGTTGAGGCAGGGAGGGAGGAAGCCTCTGTCCAGTGTACCACCCCCTCACAGCCTAAGGCATCAGGTCTCCAAGGCCCATTTCCTGATCATTGTCTTGCCTCTGGGCACTCGGTCCTGTCTGAAGCTGTGTCCTGCAGTGTGACAAGGAATGCCCTCGGATCCCAGTTTGAGCTCTGAGCCTTCCTATGTGCGTCTGGAGCCAGCTGCACTTCTACCCTTGGCTACTGATGATGTCTGTGGCAGGGACGGTGATGAGTTTGGGGGTCTCTGGACTAAGTCAGGACTAAGTCAGCTTCTTTCCTGCAGAGGAAATTCCCATAGGTCTTCACTTGGGTCGACACTCCTAATCCAGCAAGGACTTCATGTGGGCCTGAGGCTGGCAGGATGTCTTGTCTGTCAGTGTTTCTCCAGCCTGCTGAGACTTGTAAATAACGTGACAACCTAGGGAACCCAGGTGGCAGCTCTCCTTTCTCCCAAGTGAAGGTCAGGCTGTCCCAAGCCAACCCAGGGCCTCTCAGTCCTCGGAGTAGGAGTCAAGAAGTTAGATACTAGGGCAGCCAGCCTGAGGATGGTGGACTGACAGCAAATGAATGAGCAGATTGAATGAAGGATGGTGGGACAGGGCTGTTGGGAGCAGTACTGCACCCCCTCCTCCAAATATGCCCCACTGTGGGGCACCACTTCCTCCTACCTTTCACTCCAAAACTTCCTCTTTGGGCAACAACGTCTAAATCTCTCCCCTATTACTGTCTTAAGAGTGTCAGAGACCTGAAAATCGGGGCTTGAATCACCATTTCCCACGTTGGAATCACAAGGCAAGAGCTGCCACAGCCACAGAGCGAGAACGGAGTCAGAGCGGGAACGCTAGTTCGGGACACTAACATTCTGGACTCTTCCCCCTAATACGGTACTGGGGCGTCCGACAGCCTCTCTGCTGGAGATGATACTTTCCTCTCACGTCACCCGCTTCTCACAATGGATTATCTCCACACCCCCGCCCCGCAGAGCGGCAATGAGCCAGTCCACGAGCGTCCCCCACTTCTCGTGGCAGTAGGTTAGTCCACTCGGTCACCAGTTTCCCCGCAGGATGTCTAAGGTTCCTTCCGTGCTGCCGCCGGCCCCCGCCCACTCACCTTTGGCTCTGGCTTTTCGCCACCACCGGCGCCTTTCACTTTTGGACCCCTCTCGAACCCTCTTCGAGGCTGGAGCCTCAGAGGCCACCTGGGGCCTCGTTTCCCAGGCCGATTCCATCAATTTTCCGCGGTCCCGTTCCCGCGGCCAATTCCACACCCGCCTGAGCCAATTCTACCCGCCAGTCTCCGCCCCGAAGGTCGAGCCTCACACGCACCACCGCCGAGCCCCCACATCACCCAATCCCGGACTTGCTCCTCCCTGGGTCCCGCCCCCTGAGCGAGGTGGGCCGGCCTCGACACACGGGTCCCACCCCTCTCCACTAAGGCCCACGGTTTGGCTCCACCCCTTCGCGTGCTTTAAAGGGCCCGCGACCAACAAAAATGCAGCCCTGGAGGCGGCTAAAAGCGTATTCCGGCAGAACTAGCGGGGAGTCCCTAATGGTCACCCCAGCAAGGAAGCCCCGATGTAGTCATGTGTTGGCTGTCATCCTCGTTTTCCCACTCACCTGCCCACGTAGGGATCGTCTAGAACGCACTGTGCCTGTCCGCTTAGAAGTGAGCAGGATGCCACTTCGCCTCCTCCTGAGGGTGGGGAGCCAGCCAGGTCCTCAGGCAATTCACAGCCGAGGCGGGGCTGCAGCGCAAGAGGCGTGACTCTGCCCGGGAGCCGTTGGAGGAGGAAGCCCCGCCTTTCCGCGCCCTCCCCCCGCCCTCTGTCTTCTAGTTCTCCTAATGCTCCGCTTCTTGGGGTTCTTCTCCCTGTCCTGTTCCTCCCCGCGAGAATGGAAGGCCGGGGGCGGCGGTAGGGGGTGTGTGTAGGGTGCTCCGCGCCTGCGCACTAGCTCCAAGCCGCGCAGCCACTCGCAGGATGGAGAGGAGGCCGAGGGTACAGCGCGGTCCCGGGAAAAGGCGGGAAACAGCGGCGACTCGAGGCTCGCGCATGCGCACACACTCTGGCCGGGGGTGGGGTGAGGGGGTGGAGAGCCTTTGGTTGTGGCAGAGCTGTGATAAGGGCCTACCTTGTGACTGGATTCGGGAGGCCCAGAGAAACCCCAGAAATACCGTCCCGTCTCTCCTCCCCACCCTTCCGAAACACACGACGAGCCCTCGCACTGAGAGGCACCATGACCCTCTCCTCCTCAGTCCTGAGAGAGACGACCCAGCGCTTCCAGGAGATACAGGCCCCTGGGCTGAGACCCCCATTTACCAGCCTTCGGACTAATGGCTTCGCAGCGCCTTCAGCTCCTGGATTGGGGCTGCATTGTTTTCTCCCCCTCTGGTTGTGTCCCCACATGTTCCCTGCAGAGAACTCGCGGCCGTTCTCCTGCAGAGCAGGGCTTCTGAGTCCAGAGGAGTTCAGGGCCGAGCCTGCTCCCCGGGGGCACCCACCATCGTTGGCTTCGGAGGAGGAGGAGAAGGGGCAGGGGTGCTGTGGGCAGGAGTCTCATGCCCACGACCTGCTCACACCGCCCCGCAAGTCTCCCTCCCTGCGCGCAGCCCAGACCTGGCCTGGGATTTGGGGGAGCCCAAGCGCCTCTCCTGAGCCTCCCGCTTCCTGAGATCACACCCTACGAGGCCATGGGCCCAGCGGGACCGGGACTCCCCGGGGACGAGTGTCTTCCAGCCTACTGGACACGCCGGAGAGCTGAAGGGCCTTTGCCTGCGTGGCGCCTGCCCTCAGTGGTGCTCAGAGTTCTGGGCCTGAGGGATGAGCACCCGCCCCCGCCCACAGCCTTTCTTAGTTTCTGTTTGATTCCCCCGTGTCCCTGCGGGGAGGTGGCCTGGAACAGGGCAAGGAATCCAAGGCTGGCTGGGGATCCTGGCGCGCCGGCAGCCCCTACTGCCCAGTCCTACAGGCTCCTTCTCTTCCAGGCCTCGGCTCCCTTCTCCATCAGAGGGGGCTCTGGCTCTGTGTCTGGACTGCTGGACGGTGACCTGAGCTCACCTGACGTTCTGGCAGGTCTCAGTTCTTCTTGACTGAATGAGTGGCCATCCCTGGAGCCCCTCCCCCTCTCCCTTCCTCCAAGCTCAACTCACCTGTGTACCGGTATTGTCTGGGATTCTGGCTGCTGATTTTCTTCCTGGGTGTTGGCATCCCACCAAATCCTGACATCGTTTCGTAACCAGGTTGGTCTTTGAAGGCCAGCTTCTTTCCAGGGGCTGCCATCCTACCCTGGGTGGCTGGTGAATCAATGTCTAATGTGAACCCCACATCTGGTTTTGTGCCTGAATCTGTGACCCACTCAAGAAATGTCTTCCATTCTGAGGTCGATGGCTGTTGGGATGGTTCATTTGGTTTTGATAGAAATTGCCACTCAGCCAAAGATTCCTCTCCGGATTTGACTCCCTGAGCTGCAAGGTCTGACTGTTGCTGTCTCTCCTGGGACATCGGTTCAGTCTGGGCAGGTGGTTCATTTTGGGGTTCAGGTTGCTGCTGGGCTCTGGATCCCTCTCTCAGTTCTGTGGTCTGTTGAGTTCTAGATTCTTTTCCTGGCTCAGGTCTGGGGTGTGAGGCAGCTTCCTGTTTACTAAAGGGCACCCTTTGGATGGGAGGTGATGGCTTCAGGGCAGAGGCCTGTGGGGCACGAAATTCCTGGTGCAGAGTGGATTTTTGTTGTGCTGGAGGTTCCTGCTGGCCTTCAGTTTCCTGTTGGGCAAGGGGTCTTTGCTGTGCAGTGAGGTTCTGTGGTAGGTCGGGTGCCTGCTGAGCCTTAGATGCTGGCTGAGCTGTGGGTGTCTTTTCTGGCTCAGACGCTGGCTGGGTGATAGGTATCTGGGGTGGCTCAGGTTCCCAGTCAGGCCTAGAAACTAACTTAGAGTCTGGCTCCACTGTTGTGAGTTCCCTGAAGGGAACTGTTGATCTCCCAGGCTTCATCCTTCTGGGCTTTGCTTTGTCACAGATGTGGGCCTCCTTCACTGATTGCTCATGATGGCACCTGCCTTTGGGTTCCACTCCATCCTGGCATCTCTACTCTTCCTTTTTAAGGCAGTTGGCAAGTGGCCTCTCTACTCCTGAGCCCAGTAATGGGCTTCTGTGCCTCCTGCTTTTGAGAGGCGGGCCTAGGAACAGGAGGAGGCTGTGTGCCCAGCATACCATCCTATCAGACGGCAGGAGCTTGCCCTGTTGTGTCATAAATAGGACCCCACCCAACTCACCAGTCCATTAAAATGCTTCTTCTCATAAGACCAGCATCCTAATTTAGTCTTCTCTTTCATCTGAGTGGCAGGAGCCAGCCTCTGGCTGAGTGTTTCTTTTCTCCCCTTCTGATATTTGAAGAAATGGTCAGAGGGGGAAGCAGGATCCACACTTTTTTTTTTTTCTTTTTGGCCACAGTGGTTTGCAGGATCTTTGTTCCCTGAACAGGGATTGAACCTGGACCCTAGCAATGAAAGTGCCAAGTCCTAACCACTGGATATCCAGGGAATTCCTAGGATCTACACTGTTTTAATGTTTTCCTCTTTACTCATTCTTCCAAATCCATTTTTATTTCCTTATATTTTCATTCTGATAATTTTATCCCCATGTTACAAAATAATATGCCCTCTCATTTCTTCGCTTGAAGCCCTTTTCAGTGGCATTTGAGATTTTCCGCACCATCTCTCTTGCCTTCAACTCTGCTTTTGTACATACATCGTCTGTAGTAGATTGGAAACTTACAGGGTCACTTGACCATTGATGATGATGATAATCATAAATACTGGAGGCATTTTATGTGCTAGGAAACTGACAGGTGTTTTTTTTTTTTTTAAATCCACATTATCTTTGCTAAGACAATGTCTTACTTATTACTTCAACTTCTTTCTTTGCTCTACCTAGCTTTTACCTTAGAAAGGCTTCTCAAATGAGTAAAGAAAGAAAAGATTGGGTAGGGGAGAGAGATTAAGGATGATACCGGGGAGAGTTGTGTGTAGAATCTGGATTAAGTTTGGAATTTACAGAGTAAAATGGGTTCACTGGGTTGAATGTGAATTTCCAGGCCTCTTTGAAAGAGATAATTCTGATCTATTGTGTGTGTTCTCAGTCGTGTCTGACTCTTTGCGACCCCAAGGACTGTAACCCTCCAGACTCCTCTGTCCATGGAATTTTCTAGGCAAGAATACTGGAGCGGGGTTGCCATTTCCTCCTCCAGGGGATCTTCCCGTCTCAGGGATCAAACCCACATCTCTTGTGTCTCCTGCAGTGGTAGGCGGATTCTTTACCACTGTGCCAATTATATTTAAATATATTAATTGGCTACTTGTCTGGTTCTATTTAAGGCCAGGTGATGCCAGCTAGGAAACTTGGCTTTCTTGGTTTCTTTCAGGTGAGTAAACTTAAGCCTGGGTCTGTAGAGGGCACAGGTGTTAGGAGTGTTAAGAGTGTTAAGAGAAGGCATTAGAGGGCACAGTAATTCTGGTGATAATGTTTTGCTTTTGTTTTTTGAGAATAGTAGAATGGTTTAGGGACTAGGGACTGTGGTGGGGAACCTGAGGTGGAAGAAGAGCATCTTCTAGGTGCGCTCACGGCCTTGTTAACTGAGAATGTTTCATTGGGAGGGTGGGGTCTCAGAGCGCCTATAAAGGCAGAGCAAAGCTTGCCAGCTGACATTGTCTGAGAAATCGCTGTCAGGCTCTGGAGGGCTTGGTTGGCTTCCTGTGGTGTCTTTGGTGAAAAGAAAAGGGAGAGACTGCTTTTAACATTTTTAGAATTTAATTTTAATAACAGCTTTAAAAATGTTAAAAGTAAGACTTATCTAGTGGAAAAGTTAAAGTAAAAGCTTATTTATTTTATACAGAATAGTTTGTTCTCCGTACCTTTTTGTATGTAAACATAATAGTTTACTTAAATGAGCTTGTGCTATACATATTGTGCTTTGCAGCCCTGCCAGGCTTCCCTGTCCATGGGATTCTCCAGGTAAGAATACTGGAATGGGTTGCCATGCCCTCCTCCAGGGGGTCTTCCCCACCCAGGGATCGAACCCACATCTCATGTCTCCTGCATTGGCAGGCAGGCTCTACTTCTGGAGCCACCTGGGAAGGCTGTTTTGCTCTGTGCCTTTAACGAATCTTATTACACTATGTTATATATCTATAGAAATCCATACAACTTATGTGTATAGTTTGGGACTTCCCTTGTGGTCCAGTGGATAAGAATCCTCCTTGCAAGGCAGGGGACTCAGTCTGATCCCTGCTTGGGGAACTAAGACCCCACATGTTGCAGAGCAACTAAACCCATGCTGCAACTGCTGAAGCCCACCTGCTCTGGAGCCGGTGTGCACAACTAGAGAGTCCATTTGCCAAAATGAAAGTTCCCACATGACGCAATGAAGATCCCGTGTGCTGCAACTAAGACCTGCTGCAGCCAAAAAAAAAAAAAAAAAAAGACCTAGGTGTCTGACTTTTAGTGGCTGCTTTACTTCAAACTAAGCCATTTTTCCTCTTTGTTTCAGTCTTGCCTGTGAGTAAAATTAGGCTGAGGATGGGGTCCAGGAACCTCTTGGAAGGCAGCCTTGGGTTGTCGGGGAAAAGGGTAAGGGAGAGGGGGCCAGCCAGACCGTCCGCCAGCTCCCCTGGACCCTGGAGGAGTCTGGCTCTTACATGAGACTCAGGAAGAAATGAGTGGTGGGCTGGGGGAGAGGGCAGGGGGCGAGGGCAGCTCAGGTAATATCTGCTTTGCTCTCAGAGGGATTCAGGGGAGTAGGTGGGGATCTCGATGGTGCACTCTCGTTGTCAATATTTTGTTACTGACTTTTGCACTCACATTCTTGGCCTTTCTTGGAGCCACCTCCCAGAAGCCTGGCGTTGGTCCCTCTGGCCTCTGGCAACCCCTGTAGGAAGGAAACGGGTCACTTCCAGGCACTGGAAAGGGAAGGCGCCAAGAGACTTGGTTCCTGATCACTGTGCCTCTGGGTCAGCGCAGCTCCATTGCTCTTCCTTTTTACTCAGGCATCTAGGGTACTTCAAGAGAGGAGTATTTTATATGTATCTTATTTATTTAAGCCATAACATCTGGCTTGTAGGATCTTAGTTCCCCAATCTGGAATTGAACCCAGGCCCTTGGCAGTGAAAGTGCAGAGTCCTAGCCCCTGGACTGCCAGGAAATTCTCTATTTCAGTTTTAAAATTGTATAGTTCATTTACAGTGTTGTGTTAATTTCCAGCCTACAGCAAAGTGATACAGCTTTATACCTACACACACACAAATATATTCTTTTTCGTCTTCTTTTCCATTATGATGTATTACAGGCTATTGAATCTAACAGGTCCCTGTGCTATACTGTAGCACATTTTTGTCTGTCTGTTTTATATATAACGGTTTATATCTTCTAATCCCCAACTCCTAATTTATCCCCCCCACCACCTTTTCCCTTTGGTGACCCTAAGTTTGCTTTCTATGTCTGTGAGCCTGTTTCTGTTTTGTAAATAAATTCACTGTGTCATTGGATTCCACATATAAGTGACATCATACGGTGTTTGTCTTTCTCTTTATGACTTACTTCACTTAGTAAATGACAGTCTGTGGGTCCATCCATGTTGCTGCAAATGGCATGATTTCATTTCTTTTTAATGGGTGAGTAATATTCCTTTGTATATATGTATCACATCTTCTTTACCCATTCATCTGTGGAAGGGCATTTAGGTTGCTTCCATGTCCTGGCTATTATAAAGAGCACATGTATCTTTTTAAATTCTAGTTTTGTCCAGACAGATGCCCAGGAGTGGGATTTCTAGATCATATGGCAACTCTATTTTTAGTTTTTTGAGGAACCTCCTTACTGTTTTCCACTGTGTCTGTACCAATTAACATTCCCACCAACAGTGTAGGAGGGTACCATTTTCTTCACACCCAAGAGAGGAGTATTTTAAATGGATAAGGGATTGAAGTTTAAAATCTGACTTAGAGAAAAGCTTACCTAGAAGTAGGTAGAGAAAGAATGATTTCTGGATGGAAAAATAGAGGTTAATCAAGACCTTACATTCTCCCCCTATTAAGATTCCCTCCTACATACTTTAAAATCCTGAAGACTTAAGGAATGAGAGCAAGGAGTAGATTGTTCCATTAACCAATCAGGAACTTCACCTGACCTCCATGTTTTGTTGTATTTGAATCCATAGTCCCAGTTCAACTGTTAGAAGTTGGTATTTACCTTTGTTCCTCTGGAACAAATCCATTCCACTTTTTGCCTCTATTCAAGTCTGTCTTATCACCTGATGCTCTCTTAAATGCCCATCTTGTAAGACCTAAAATATTTTTTATGACAACCAAGGTGATGTTTTATAGGTATTCTGGAGCTGCAATTGGGTCCAGATGATGCTTCCTCTGTCCAGGAGTTGTTCATATTTCCTGCCAGACTGAATTATCCTTTCACATGGTTTTCTACTATATTTGAATATGGTAGCTGAAGCTGAAGCTCCAGTACTTTGGCCACCTGATGCAAAGAGCCAACTCAATGGAAAAGACCCTGATACTAGGAAAGATCGAAGGCAAAAGAAGATGATTAGGAGAAGATGAAGGCAGAGGATGAGATGGTTAGATAGCATCACCAACTCAATAGACATGCTGCTGCTGCTGCTGCTCCTGCTAAGATGCTTCAGTTGTGTCCGACTCTGTGCGACCCCATAGACGGCAGCCCACCAGGCTCCTCCGTCCCTGGGATTCTCCAGGCAAGAATACTGGAGTGGGTTGCCATTTCCTTCTCCAGTGCATGAAAGTGAAAAGTCAAAGTGAAGTTGCTCAGTCGTGTCCAACTCTTAGTGACCTCATGGACTCCAGCCTACCAGGCTCCTCCATCCATGGGATTTTCCAGGCAAGAGTACTGGAGTGGGGTGCCATGGCCTTCTCCCTCAGTGGACATAAATTTGAGCAAACCCTGGGAAATAGTGAAGGACAGGGAAGCCTGGTGTGTTGCAGTCCATGGGGTCGTAAAGAGCTGGACTCCACTTCGCAACTAAACAACTATCATTGTACAATTACACTTAAAGTTTGTTGTTTGAAATGTGTTATGTATTGAATTCTATCCCCCTAAAATTCATTGACGCCATAACCCTTAGTAACTCAGAAAGTCTGTATTTGAGGATAGGGCCTTTTAAAGAGATGATTAATTTAAAATGAGACCCTTATGGTGGGCTCTATTCCAATCTGACTGGAGCTCTTATAAGGAAGATATTTGGGCACACAAAGAGACACCAGGCATGTCCATGCACAGAGGAACAACCAGTGAGGAAACAGCAAGGAGTTGGCTATCTGTAAGCCAAGGAGAGTGTCCTCGGAAGAAACCAAAGTTGCTGACACTTTGATCTTGAGCTTTCCAGTCTTCAGAATTGTGAGGAAATAAGTTGTTGTTTTAAGCCTGACAGTCTGTGGTATTTTGTTATGGGTAAGTCTAACAAACTAAAAATCTTTCTCCCTCACTAGATGCTGAGCCAGTGACTCAGTAGTCACTCAGCTACATGGCTGCTGACACACGGTAGGCGTGTGGTAAATGTCTGATAAGCAGATGGACACGTTGTCCAGAGAGGGCCCTTAGAGTAGCCTCTGGTTCAGTCCAGCTCTGTTTCCCAGACTCGTGCCCTTTCTGCCACACAGATGGAGGGTGTTACATCATTTCTCCAAGTGCTGGTTTCCAAGTGTTTTCACGTGCTGTTTTGAGTGGTGTTAATTTCAACAGGCATGGCCCCTGCCATCTAAACTTTTCTAATATTTTATTCTCGCCTGACCTTTACTTCTGGTTCCAGAGACAACCCGCAGAATATTAGAGTCAGAGGTAATCTTGGAGATCATGAGTGGAACCCTTTCACTGAGGAGTTTTTCATTTTTAATGTGACGTAACTATATTAGAGAAAATTTGTAAAGTCCAAATAAAAATCTTTACTCTTGCCAACCATTGGAATTTTAGTTTGCATATGATTTTTTATTTTTATTTTTTTATTTTTTAAATATAAAAAATGTGATAGCCACACTATGTGAACATTTTCCTTTTTATTCACTTTGTAAGCTTGTTCCTGTGTTGTCTTACAACGTTGATAACAGACTTTCTAAAATAAAAAATTTTTTTTCATTTGGCTTCACTGGTTGGTCTTCGTTGCAGCATGGTGGGATCTTTGATCTTCGTTGTGGCACGTGGGATCTTTTTTTATTTACCAACTTTTAGTTGCAGCATGTGGGATCTAGTTCTCTGACCAGGGATGAATCCCAGCCCTCTGCATTGGGATTGTGGAGTGTTAGCCACTGGACCACCAGGGAAGTCCCCAAAACAAACATTTTAAATGACTACATAACACTTGCAAGTATATGCGCTTCAGATTACCCAGTTGCTCTCTCATTGCTGAATATTTAGATTGTTTTATCTTTAGATATTGATAAATTTCTTTGTAACTGTTTTCCGCATGTTGGATTTCTGTCTTAGGGAACACAAGTGGAATTACTGGGTCCAAAGTTAAGAACAGTTTTATTTTTCTAGATATCTTTACCAAGTTGCTTTTAAAAAAGTTATATTAACTAAACCACTGTCTCTTCTTTTCAGGTGAGGAAACTGAGACCTTGAGAGAGCAAATGAAATGCCCAAGTTCATAAAGGTAATGGTGACTCATCTGGTGCTAAAACCTAGATCCAAGGCTCTTAGTCTGTTGTTCTTTCTGCAGCCCTGTATGACCCTAATTTCATGGTGTAACTGAAAATGACACTGTTAGTACAGTATCATGTCCCCCAAAGTTCAGACATTTTTACACCACCTTAATTTTGGCTATAGCTTAGACCACCTCTACTATTATTTATTTCATATTAATACTGTTTTCTTTAAATAAATTGAATTTACATCACATCTTCATTCTATGCAATATTTTCTATGAGATTCCGGGTTTGATACATGCTTAGATCTTTTTCTAAGATGTATTAAAAACAAACATATCACTATTAAAGTAGAAGTTCATTTATGTTTTACCTAAAATCAGTTTTGGAAAATATTGATATGGTGGAATAAGCATGGACCTTGTATCCAGACATTCCTGAGGTCAACTGCTTGCTCTGTCAGTTAGCTATGTGGTCTTGGAGAAGTCACTTAGCTTCTTTGATCATTGATTCTATGGTTTGTAGAGTGTCTATCAGTATCCACCTTGCAGTGATGTTAGGAATAAAGAAGCTACTGTGGGCCCAGTGCCCAAGCAGATGTTGAGTACACTGTGGTTATTATAGTGGGTATTATTGCAGACTTCCAGTTATTTCCCAAAAGGAGTGTCTATACTGGCTTATTCCTGCTAACTTGTATGTGTAAAGAAGTTGCTTCCACATGTTAGATTTTGCAGTAGATCTGTTTTACTTTTACCTCGCTATCCTCTACTTATTAGCATTGTGATTTTGGACAAGTTTGCTTAACTTTTCTGTGATCTATTTACATAATTTGTAAAACCAGGCTAAAAAAGTACATTGGTGCGTGTATGCACACATCTGTCCACCAGAGGGCCTAGACCTAAGAGCCCTAGTGCGTGCACTCAGGCATGTCTTGACTCTTTGCAATCCCATGGACTGTAGCCTGCCAGGCTCCTCTGTCCAGGAGACTTCCCAGGCAAGAATACTGGAGTGGGTTGCTATTTCCTTCTCCAGAAGATCTTTGTGACCCAGTGATCGAACCCACGTCTCCTGCATTGGCAGATTCTTTACCATCTGAACCACCAGGGAAGTCAATAGCTCTGGTCAGTTCAGTCGCTCAGTTGTGTCCGACTCTTTGTGACCCCATGAATTGCAGCACGCCAGGCCTCCCTGTCCATCACCAACTCCCAGAGTTCACCCAAGCTCATGTGCATCGAGTTGGTGATGCCATCCAGCAATCTCTCGTCCCCTTCTCCTCCTGCCCCCAGTCCCTCCCAGCATCAGAGTCTTTTCCAGTGAGTCAGCTCTTCGCATGAGGTGGCCAAAGTATTGGAATTTCAGCTTTAGCATCAGTCCTTCCAAAGAACACCCAGGGCTGATCTCCTTCAGAATGGACTGGTTGGATCTCCTTGCAGTCCAAGGGACTCTCAAGAGTCTTCTCCAACACCACAGTTCAAAAGCATCAATTTTTCGGCACTCAGCTTTCTTCACAGTCCAACTCTCACATCCATACATGACCACTGGAAAAACCATAGCCTTGGCTAGGCGGACCTTTGTTGGCAAAGTAATGTCTCTGCTTTTGAATATGCTATCTAGGTTGGTCATAACTTTCCTTCCAAGGAGTAAGCATCTTTTAATTTCATGACTGCAGTCACCATCTACAGTGATTTTGGAGCCCCCAAAAATAAAGTCTGACACTATTTCCACATGTTTAGCCCTGGTAGCCATGGGCAATACCTAGTGCCCAAGATTTGTGAATATCATTCTCCCATGAAAGGAACCAGGGCTCTGTGGAGAAATGGCTGACTCCAGGGCTGCAGAAGGGAAGTACAAGATGACACTGGAACATCTTGAGGTGTTACCGAAAGGTGTGGGGTCCAGCTGCTTGCCGCTCAAAAGGCCAATAAACAGGCCAGGTTGGTGGAAAGGAAAATTTGCTTTATTTCAGATGCTGGCAACTAAGGCGGAGGGTGGCAGACATCTGTCCAAAGGCTGACTCCCCACCCCCCTTCCTGGGAACCAGTGGGACAAGAAGTTTTATAGACAGAAAGTGGGGGGTACTACATGTAGAAAGAGCACAGTCATCTCTGACAGTCATCTTCAAACTGGTCATCAGTGGTCTGACCAGCATCATCTTGGTTGTTATAGGTATGGTTAATCTTCAGTTCCAGGGTTGGTTGGTTCCCGTTTCTTTGAGGCCAGTTCTCGGAGTCGTGGCAGCTCATGTCACAGTCCCGTCATCATGCCGTGAACTTCTCCACCTGATGTTCTGCTGTCTATAAGACAGCTCACAGGGTATGGCGCAGGATATTATCTATAGCCCTTGAGAAAGAACTGAAGGTCCTTGACTCTGCTTAATGACTACATTATTATTATTTAGTCTCCTTTTGACTGTTCTCCTTTGTTTCCACATTTCTCACTTCTCTAATTAAACCTATTCTTTGACTAAAGTTTTCCACAGACAAAAGACAGGCAGAGGACACGGTGGGTGGTGGGGGGCAAGGACCATAGTGTCCTGCTCCGTTTCAGTGTGAGAAAGTCAGGAACTGCTAAAGAAATGATATGTCCCGAAAGACCCCGAAGCCACCTGGATGGGGGCTCAGTGGCCAGCTCTGGGACAATAGGAGCAACGTTGTATATAAGGATGGTAATGGATTATAATCCACAAATACCCCTAAGTCTTTACTTATATAAGTACATAATTTAGTACCTAAATAAATGGGAGAGAAGCAATAGCTCTCTCTCTCTCTTTTTTGTATTCAACTCATGGTTTTAAAGCAACAATTTTTGAAAAGACCATAACGTAAGGGGTTGCCTACTACATCACTGACTACACGTTATTTCCTCCAGGATGTAGAGACACTGGATAAAGAGATGCTGTGAAGGGATATGTGGTGCAGGAACAGCTCTTCCTCACAAGGGAATGTTAATTGATAAACATAGAAGGAATGATGGAAACGGAAAGTCACTGATTTGCTAAAACCCGAGTAATACCTGTTGTAGGCAAGAATCACCCATGGATTTTAAAAATTAATGGGCATAAGTATGATGAGAAGAAACAGGTTATTTGGACAGTCTCACACTATCTCTCCACAGGATACTTATTAACCATAGTGAGAAATACTGCCTTTATGGACACCACCTCAACCAGGCTCAGACTCAGCATCCCCATCACGAGAGGCATTGTTACCCTGGGCCTTCTGACGTGCTGCACCAAGAAGGCAAGCATCCTTTCTGCAGTGTCGGTGCCCAATACGCATACTCTGAACGTAGTCACGACGAAACATCACATAAGCCCAAGTGGAGGCACATTGTACAAAATAACTGACAGTATTCTTCCAAAGTGTCAAGGTCTTGAAAGATAAGGGAGCCTGAGAAAGTGCCTTAGACAGGAGGAGAGCAGGAGAGATGACAACTTTCTTCACTGTGGGATCCAGGATTGGACTCTGAGCAGGAAAGGGACATCAGTGGATGATTAGCAAATTCTGAAGATGTGTCCATTAGCTGATAGCATGTGTCACTGCTAATTTTCCAGTTTCCATAACTGTATTACGGTTATGTGTGGCGTTATTTGAAAACAACTGTGTAGAGTTTGGATCTATTGGAACTCTGATCGTTTTTACAACATTTTTTTAAGTTTGAAAAGTGAAAAGATAAAAATAAAAAAGTACACTAGATATCTGTGCGGACACAATGAGTTAATATGTGTAAAGCGCTTAGGAGAAGCCTGCCACAAAGATTAACACATGGAAGCTACTATTATATGTAACACTACAATTAATAAGTAATCTTACAAAGAATTATTCTATTATTATAAGTGATAATAACTGTCGTCACATCTCAGCTATTTCTTTTTTCCCCTCTTCCCTGGGAAAAGCATATTAAGCATGTATGTGGTTATTTGGGGGCTTCCCTGGTGGCGCAGCAGTAAAGACTCTGCCAGCAATGCAGGAGGTGCAGATGACAAGGATTTGATCCTGGTTCAGGATGATCCCCTGGAGGAATGCATGGCTACCCACTCTAGTATTCTTGCCTGGAGAATTCCATGGACAGAGGAGCCTGGTGGGCTACAGTCCAGAGCGTCACAAAGAGTCGGTCATGACTGAAAGGACTTAACACACGTATGCATGTGGTTACTTTAAGAGATAAAGCAAGATAAGATTTTATTCGGAGTATTTCTGAGCAGGAGTATTGTGTACTGTTATTTCTTCTTGCCAGACTTGGTCCAGCACTGCAAACTACCCTTGTCTGAGAAACCATTGAGCCCAGCCGCCAACCCCGGTTTCCTGTGGTTTATAATTGCGCCACCTGGCGGCTCAGTGTTGTTGTTCAGTTGATCAGTCCTATCCGACTCCTTGAGACCCCATGGGCTGCAGCTCGCCAGGTTTCCCTGTCCTTCGCCATCTGGAGTTGGCTCAAACTCATGTTCACTGAGTCGGTGATGCCATCCAACCATCTCATCCTCTGTCGTCCCCTTCTCCTGCCTTCAATCTTTTCTAGCATCAGGGTCTTTTCCAATGAACTGGCTCTTTTCCTCAGATTGCCAAAGTATTGGGGCTTCAGCATCAGCCCTTCCAGTGAATATTCAGGGTTGATTTCCTTTAGGATTGACTGGTTTGGACTGCAAGGACTCGGGGTGGCTCAGTGAGCTTTCCCCAACTCGTCGTTCTTGTGTCTTAGTGGCTACTTTACTCAAGTCGCAAAGTCATACAGGACTGAGTGACCAACACTTTCCTCAGTTTTGCTGAACCCTTAGTAAGTTCACATTATTGAGTGTTTACTTCTCACAACAGTTGTATAAGCCAAGTGGTATTTTATTCATTTTAAGATGCTAAAACTGAGGCTTAAAAATGTTAAGCATCCAGACTTCCCTGGTGGTCCACTGGTTAAGAATCCGCCTGCCAGTGCAGGGGATACTGGTTTGATCGCTGGTCAGGGAAGACCATGCCACGAAGCAGCTAAGCCCGTGAGCCACAACTGCGGAGCCCACGCGCCCTAGAGCCCCTGCTCTGCAACTAGAGAAGCCACCACGATGAGAAGCACATGCACCGCAACCAGAGAGTAGCCCCCACTCCTGGCAATAAGAGAAGGCCCATGCGCAGCAACGAAGACCCAGTGCAGTCAAAAATAAATGACATAAATAATAAATAATTTTAAAATGTTAAGCATTTTGTCCAGGGTTGCAAGGTAAGTGATGGAGCCAGGAACTGGATCTCGGTACCCCTGAATTCAAGCCTGAGTCTGAAGGTCCAGGTGAGTCTAAACATGTCGCCGTGTTTGAGAATTATTGGTAGAGAGCAGTGGCTCCACTGGGGACTGGATCCCCCTGCAGGGAACATTTGGCCTTGTCTGGAGATATTTTTGGCTGTATTAACTGGGGGGTGGGCAGGGAGAGGCCGCTAATCGGCTTCTAGAGGGTAGAGGCCACTCAGATGTTGCTAAAAACATGTTACCAGACCACCCCACCACCTGACAACTGAGAATTATTAAGCTCTAATGTCAGCAGAGCTGCTATGAAACCAGGGTGTCCCGTCTCCTGAAAGTGAAAGTGTTAGTCGCTCAATAGTGTTTGACTCTTGCGACCCCATGGACTGTAGCCCACCAGGATTCTCTGTCCATGGGATTTCCCAGGCAAGAATACTGGAGTGGGTAATATTGTGTTCTCCAGGGGATCTTCCTGACAGAGGGATCGAACCCAGGTGTCCTGCATTGGAAGCAGATTCTTTACTGTCTGAGCCACCAAAGTCTTGTAAAGAGAGGCCAGTCTCCTAAGAGCAAAATTTTGAACTTAGAAACCTGAGGATTTATTCTTCCACTTAGATATATTTACCTAGCACCTTGCCGGGTCATGGGAGTGATGTGGAAACAAGACACCAGGCTGTGCCAGTGGCAAGGTTATAGCACAGAAGGGAGCGGTTGGGTAGGAGACACACTGACACTCAACTCAAGGTGGAACGCGGACTGTGCAGAGAGTCCAGTCGGGGCCGAGCTTGTGCAGGGGAGGGAGGGCTCACGTTTGCCTCTGGGCCACATCAGGGCGGCTGTGGGAGCAGAACCGAGCTGGTGGGAAGACACAAGAGCAGCTGGGGAGCAGCCGAGGTTCCGAGATTCCGGCTGAGAGGAACACGGGCCCTTGTTAGCGTGGGGTGTGTGGGGGGATGGCCGGGAAAGGCGGCTGTGACTGGAGCTTGGAGTCCAGGCTGAGGTCTCCAGCCTGGGGGCCCATCACAGCGGTGGAAAAGGCTTCCCTCCCAGAATGCTGGTCTAGGGCCTCCCCCGCCGGGCCATGGGGCCCAGCGGCTTCCACAGAACTCTATAAGAGAGAAGATGCTGGAAATGGGTGCAGTAGGGTAGACTCCTGATTTTAGGACCCACTTGATGCTGAGTATGTAACAAAGCTGCTTCACTTCAAAGTGGCGCTTGGGGATATGGTCACTTAGAGTGGGAACATAGGTGGGGAGGGGGTCCCTTCTGCACAGTTGTTCTGCTAAGGGCTGGGCCACTCCGGCTATAAGGTACAGTGGGGTGGATTTGGAGCTCCTAACCCACGATCTGCTTCCTAAAGGTGAGCTGTTCAAAGAGGGCTTGGTGTGGTCACAGCTTCGAACACAGGTACTACCTGGTGATGTGATTTTTTGGTTTATCACCTTACCATGAAATAGCATTAAGAATTGTTGGGGCACGTCTAGTGTACTAGGAAGAATATAATCGAGGTTGACTGACTGATTGGACACAAACTTGCCTTCAACACCCTCTCTGCACGGCCTCCAGGCCCAGTCCCCAGGACAGTCAATACCCCCGGACAGGGACTTGGGGGAGAGGTAAGGTCCTCTCCCGCCAGCTACCCTTGCAGACACTCCATACACACGGGCTCCTTTAACTTCACGACATTCTTAGGGTTTACATTCAGTTCATTCATTTTTGTAAACAAAGAAACAGGCGTCCAGACAGATTAACTCACCGCTAATCCCTGTAGCCTGCAGAGGCTACATTTTACCGCGTGTGCGGTCATGCTCTTTCCTGTTTGGCCACGTTTCTCCCCCCTTTCTATCTTTCATAGAGTGGACTTTTTTTTTTTTTTTTACCTGTGTGTGAGCTGCTGGAGCGGAGAAGGCAATGGCACCCACTCCAGTACTCTTGCCTGGAAAATCCCATGGACAGAGGAGCCTGGTAGGCTGCAGTCCATGAGGTTGCTAAGAGTCGGACACGACTGGGTGACTTCACTTTGATTTTTCACTTTCATGCATTGGAGAAGGAAATGGCAACCCACTCCAGTATTCTTGCCTGGAGAATCCCAGGGACAGGGGAGCCTGGTGGGCTGTTGTCTGTGAGGTTGCGCAGAGTTGGACACGACTGAAGCAACTTAGCAGCAGCAGCAGAGCTGCTTGAGACTGTGGACATCAGCATTAGTGGCAGCAACAGGAAGAGGGAAGAGATTAGAACCTTCATTTCACCTGTCAATGCTGCTGCGCGTCATTTGAAGAGTGTGTGTCAGGTTACCAGTGAGAGGGTGTCCACTTCTCTTGGCTGTTCAGGCTGTGCGTGGTATGTGGCTGGGGGAGTGGGGTCGGGTCTGGGCTTTACTCCCAAGCCAGCATTTCCACTAAAGGGCTGGAAGGGCCGAGTGGTGCTTGGCCTTGTTAGGTAACAGGTTGGACCTTGTGTTTTATGGGAATCCGGGAGGCAAAACTGGCCAAACAAAAGAATGAAGCCTTCCTAGGAACACAAGAGGGTGACTGGTAACCTGGCCGCTGTACTCGTCCCCTCCCTCCCGCCCCCCCAACCCTGCAACGTGCTGGGTTTTCTTCTGGCTTGCTTGAATTTCCTTATACGTCTGAGTGATGTTTTCTAGCTCAGTGTCTGGCAGGAAAAGTGAGGCCTAAGGGTTGGCAAAGAGGGTGACACGGCCTGTCTCGCCTCTGTCCTCCCTGCTCCCAGCCTCAGCACAGTTCCAGACATCGTGGTGTCTCTACTGTGGACAGCGTCCTCCAAGTCTGTGGCCGCATAAGGAGGGAAGCAGAGAGGATGGAGGAGAGGCTCTTCTCTCCTGTCCAGAACCCTGCCCTGGGGCACTGGGTCTAAGCAGTCCTCCTTGTTGGTGCTCAGGCAGGTGGCTGTGGCCTCTTGGTTCCTGCCTAAAGCAGAGGGACCTGGGCTGGTGGAAGACCCTCAAGGCTGGTCCAAGGGGGTTTGAGAAGCAAGAGCCACAGCAGGGACTGTGTTTGCCCAGGCTTCTGTGGCTCTTGATGTGAGATCTTGTTTGGAATCAGTCCAAGATGAAAGAAGGAAGTGATACTGGGGCTGGGCCCTGGGACCCTTTGCTGCAGTGCTTGCATCTGGATACACCTCTCTCTGGGCAACAAAATACAAAGAAACTGAAGTGGAAAGCGAAAATGTTAGTCGCTCAGTCATGTTTGACTCTTTGAGACCCCATGGACTATAGCCCACCAGGCTCCTCTGTCTATGGAATTCTCCAGGCAAGAATGCTGGAGTGGGTTGCCATGCCCTCCTCCAGGGGATCTTCCTGACCCAGGTATGGGACCCAGGTCTCCTTCACTGCAGGCGAATTCTTTACCTTCTGGGCCACCAGGGAAGCCCCAGAGAAGCTATGCTGTGCTGTGCTTAGTTGCTCAGTTGTGTGCGATTCTTTGTGACCCCATGGACTGTAGCCCACCAGGCTCCTCTGTCCATGGTATCTCCAAGCAAGAATGCTGGAGTGGGTTGCCATGCCCTCCTCCAGGGGATCTCCTGACCCAGGGATGCGACCCAGGTCTCCTGCGTTGCAAGCAGCTTCTTTACCATCTGAGCCGCCAGGGGAGCCCCAAAGAAACTATATAGGATGAAAAGCTGTGCGCATGTGCAGTTGGGGCAAATTCTGGACAAAAGATATGAAGAGACTAAAAAACCCAACTGCTGTTTTTGAAGACCCTGGAGCTTAAACCGGGTACTGTGAATACCCCTTGCACATGATACCGCCTAAAAGGTGGGCAAACCACTTCAGCCATCCCTCAAGCTGGACCCCTGGACATGCCTCTAACTTCACCTCATATAAGAAACCAGCTCACCCACCTCAGGCAGTGAGCAAGCAAGGGAACTTGTTGTTTGTTCTTGCTCCCTGCTGCTATAGCAAGGGTCCTGATAAAACCTTGCCTGAGTTTCTTATCTGGCCTCTGCTCAATTTCCATTGATTAAGGAGGCCAAGAATCCTGGTTGGTAACAATATTACTTGGAACAAACACCAAGGGTGCGGAACATTAACACTTGCTAACCCTGACTACCGAGGACTCGATGGGAAACTAAATAAAGCACCCCCTCAGGCTCCACATGTGTGCGTGACCTTCTATCGAAAAGTGTTTTACTGGTAATGGACTGCACCCTCAGATGCTTTCTAACATAGCAGGCCTAGATAAAGGCTTACAAAAATATCATTCAACTCAAGAAACATTTGCAGAGTATCCACAAAGTGCCAGGCCCTGCATAAATTCAGGAACATAAAAATGAGCAATTCATGGCCCTGCCACAGAAATCCCTACCCAGTTAGCTCCATGCTCCTTCTCCGCCCTGCCCTCCATCAACACAAATCCTACCCCACCCTCCAGACCCAGCCCAAGTTCCCCTGAGTCCAGAGTCCCTTAAGCTACTCAGTCCACAGTGAATTGGTACCACCGCTGAAATTTGATTGCATGCTGTTTTATGGTGTGTGTCATCTTTCTGGTTAGACTTGAGCTTCCTGAGGACAGAGACCATTGTTAGAATTTCCCAGGGGGAGATACACCAGTGGTTTACATCAGACCAGACTCAGACTAAGTCTTCGACTCAAGCGTTCAACCTGAGGACAATCTCCACTGTGTAGCACAGTGCCTGCCACCTACAGATGCTTTATGAACGTTGTAGCAAAGGCTACAATCAACTCTCCAACATGTTCATAGGCGGGAATAATCTGAAATTGAGAGGGTAAGGATGATTAAACAAAAACCATACCTGGCCTCTTCCCTCCTCACACCAACTTTATTCACTCCTGCCTGGAGGAACAGGGAGGACTTCCTTGTTAACCTTCCCCTCAGTTCCACAGATATCACCCAGCCCTTAAAGCCTGGCCTCTCCTCTGTCCTCGAGCCCATTTCCTTAAGTCTCTGGAATGAGTTATGTTTATTAAGTGCAGATGTTTGGGGCAAGAAGAGCCAGCCCTCCCAGCTCCTTTCTTGTTGAGGTAATATGAAGTGCATTTACATGTTTTGGCCGCACAGTGGCAGCACTGCCTAAGTGCTGCTTTTTCCCCTGGTTTCTACCCAGAATCCATCAAGTCCAAGTCTGAGATGAAGTTAGGGTTAGGAAAAGGGCACAAGTGAAGTGAACTAGATAAGCTTTTTTTTTTTTTTCCTGTGAGAAATGATAGAGTTGAGGTGAATCTCAAACCCACTGCATTTGAGAAGTGGCAGACACTTTATAGAAGTGTCTCAAATTTTAATGTGCTAACAAATCTCCTAAGTAGCTTTTTCAATTACAAATCTGATTCTTCTGGTGGGCCCTGAGATTCTGCATTTTTAATATGCTTTTGAATAATGCTGTTGCTGCTTATTAGTGGACCACACTCTGAATGCCAAAGCACTGATGCTTTCAAATTGTGGTGCTGGAGAAGACTCTTTAGAGCCTCTGAGCAAGGAGATCAAACCAATCAATCCTAAGGGAAATCAACCCTGAATACTCATTGGAAGGACTGAAGCTGAAGCTCCAATAGTTTGGCCTCTGATGCAAACAGCTGACTCACTGGAAAATACCCTGATGCTGGGAAAGATTGAAGGCAAAAGGAGAAGATGGTAGCAGAGAATGAGATGACGGGAAAACATCACCGATTCAGTGAACTTGGAAGAGCTCTGGGAGATGGTGAGGGACAGGGAGGCCTAGCGTGCTGCAGAGATGGACACAACTTAGCGACTGAACAACAACTGAATAGCAAAGCCCTAGAGGTCATTTAGGTTAGTTCCCCCTTCCCCTGATTTATGGATGAAAAGAGATTAGTGTCTGGAGAGAGAAGATTTCTCGCCCGATGTGGCAATGACTGCAGCACTTAGCTTTCTACATCTCAGCCCAAGCTTCTCACTCTTAGTGCACTTCTTGCTCCACGATACTGTGTGGCCCCGTTTGCTGCTGTTGCGCCTCTGTAGCCTAGAACTCCCATTTTTATCACCATCTGATTTCGTGTTAGATGGAGGCATCACTTCCGTTACTCCCTTATTCAAACCCTTCAGTGATTCTTCTGCAACTACCAGATCAAGCTCAAATGTCTGTCTCATTTTCATGGCTGTATAACATGTCCTGTTACCAAAAGATGGGGTCTGGCTGCTTGCTGCTTGAAAGCCGATAAATGGGCCAGATTGGTGGAAAGGAAAGTTTCAAATGTGTGCAACTAGGGTAGGGGGCAGACATCTGTCTAAAGGCCGACTCCCTCCCTGACAATCAGGGGGCAAGAGGTTTTATAGGCGGAGGGGGCTGCATGCAGAAACAGCACAGTCAGCTCTGGCAGTCATCTTGAAATTGGTCATCGGTGGTCTGACCAGCATCATCTTGGTTGTTCTAGGGACAGTTCATCTTTAGTTCCAGGGTCAGTTTGTTTCCATTTCTTTGAGGCTAGTTCTCGCAATTGTGGCAGCTTATGTTGTGGGTCCAGTCTGATCATCATGCAGTTAGCTTCTCCACCTGCCTATTAGACAGGTGCCTATAAGACAGCTCACAGGATATGGCTCAGAATATTGTCTATAGCTCTTGAAAAGGAATAAAGGTCCTTGACTCTGGTTAATGGAGTACATTGTTATTATTTGGTCTCCTTGGACTGTTTTCCTTTTTCTCTGCACTTTCTCATTTCTCTGATTAAACTTATGCATTGGCTAAAGTTTTTCCACAGATGAAAGGCAGGCAGAGAACATTGTGGGGCAAGAATTGTAGCGTTTTGCTCTGTTTCAGTCCCACTCTTGCAAACTTACATAAATTCCTTGTTTCTTAACCCTATCTTTGCTCTGTAGCTACCCCTGTTCCTTCCTGTTCCCTAAATATACTGTGTTCAGTATATTTCAGTCCTCTCTCAGTGGTAGTGGTATTGCCATGGGCTTGGAGTTAGATCTGCACTGCAGCCCGCCAAGCTTCTCTGTCCATGGGATTTCCCAGGCAAGAATACTGGAGTGGGTTGCTGTGCCCTCTCACAGGGGATCTTCCTGACCCAGGGATTAAACCCACGTCTCTTATGTCTCCTGCGTTGGCAGCAGGCTCTTTACCTCTAGTGTCCCCTGAGAATCCCTGGAGTTAGGTGTCCCTGCTTTCCAATTCCAGATCCACCAATGACCTTGGCAAGTTACTTCACCTTTCTGAGGGTCAGCATCCTCCTCTGAAATAACCCCATACAGTGACTGAGTAAAGAAAAATAACACATGCAAACCCACTCTCATTTTTGAAATCCTTTTTAAAACTTGTGTCCACCGTGGTGCCTGATGCTTGGTTCTCTGTGTTTGTATTTCTCTTTGTCTCTATTTCCCTAAGACCTAACCAGTCAAAGGTGTGCCTCTTTTGTGAGACCTTCCCCAGCCATTTTTGACCTAGTTGATCCCATGCTTCTATGACTTATTTCTGTTAACATTTTATCATTTGTCAGTCCTTTCAGTGAGACACCACAGAGAGGCTTCAGGGGTAACTGGCTGTGTATCTGAGGGATAATGAAATTAATTCTTGTTTTGGTATTCCCTGAGTTTTAAAGTACTTCCTGCCTTTTCTATTGTCCCTTATTCCTTAGCATAGGTTCCTCCTGCACCAGCAGCACCAGACCTAGTAGTTTTGTTTTTTTTTTCACTACATGTGATTTTACTTCTATGTTTTTGGGTGTGAGGAGTCTTTGTCACTGTGCAGGCTTTTCTCTTCTTGGGGAGAGTAGGGGCTGCTCTCTAATTGTGGTACAAGGGCTTCTCATTGCTGTGACTTCTCTTGTGGAGCACAGGATCTAGGCACGTGGGCTACAGTAGTTGTGATTCCCGGGCTCTAGAGCGCAGGCTCAGTAGTTGTGGCACCTGGGCTTGCTTGCCCTGGGGCATGTGGGATCCTCTCGGATCAAGGAACTAACCCATATCTCCCACACTGGCAGGCAGATTCTTTACCACTGAGCCACCAGGGAAGCCCAGACCTGGTAATTTTAGAACACTTTAGGAATAGTTCTTATCAGGCACCTTCTAGATTCTCCATTTTTGGTAAACTGGTGTTCCCCTTTGTGTACCCCATTATGAAATGGCCCCTCCAAGGAAGTGGTTGATGAAATCTCTTTCTAGAAACACCAGTAACGATAAAGAAGTTGAGCACAGAATCATTGCTTCAACAATCTAGTGGCAAGAGATGTGTACACTTTCCTATTTCATGAAATTTATAGCAAGGTCCTCACTCTCTTGTTTCAGAAGAAACTAAGGCCAAAACACCAGGTGGGGAGGGCCAAGGCCATTTAAGGGAGATCATGTACCTCTGACCTAGATTCTCTGAATTGTTCATTTGATTGTACCCAAAAGTGGTCATCTTTGCATGTGTGGTCATATATTCATATCCCATGATCCATAATTTCCTCCCTCAGTGGCACTTAGGAGCTTGCATCAGGCTCATGACCATATAATTATATGGTGTGTTCTTTCACTGTAGCAAAGGTTTCTTTGAAGTTTGGAGAGAAAATAGACCGGGAAGACCACTTTCCTTAGCGTCCTGCCTTCTCTTTGATTGGATAACAGTCTACTCACCCATTGCTTTCTCAATCAGGGGATTTTTTTTCTTTGGCCTTTCCTTTCCCCTACAATGGGTTTGTGCCAAAGTCCAGATATGTTTATCTGTGCCTGGAACTGGCTGTTCTTTTAAAAAGGGAAGCCCAGGAAATCGCTTCCTTGCTGATTTCCAGAACGCTAATTTTCTCATCTCAGCTGGTGGTTTCTGACCCTGGCTGCTAGTTCGAATCACCCACAGGACACCTAAAGCTAGCAGTGCCTGTATCTTATTCCCAGAGAGGCTTTTTTGACTGATTTGTGGTGTGGCCCCAGCCTTGGTAGTTTAAAAAAGCTTCCAAGCAAAATAGTGGTCATTTCAGAGCAAAGGAACATTGAAAGTTAACATCACCAGTGATGAGACATTGATATTGTGGACCCAGAATGACAAACTGAGAAGGCATAGTGTTGCTTCTGTGGTATTCTTGCCAAAATTGCATAACCTAAGTCTAATCATGAAAAAATGTTAAATGATCTCAAACTGAGGGTCATTCTGCAAAATAACTGGCTAATACTGTTAAAAATGTGCAAGCCAAACCCATTTGCAGGGAAGTAATAGAGATGCATACCTGAATGGTCTAGTGGTTTTCGCTACTTTCTTCAATTTAAGTCTGAATTTGGCAATAATGAGTTCATGATCTGAGCCACAGTCAGCTCCTGGTCTTGTTTTTGCTGACTGTATAGAGCTTCTCCATCTTTGGCTGCAAAGAATATAATCAATCTGATTTCGGTATTGACCATCTGGTGATGTCCATGTGTAGAGTCTTCTCTTGTGTTGTTGGAAGAGGGTGTTTGCTATGACCAGTGCATTCTCTTGGCAAAACTCTATTAGTCTTTGCCCTGCTTCATTCCGCATTCCAAGGCCAAATTTACCTGTTACTCCAGGTGTTTCTTGACTTCCTACTTTTGCATTCCAGTCCCCTACAATGAAAAGGACATCTTTTTTGGGTGTTAGTTCTAAAAGGTCTTGTAGGTCTTCATAGAACTGTTCAACTTCAGCTTCTTCAGCGTTACTTGTTGGGGCATAGACTTGGATCACCATGATATTGAATGGTTTGCCTTGGAAACGAACAGAGATCATTCTGTCGTTTTTGAAATTGCATCCAAGTACTGCATTTTGGACTCTTTTGTTGACCATGATGGCTACTCCATTTCTTCTAAGGAATTCCTGCCCATAGTAGTAGATATAATGGTCATCTGAGTTAAATTCACCCATTCCAGTCTATTTTAGTTCACTGATTCCTAGAATGTTGACGTTCACTCTTGCCATCTCCTGTATGACCACTTCCAATTTGCCTTGATTCATGGACCTGACATTCCAGGTTCCTATGCAACATTGCTCTTTACAGCATCAGACCTTGCTTCTATCACCAGTCACATCCACAACTGGGTATTGTTTTTGCTTTGGCTCCATCCCTTCATTCTTTCTGGAGTTATTTCTCCACTGATCTCCAGTAGCATATTGGGCACCTACCGACCTGGAGAGTTCCTCTTTCAGTATCCTATCATTTTGCCTTTTCATACTGTTCATGGGGTTCTTAAGGCAAGAATACTGAAGTGGTTTGCCATTCCCTTCTCCAGTGGACCACATTGTGTCAGACCTCTCCACCATGACCTGTCCGTCTTGGGTGGCCCCACATGGCATGGCTTAGTTTCATTGAGTTAGACAAGCCTGTGGTCCATGTGATCAGATTGGCTAGTTTTCTGTGATTATGGTTTCAGTGTGTCTGCCCTCTGATGCCTCTCGCAACACCTACTGTCTCACTTGGGTTTCTCTTACCTTGGACATGGGGTATCTCTTCACGGCTGCTCCAGCAAAGCACAGCCACTGCTCCTTACCTTGGACGAGGTTACCCCTCCTGACCTTGAATGTGGAGTAGCTCTTTTCAGCCCTCCTGTGCCCATGCAGCTGCCGCTCCTTGGACGTGGGGTTGCTCCTCTTGGCTGCTGCCTCTGACCTCGGGTGTGGGATAGCTCGTCTCTAGATAGACAGAGTACCTGATGAACTATGGATGGAGGTTCGTGACATTGTACAGGAGACAGGGATCAAGACCATCCCCATGGAAAAGAAATGCAAAAAAGCAAAATGGCTGTCTGAGGAGGCCTTACAAATAGCTGTGAAAAGAAGAGAAGCAAAAAGCAAAGGAGAAAAGGAAAGATATTCCCATTTGAATGCAGAGTTTCAAAGAACAGCAAGGAGAGATAAGAAAGCCTTCCTCAGCAATCAGTGCAAAGAAATAGAGGAAAACACAGAATGGGAAAGACTAGAGATCTCTTCAAGAAAATTAGAGATACCAAGGGAACATTTCATGCAAAGATGGGCTTGATAAAGGACAGAAATGGTACGGACCTAACAGAAGCAGAAGATATTAAGAAGAGGTGGCAAGAATACGCAGAAGAACTGTACAAAAAAGGTCTTCACGACCCAGATAATCACAATGGTGTGATCACTCACCTACAGCCAGACATCCTGGAATGTGAAGTCAAGTGGGCCTTAGAAAGCATCACTACGAACAAAGCTAGTGGAGGTGATGGAATTCCAGTTGAGCTATTTCAAATCCTGAAAGATGATGCTGTGAAAGTGCTGCACTCAATCTGCCAGCAAATTTGGAAAACTCAGCGGTGGCCACAGGACTGGAAAAGGTCAGTTTTCATTCCAGTCACAGAGAAAGGCAATGCCAAGGAATACTCAAACTACCGCACAATTGCACTCATCTCATATGCTAGTAAAGTAATGCTCAAAATTCTCCAAGCCAGGCTTTAGCAATCCGTGAACCGTGAACTTCCAGATGTTCAAGCTGGTTTTAGAAAAGGCAGAGGAACCAGAGATCAAATGGCCAACATCTGCTGGATCATGGAATAAGCAAGAGAGTTCCAGAAAAACATTGACTTCTGCTTTATGGACTATGCCAAAGCCTTTGACTGTGTGGATCACAATAAGCTGTGGAAAATTCTGAAAGAGATGGGAATAGCAGACCACCTGACCTTCCTCTTGAGAAATCTGTATGCAGGCTAGGAAGCAACAGTTAGAACTGGACATGGAACAACAGTCTGGTTCCAAATAGGAAAAGGAGTCCGTCAAGGCTGTATATTGTCACCCTGCTTATTTAACTTATATGCAGAGTACATCATGAGAAATGCTAGGCTAGAAGAAACACAAGCTGGAATCAAGATTGCCGGGAGAAATATCAATAACCTCAGATATGCAGATGACACCACCCTTATGGCAGAAAGTGAAGAGGAACTAAAAAGCCTCTTGATGAAAGTGAAAGAGGAGAGTGAAAAAGTTGGCCTAAAGCTCAACATTCAGAAAATGAAGATCATGGCATCTGGTCCCATCACTTCATGGGAAATAGATGGGGAACAGTGGAAACAGCGTCAGACTTTATTTTTTTGGGCTCCAAAATCACTGCAGGTGGTGATTGCAGCCATGAAATTAAAAGATGCTTACTCCTTGGAAGGAAAGTTATGACCAACCTAGATAGCATACTGAAAAGCAGAGACATTACTTTGCCAACAAAGGTCTGTCTAGTCAAGGCTATGGTTTTTCCAGTAGTCATGTGTGGATGTGAGAGTTGGACTGTGAAGAAAGCTGAGTGCCAAAGAATTGATGCTTTCAAACTGTGGTGTTGGAGAAGACTCTTGAGAGCCCCTTGGACTGCAAGGAGATCCAACCAGTCCATTCTAAAGGAGGTCAGTCCTGGGTGTTCATTGGAAGGACTGATGCTAAAGCTGAAACTCCAGTACTTTGGCCACCTCATGTGAAGAGTTGACTCATTGGAAAAGACTCTGATGCTGGGAGGGATTGGGGACAAGAAGAGAAGGGGAAAACAGAAGATGAGATTGCTGGATGGCATCACCAACTCGATGGATGTGAGTCTGAGTGAACTCCAGGAGTTGGTGACGGACAGGGAGGCCTGGTATGCTGCGATTCCTGAGGTCACATGAAGAGTCGGACGAGACTGAGCGACTGAACTGAACTGAGCTGAGCTGAATAGAGACGCAGACAAGGAGAACGGACCTGTGGACACACAGGGGGAAGGAGAGGGAGGGATGAGTTGAGAGAGCAGCATGGAAACACGTACATCACCACAGGTTAAACAGCTAGTAGGAAGTTGCTGTATAACACGGGGAGCTCAACCTGGTGCTCTGTGACAACCTTGAGCGGGGGATGGAGTGGGATGTGGGAGAGAGGTTTAAGAGGGAGGAGACACATGTATACTGATGGCTGATTCACCCACCTTGTTGTGTGACAGAAATCAATCCAACATTGTAAAACAATTCTCCTGCAATTAAAAAAAAAGGTGATGATCAGGAAGGAATTCTGAGGAACTGGTCCAGATTAAAGGGGCAGAGGAGATAAGACAAATAAATATCATGTAGGATCCTAGATTGTATCCTAATTCAGAAAAAGGGCATTAGTGGCAAAGTCGATGATATTTGTATAAACTCTGTAGATTTGTTAATGGATTGTATCAACAATAATTTATTGATTTTGATCATTTCTGTGGTTTTACCTACCACATTGATATTTGGGGAAGTTGAGTGAAGGGTCTATGGGCACTCTGACTATTTTGAAACTTTTTTGAATGTCTAAAATTATGTTAAAATGGAAAGTTAAGAAAATAGAAGCACAATAAGAAAGCTTCCAGATAATTAATGAGTCGCCAGAGTTGAGAATCACTTTCCTAAGTCATCTTGCCTAATACTGTCAGAATAATCTTACTGAAAATTCTTTTTGTTGTGTTTATGACTTTCAAAAGTTTTCAGTGACTCCTATGGTCTGTAGGAGGAAGTTCAAAAATTTTTTAAACTTTTTACTTTATATTGGAGTGTAGCAAATTAGTTACACTAATAGTGTAACTAATAGTTACAGGTGAACATAGTGAAGAGTTTCAGGTGAACATCCAAGGGGCTCAGCCATCCGTCTACATGTATCCATTCTCCCCCAAACCCCCCTCCCATCCAGGCTGCCATATAACATTGAGCAGAGGTTGCCTGTGCTATTACATTAGGTAAGCTGTCATTCAAAAATCCCCAAAGCATGACCCTAGTCTGCTCCCTTGGTCTATGTAGTAAGATCTGAACCCACATTTTACATTCCTATGTCTGCATTTATTCAAATTATTTTCCTTCTTCCTGTAATACCCTTCCCTTCCTGCTCAGCCTCCTGAATTATTATTGTTTTTTATCCTAAGACCCATTCCAGATCCTGTCCTTTCACTGAAGTCTTTTATGAGTGTTTCTGTTAGAAGCAGTCATCTTTCCTGTCCTTGGATTCTGGTAGGTAGGATGGCATGGAGTGAAAATATGATCTTTAGATTCAGAAATATGTGCTTCTGAATCCCGGTTTTACCTTTCACCAGTGCTTGAATAAGGGACAAGTTAATTGATCTTGTTGGAGTGTTGGTTTCTCATCTGCCAAATAGGGATGGTAGTACCTACGTCAAAGGGTCGCTGTAGGCATTCGATGAGGTGCAGACCTGAAGACCCAGCATATAGGAGGTACCTTCCTCCTCTTGTCTGTGGCTCAGTTGACCCCATGGGGACGGTGGCTGGTGCAAAGGCTCTTGTCAAAATTTCCTTCAGAGTCTGTAAAAGATGTCTGTGTCTAGTCATTAAGATGACAGGCACACTTGAACTGAATTGAGTGCATGGGTCTTCAAGGATTTCAACTGAGATTTCCGCCCCCACCCCGGAAGCTAACTCAGTAAATAAGTGACCTGTAGATAGAGGAATGTAACCCAGTGGGGTAGGGGTGGGGAGAGAATGGGTTAGAAACATTGGGAGGAATCTGTCATGCCTCCCACACCCATCTTTGCTCTCACCAGGACAGCACTGAGGAAGCTGACTGTTTGGTAAGACTCCTTGAACCATGAGTCAAGCATGGCAAACTTCACTAATCCATGCCTTGCCTGAGTGATGAGTACACAGGTGTCAGATTCCCTGTGAGGTGAGTGCTTTCTCCCTTTCTGCTCCCTCCACCCACGCAGCTGTGTTGGGTGCTCTGGTTTGGCCCCAGGTGCCAACCCCCTTGAGTTTGAGCAAATTCCGAGAGATGGTGAAGGACAGGGAAGCCTGATGGGCTACAGTCCATGGAGTTGCAAAAAGTTGGACACAACTTAGCGACTAGACAACAGCAACAACCCAAGCCCCTAGTACTGGTCTAAGATGTCAAAGCCAGGAGTAGGGAGACTGAGGAGGAAGTCAGAGGCCAGTAGTCATGGAAAGAGTTGGGTGGGGCTGCCATTGCGGAAAGGCCACATGCTGGGTGTGTTTTATGACCATTTTTGCATTTGAAATCTCCTCCAGCTCCCCTGGAGAAGGAAATGGCAACCCACTCCACTATTCTTCCCTGGAGAATCCCCATGGACAGAGGAGCCTGGTGGGCTACAGTCCATGGGGTCGTGGAGAGTCAGACATGACAGAACAGCTAAGCAGCAGCAGCAGCCCCTTTCTGATCCTCCTGGGGACTGTCCATCTTTCCCTTGTGCACTCCTTCTATGGCTAGAGAATGACTGTGCAAATGTTGCAGGAAGGGGGACCCCTTCCAGGACTTGAGAGTGGGCTTTTGTCTAAAACACAGAAATGAATTGTCCAAGGAGACACTCATGCTGACAAAGCAAGAGACTATTGGGAAGGGGCACCCAGGTGGAGAACAGCAGGGTAAGGGAACTCAGAAGGACTTCTTTGCCCCGTGGCTCGAGTTTCATGGCAATGGATTTGGTTTCCAGGTTGTCTCTGGCTAATCATCTTGCTTGACCCATTGTCTGACTCGGGCCCTCCTTGAAGGTTCACTTGTAGGCTCATCACGGACCAGACTCTGTGGGTAGTGCCTCAGATATCTCACCTGCTCTTTTCTGTCATTTCCTAATGCAGAGAGAGTGACCTTTGTGTTACACGTGAGGAGGACGAGGCTGAGGGAGGTGAAGGGATGGCTCCAGGGTCATCCAGCCCTAATGGCACGGCCGCTGGGTTTGACCCGGAAGCTCGTGCTCCTGCCTCTGCACCAGAAGCAAAGTGAAGGAGGAGGAAGCCCACACAAGGGGTGGGTGTGGGTAACGTTCAGGCAGATCCTGGTCCTCCCCCACATCTGCCTTCTAACCCCTGGAGCCTGTGGATGTCATGTTACTTGGGATGATGGACTTTGCAGGTGTGATGATGAAGTTCAGGGTCTTGAGATGATGAGAGTCTTCGGGATCATCCAGGTGGGCCTGACGTCATTACCGGTGCCCTCATCAGTGACAGAGGGAGGCAGGAGAGTCAGGGTCAGTGTGAGACACTCCACCATCCATCGCTGGGTTGGTGGATGCAGGGGGCTGAGCACCAAGGAGTGTGGGCGTCTCTGGAGCCTGAATCAGGAGAGGCAGCGGATTCACTCCTTGAATCTCCAGAAAGAACACCGTCTGCCAACACCTTGATGTGAGCCCAGTGACATTGTGTTGGACTCCTAACCTCCAGAACTGTACAAACAGGGGCAAAGTATATTGTCATTGGGAATTCCCTGGGGATCCAGTGGTTAAGGCTCTGTGCTCCCACTGCAGGGGGCATGGGTTCAATCCCTGGCCTAGAAAGTAAGATCCCACGTGTCATGTGGTGTTGCTTACCCCACCCCCCAAAAAAGCATATCATCTTTGCATTCCAGGAGGTTACAGTTTGCCACCCAGAAAAGGAGCCTGAAAGAAAATGCCAAATTGTTAAACAACAATTAAGTCTAGATTCCCAGGTGGCAGTGTTGTAGCCATGCGTTCCGGGAAACAAACTCACTCAGAAGGACAATGCAGATAGTGGAGTGCAGTTTATTACACTGGTGGGCCCAAGGCAGAGTCTCCTCTTAGCCAAGGACCCCGACCAGCATTTGTGAAAATCTTTTATACCCTAAGTGTACGTGCTCAAACCCACCTCCCCAAATTCCTTCAAACTAGTCTGGACAAGGTAAAAGAGAGATAGGATCCAAGTCAACCCATGATTCATGTGTCACAAGACTAGATAAATAGTGGGTATTTATCCAGAGGCTTGTGGTCATATCCAGATAAACATAATGGAATTTACCACTTTGTTCTGTTACAGAGATAATTAGCATATTCTTCTAGGCAACAGAAAGTCCAAGCACAAGTCCTGAGGCTCTTTTATCCAGGGGGATTTCGTTTTCCCTTGGTCTGCCATTTCTATAGACACCGGGCACAAAGTTCAGAGTCCACTGGGAGGGTGACCACGCGTGTAGCCTGAGGTTCACAGCCTGGCCTGGAGTCTGGCTCTGTTTCCTCCTTCAGCAGTAGTGGTAAAGAACCTGTCTGCCAGTGCAGGAGACCTAAAAGATGTGGGTTTGATCCCTGGGTCAGGAAGATCCCCTGGAGAAGGAAATGGCAACCCAATCCAGTGTTCTTGTCTGGAGACTCCCCTGGACAGAGGAGCCAGGCGGGCTACAGTTCATAGGGTCGCACAGAGTCGGACATCACTGAAGCAGCTTAGCACGCAGGCATGCATGGGTGGAAAGTGGGATATGGGTGATACTTTATCTTTTCATACTGTATCTTAGCTTTCAAAAATAAGAATTTAAATATCATTACTTTGTGATGTTATAAATAAGGGTATAATCAACAAACTGTGGGAGCATGTTTGGGGACCACTACTCGTCCTGTGGGCCCCTGAGAGAGCTCACCACTCGAGTGTGCCGAGGGCAGGGGCAGGAGAAGGAAGGACTTTACAGTGGAGGAGAGGCTTGTGCCAGAGCAGGAAGCGGGGATGGTAGCCTTGTTTGGGGCTAAGCATGAGATTCTGTTCTTCAGTCTAAATGTTTAATCAGGGACTTCCCTGGTGGTCCAGTGGTTTGGACTCTGCGTTTCCACTTCAGGGGATACAGATTCAGTCCCTGGTCTGGGAACTAAGATCCTGTATGATGTACAATGCGGTAAAAAAAAAAAAAGTCCAGTGACTTGAAGGATCAAACCCAGAGGAATGGGTCTCTAGGCATCAAGGAATATGATCAGAGACGTTTTATGGGGGCGAGACAAGGCATTCCGGCAACTTGCAGTCATATCCAGTAGCTTGAGACTTGGTGACTTGGGAGGATGTGCTTATGAAGTAGTTGCTTAAAGCCTGGACTTTTCTGCTTTTCCCTCCTGTTTCTTGCAGTACTGAGTGGGCAGAGCCCTGGTCCCCAAATACAGTCCTTGTATTTTGCAGGAGGATTTGTTTCCTTTGCTAGGGGTGGAGTGTTTTTTGTTTTGGTTTTTTCTCTGACCAGCACTTGGGGAAATTACTGATAGAGTGACTTCTTTTTCTACTAACAGTACAGTCATAAAACAGAGCCATCAAATCTCATCCTGTGTCCTCCTCCCTCCAGGGAGCCACTCCTTTTCCTGGTCTTCCTAGATCCTGGGGGACTCAGAGGCCTATGTGAGGACTAAAAAAACAAAACAAAACAAAAAAACAATAAAAAACAAAAGCCAGGGGTGAGTAAGAACTGTTGTCATGCCCTTATTTCCTTCAAGTATGTGTTTCTTTCTCTTTTTCTCCCTTCTCCACTCTGATACTTTTGGGTCAAGTCCTGATCTCTGGGCATAGGACTGTTTCCCTGATTCTGCTGTGGTTGGGTTCCACCCATGGGAACAATGGGTCTGTTTTCCTTTTGTTTTTTTCTTCTATAGTCAAAGGCCCTCATGTTTGTCCTCAGGAGTTGCCACCCTGAAACTGGTGTCGTGGTTTGAGCTTCCCTGTTCTGTTTCTTCCAGATCACATTAGAATCTGTAGGCTTGTGGGGTGGTGTAGGGGGGTCCTGAGTTTTGTGCAGGAGAAGGGGAGGGTTGTGGAAATCCCAGTCAGTTGCACTTGGGAGAGTTTTCTAGGCCTGTTGGCAGAAGCAGCAGAATTGTGGGCCAGGAAACCTGGGCCCTGGGGCTGGTGAATAAGCTCTGATCTTGAATTGGTAGCTTAACTTTTCTAGGCTTTATCTTTGCCTGGGGCTTCCCAGGTGGATCAGTGGTAAAGAATCTCCCTGCCATTGCAGGAGACACAGGAGGCGCAGATTCGGTCCCTGGGTCGGGAAGATTCCCTGGAGGAGGAAATGGCAACCCACTCCAGTATTCTTGCCTGGAGAGTCCCCCCAGGATATAGTCCATGGGGGTCTCGAAAGAGTTGAATAGGACTGGAGTGACTGAGCATGCATGCAAGCTGCAGAATGAGGAGATTTCACTAGATGCACTCAAAGCCTACAGCCTGAACGCCCCGCCAGGCCTTTTCTTTCCTGTTTCTTACTGAAATCTTCCAAGGATCTACTCTGAGATCAAATAAATCTGACTAATAATATCTGTATGGGAGGGGCCCACTCCCGGCTGTTATGTTGGATGCTGGATTTTTAGAGTAGAGTGAAGGGGGTGGATATCTTGGGCCTGGTCTCGTCTGGCACCCTCTTTGATGGCAGGAGGGGTGGGGTCCTTTGAAATCGTGGAAGTCTTGGCTGGCAGCCTAAGGAGTTTAGACTCTTGTGAGAGGGGAACTACATGTGGCCTAGTCAGATCTGGGTTTCAGGATGTGCTCTCTGGCAGCTGTTACGTTGGGAGAACTGTGGCCGTGGAGGGTCCCCATGAGAATCTGAACTGGGGGAGCAGAGGGCACAGACAGCAGGGGCCAGGAGGGTGTTCTGAAGCACTGGCAGGCCTGGGGAGTGGCCAGAGAGGAGAGGGTGGTGAGGGGGAGGCCTGAAGGCAAGTGGGAGCCACGTCCTGTTTGGGCTCTTGGGTGATCAGCTGTCATGAGCCCCGAGAGAAGGATGAGGGCTGGTTGCCTAGGGACCGAGACGCTAGCTCAGAGTTGGGTGTGTTTATCTCTTATTTTTAAACTTACCTTATTTATATATTTTTAGTTGTGCTGGGTTCGCGTTGCTGCTTAGGCTTTTCTCTAGGGAGCAGGGGCTCCTCTCTAGTTGTGTGTGGGCTTCTCACTGCGGTGGCTTCTCGTTGCCGAGTACGGCTGCAGAGCACACGGGCTTCAGTAGCCGGGGCACGCAGGCTCTGGAGCACAGGCTCAGTAGTTGTGGCGCGGGGGGGTTAGTTGCTCTTAGGCATGTGGGATCTTCCCAGACCAGGGAGAAAACCCGTGTCCCCTGCGCTGGCAGGCAGATTCTTTACTGAGCCACCAGGGGAGCCCAATTCCGATACGTTTAGATGAGATGCCTGAGGCTCGTGCAGGTGGAGATCCCCTATAGGCAGTCGGAAGAAGCTCCCCAGGGAGGTGGGGGCTGCAGCGGGTGGGCGAGGCCAGGGTGGAGGAGAGGGAGCCAGGCCAGAGGCTGGCCTGTGTAGTACAGCTCTCCTGGTCTCCTCGTCACAAGTTCCAGGGCTGCGTTCTACTCTTCATCACCCTTCTTTACGCTGGTCAGGGTGACTTTTCAGAGTTTTGCTTAGTTAGTTTTTTTTTCTAGGCCGACTCATATGGATGTGTGGCAGTTAGATAGGTATTCTTAACCTGGGGGTCACGTACTAGCCGCCTCAAAGTCTTTCGGAAAATGCGAGCTGTTAGTTGATGAGGGGGGAGGCGGAGAGGAGGGGGGGAAAGGAAGGCCTTCTTGAGAGGATGCGGGAGAGGGCAGCACTCAGAACACACCATGGAGCACTTTAACGTTGGTGATGAAGCACAGGGCACAGTGTGACTGTCAGGTTTTGTGAGAGCACCAGGTCCGGGGACAGAAGCGAGAGGGGTGAGACTACGGCGGGGATGGGGGTGGTGCCTCAGAAGGATGAAGCTGGTAACTGGGCTACAGGGTCTAGAAACCTCCTTGGAAAGCTCCTTTTTGCTTAAAGATTCCTTGACCTGTCAGTTCCTTGGGAGCAGTGAGTTCAATGTGCACACGTTGCATTATGAACTCCTATGAGTCAATAAATTCTGCAATTTATTATCGCTTGCTAATAATTACAGTACAGTTGACAACTAGTACTGCTAGTCAGGTATGAAGAGAACAGCTAATCATCAACAAACATTGTGTGCTTAATGCAGGCCAGGCATGTGCTAAATACTTTAATAATCAGACGAGCTCCCTTGATCCTCACAAGGGCACATGCAGTGGGCACTTTATTAGCCCTTTTTAACAATGAGGGGATTAAGGTGTGGTCTGTTGTGCAGGGTACTGCAGGTACAGGACCTGAGCCAGAACTTGAAGGAAGACATGTCACCAGGGGTTGGGTGGGGCGGGGGAGGGGGGAACTTTCTATTGTAGTTCACTCACTAAGTTGCGTGTGACTCTTTGCGACCCCATGAACTGCAGCACACCAGGCTTCCCTGTCCTTCACTGTCTCCCAGAGTTTGCTCAAACTCATGTCCATTGAGTCAGTGATGCCATCCAACCATCTCATCCTCTGTTGCTGCCTTCTCCTCCTGCCCTCAATCTTTCCCAGCATCAGGATCTTTTCCAATGAGTCGGTTCTTCGCATCAGGTGGGATTTTCTACTTGTGCTCTTCACCTCTCAGCCATCCAGTGGGGAAGTGATGAGGTGGGACTTCTCTTAGGGTGGTCCTCAGACCATCTGCGTCAGAGTTACCTGGGACGTTTGTCAAAAACTGAGATGTTCAAGTCTCATCTTGGAGCAAACGGAAACAGAATCTCAAACATGGATATTTGCGACTGAGCTGGGGTTGGATGTCTGATTCTGGACAGTATGGACTCCTGCCTCCTCCAGCTGGCTGCATCCTGGGGTCTTGCTCCTCTTTGAGGTGGACAGGGCAGGCTCTGCTTTCTTTCCTTCTCTGGGCTGCAGGAGGGTGTGTTTTGTTTGAGAGTGGAGGAAATTGTGCTAACATCTATGCTAGAAGAGGCGCTTCCAGACAGTGGCTTTTATTCTTGTTTTCCCTTCACTGTTCATTCGCTTCTCTCCTCTCTGACAGCCCCTCCCCACACTCCCTCTCCGGGGTGGGTCTCGCTTCTCTGCCTGTCCCTGGGTGGCTTACCACCTGAGTGGGACAGGACAGGGGGCGGGCGCGGCAGTGTCTGTGTGGTTCAGGGCTCAGGGAGATGAGCACGGGGACGGGAGCAGTGGACCCGCGGGTCCTTTCAGGCCCAGCCCCACTGGAGGTGGAGGCAGAGGTAGCCCTTTCCACAAGGCGCAGCTGTTTCGCTCCGTGAAGGGCGGGGACGTCTGAGAGCAGTGGCAGGCATGGTGGAGCTGCAGCCTGGCATGTGAAGTGGAAATCCTGTCACCCACACACAGGGCTGCGCGCTCCCCATCTCTTCTGAAATGGAGGGTTAATCTCCCTTCGGGCTCCCAGCCAGTCAGTGCAGATGAACAGGAGGAGGTATGAACCTTCCACTACACGTTTGGAGGGCTGATCCAGTTCCACTCCCTGTCTTGAGTGAGGACTCTAGAGTTCAGCTGAGGGGATGTTCACACACTGAGTCCCTGGCTACATCCAGAGGTGGGGCAGGGCCCTGGGCTGGGAGAGAGGAGTTCTTTTTTTTGTAATTTGAAATTTTTAACTGGAGGATAATTGCTCTACAGGACTTTCCTGGTGGCTCAGCAGTAAAGAATCTGCCTGCAATGCAGGAGATGTGGGTTCAATCCCTGAGTCAGGAAGATCCCCTGGAAAAGGAAATGGCAACCCACTCCAGCATTCTTGCCTGGGAAATCCCATGGTCGGAAGAGTCTGGTGGGCTACAGTCCATGGGGTTGCAGAGTCGGCCACAGCTTAGCTACTAAACAACAATTGCTCTACAATGTTGTGCTGGTTTCTCCCAAACAGCGATGCAAATCAGTCATCGTTATATATATATATATCTCCCCTCCCCTCCCCCCTCATCTCACAGAGTGCCAAGCTGGGCTGCCTGTGCTGCACAGCAGCTTCCCACTCGTCATTTTATATATGGTAGTGTGCGCTGAAGCGCGCGCGGTTGCAAAGACTTGGACATGACTTAGCGCCTGAACGACAAGTGTACATGTGTCAGTGCCGCTTTCTCGATTCATCCTACGGGAGAGCTGGCTCTGAGTCAGCTGAGGAACCAGCTCCATTTAGTCACATGCTCATTCTGGACGTGAGTTTGTTGTATGGAAATTGCTGGGTTTGATCTCAGGTCAGCCGCAGGGGAGTCAGGGCAGGGGTGGAAGGGACCTGCATTCTCCTTTCCTGGGGTCTCACATGCCTGCCTCCCCCCTCGCCCCACAAGTGAGCAGGTGGTGAGTTCTGTCTGTGCCTCTCCTTCCCCAGCTCTGTGTCTCGGTGCCCTGAAGGTGTCGTCCACTGAGGGTTTGGGGAGGAGGGTCTGTGGAGCCCGGAACCCCCGAGGCTCCTGGGGAAGCAGGGTAGGTTCCCGGCCCTCTCGGAGAGTTGTCCTGTTTGGGGAGGTGATACGACTTCCTCTTCTGTTCTCCCACCTCCCCGCCAACCTACCCTGCTCCACTCCCCCTCTCCAGAGTCTCACATTCAGTTTCCAGAGTGGGCTATGATCGTAGATAACCTTCCTGGCTGTTTCCTGCCTGCGGCTTCCTGTAGCAAATAGCAGGAAGTTCATTTCATGGCCCCCCATCCTCTGCTTCATGTTTTCCTCTTCGCTCGTAGGGCCTGACGGAACACACAGAGGGCGCACAGGCACAGGCCTGCTCCAGCTGTCTGAATTCCTGTATGCTGAAGGGTGGGGTTACGTTCTTAATGTTGTCCGGGGGCCTACGTAACACTATGTGCAGCCGTGTGGAGTCCTAATCTCTTCTATGTTGCTGCCACTTATTGTATTTGAGCAGGAGTGTATTACATTACCTATGTCTGGGGCTGTGCATGTGGGTCAGAGTCAGGGGATGGGGGGCAATGGCAGTTGATGGGGAGAGGAAGTGATTCAGGAGCTGGGTTTGCTCTGTTTATGTTTCTGCTTTTTATGCAAAGTACTGGTAACTTATATTGTCAGAGGACTGATTAAAAAGGTGTACGAAATTTCCTTAATATGGTCTGAAATTCACTTTGTTTTATTTATTTATTTTTGGCCATGCCACATGGCATGTGAAATCTTAGTTCCCCAACCAGGGATCAGACCTGCACCCCTCTGCATTGGTAGGTGACATCTTAACTGCTGGACCTCCCCACTTTGTTCTATTCTTTGATGTGTAAAATGTGAGAGTATGGAGAGCGGAAGATGAAATGCCAGGCCATCTTGAACAGCCTGAGGTCAGCTCTCAGAAATGAGATGTTGAGTACTTAGCCATCACCACCCATGTCATGACTGAGCGACTGAACTGAACTGAACTGAACTGAACTGAACCCATGTATTTGTGGGCTTCCCAGGTTACGCTGGTGGTAAAGAACACCTGCCAATGCTGCAGACACACGAGACTTGAGTTCAGTCCCTGGGTCGGAAAGATGCCCTGGAGAAGGGCACAGCAGCCCACTCCAGTATTCTTGCCTGGAGAATCCCATGGAGGGAGGAGCCTGGTGGGCTACAGTCCGTGGGGTCGCAAAGAGTCGAACAGGACTGAAGTGACTTAGCATGCATGCCTGCTGCATGGTGTGGCCAAATTTTTTTTTTAAAAGAAAAGACCACCATAATATTGTAAAGTAATTATCCTCCGATTAAAATAAATTAATTAATTAAAAAAAGAAATTGTAGTTCCCTAGAGACAATTCCAGATGTATTAATACAAACTGGGTTTCAAAGAGGCAGAGGAACCAGAAATCAAATTGCCAACTTTCATTGGATCATGGAGAAAGCAAGGGAGTTCCAGAAAAACATCTGCTTCATTGACTACGCTAAAGCCTTTGACGGTGTGGATCACAACAAGCTGTGAAAAATACTTAAAGAGATGGGAATACCAGACCACCTTACCTGTCTTCTGAGAAACCTGTATGCGGGCCAAGAAGCAACAGTTAGAACCAAACATGGAACAACTGACTGGTTCAAAATTGGGAAAGGAGCATACCAAGGCTCTATATTTCCACCCTGCTTATGTAATTTATATGCATAGTCGTTGCTGTTGAGACCACTCCCTGGCGGCTCAAAGGTTAAAGCATCTGCCTGGAATGCAGGAGACCCGGGTTCAATCCCTCGGTCAGGAGGATCCCCTGGAGAAGGAAATGGCAACCCACTCCAGTACTCTTGCCTGGAGAATCCCATGGAGGGAGGAGCCTGGTAGGCTACAGTCCATGGGGTAACAAAGAGTCGGACACAACAACCAAACATGGAACATAGAACCAAACATGGAATAACTGACTGGTTCAAACTTGGGAAAGGAGCATGCCAAGGCTCTATATTTCCACCCTGCTATGTGACTTATATGCATAGTCGTTGTTGGGTGGCTCAGTCGTGTCTGATTCTTTGTAACTCCATGGACTGCAGCACTCCAGGCTCCCCTGTCCTCCACCATCTCTCAGAGTTTGCTTAAATTCATGTCCATTGAGTCGGGGATGCTATCCAACCATCTCATCCTCTGGACTACCACGAAAGTCCCATGAACTACAGTTTCTTTACCTGTTCTGAGCAGGCGTTTGGGTAGTAGTCAAGGGTGGAGTGGAGAGAAAGATGCACAAACACGCTCAGAGCAACTGTGCCAGTTTTTTCCCCTGAGGCTCCCATACTAAGCTCGGACCCCCTCGACCATACCAAAACACCAAGCCAGCTCAGTGGGACTCCATTCTGCTAAGGCTTCGTAGTGTGCCATGTGACTTCTCTTCCCCTCCAACACTGCCTTTGATGTTAGCCCGAAACACTTGTGTAAGATCACCGGGGTTAGGGTGTGTGAAAATTTTCCAGACCCCACATTCCTAGGGTTGGCTCTGGGCCTTGCACATTTCTGCTTCTCCAGGATGACTCCAGTAACTTAGCCAAAACCTGGGCTCTACTGTATCTCTTTCACCACCCAGATGCTCCCTGAGGACAGTTTACCAAGAGACAAGAGACAGACGGAGGCTTCAGGCACTGAGATATGTCAGGTGTCCATGTGCTTCTGGAATCAGGTAGATCAGATCTGGATTTAAATCCATGCTTCGTCTTCCCAGGTGACTCAGATGGTAAAGAATCTCCCTGCAAGGCAGGAGACCCAGCTTTGATCCCTGGCTCAGGAAGATCCCCTGGAGAAGGGAATGACTACCCAGTCCAGTATCCTTGCCTGGAGAATTCCATGGACAGAGAAGCCTGGTGGGCTATCGTCCATGGGGTCGCAAAGAGTCAGACACGACTGAGTAGCTAACACACATTGTCCTTCATTAACCGTGTGACCTTGGCAAGTGACTTAAACACTCTCCAAGACTCAATTGCTATATCTGTCAAACGCAGATGATGCCCACATAATAGTTATCATTGTAGGCAACATGTATTGAGCACTTTATACTTATTGAGTTAATCCTTATATGTTTCTAGGATCTAATTAGGGTAGCCATCATTTGTCAGATGAGAAACTGAGGTACAGAAAATTTAAGTAGCAGGTCCAAGGGAATGTAACGCATAAGTAATGGAGCTGGGGTTCTGAGTTTGGACTGTCTGACCCCAGGGCCTGTGTTTAACTACTGCAGTGGACTGTGTAGTTCACAAAATGTTAATAAGAATTAATTCAGAAGAACATTTAAAGCCCCAGGTAGGGACTTCCCTGGTTGGTCAAGTGGTTAAGAATCTGCCTTCCAATGCAGGGGACTCCGTTTTGATTCCTGGTCAGGGAACAAAGATCCCACATGCCACACAGCAACTAAACCCGCGGGCTGCCACTAGAGAGAAGCCGCATGCTGCGACTAAGACCTGACACAGCCAAAAAGAATAAATAAATATTTTTTTAAAGTTTAATTACCTCTAATTAAAAAAAAATAAAGCCCTGGGTATAGTGCTTGGCAAGGCTCCCCTGGTGGCTCAAAGAATCCACCTGCCAATGCAGGAGACACAAGGGACTCTGGTTCAATCCCAGGTCAGGAAGATCCCCTGGAAGAGGAAATGGCAACTCCATTTTCCTTGCCTGGAAAATCCCATGGACAGAGGAGCCTGGCAGGCCACAGTCCACGGGGCCCGCAAAAGAGTCAGACAGGACAGCAGCACAGTGGTTGGCACACAGTAGACACTCAGTTAATGATAGCTGTTGCCAGCAGAGCAGGGAAGTCCGCCTGCACCTGGGCACGTGGAGTACACGGCCCTGGGTCAGGCAGAGAGACACAGGCCCTCCTGCCAACTCGAGGTTTGCACAGTGTCAGGGCCTCTTCCAACGTGCTCTATTACGGCTTTTGGGCACAGTTTGTCTCTGTGCAAAGAAATCCCAAAGTTGTCGGACGGGCCCCAAAAGGAAAACACAGGAGCTGAAACTGGGTGGCCATAGGGAGGGGCTCCTGGTGGGGCTCCCTCCCAGGGAACCAGCTGCTGGAGAATCACCTTTCTGACTCTACTTCAGAGGAACGTGGCTCTTCATTTCCGGCCGTCTCACCATTTGGTCAGGGCTCCTAGGTGAGCCACCTCTACAACAGAGCAGCGCTGCTGCCTGGCTTGGCCCCAGGTGAGGGGTTAATGCCAGGAAGCTCAGAGGACCCCGCAAGGACCCTGGGAAACCTGACTGTGGCCTCAGCAGAGGGTGTGTCACACTCGCTCTGTTTCTTTTCATGTGTGTTTATCTTGGCTTCCTGCCTGACCCAGGACTGGCTCTGTTGGCAGCAAGCTGTTCCGGCCCACCCATCCTCTCAAGGCACCGGCTGGGTTGGGGGCAATGTGGTTTATGACGGTGCATGCACGTGTTTGGGGCTTCCTGGATGGCTCAGTGGTAAATAACCCACCTGCAATGCAGGAGGGACAGGAGATGCAGGTTCAATCCCTGGCTTGGGACGAGCCCCTGGAGGAGGAAATGGTAACCCACTCCAGTATTCTTGTCTGAAGAATCCCATGGACAAAGGAGCCTGTCAGGCTGCAATCCATGGGGCTGCAAAGAGTCAGACAAGATTGAGCACAGCACACACACACACAGACACACACCATGTTTATCACAGAAACTTTGTAAAGTTTAAGACTTTCCTGTGTGGGAATGAATGTAAATTGATACAGCCACTATGGAGAACAGTATGACAATCCCTTAAAAAACCTAGGAATAAAACCACCATGCTTGCATGCTCAGTTGTTCAGTTGTATCCGACTCTTTGTGACCCCATGGACTGTAGCCTGCCAGGGTCCTCTGTTCATGGAATTTTCCAGGCAAGACTACTGGAGTGGGTTGCCATTGCCTTCTCTAGGCGATCTTCCCCACCCGTGGATCAAACCCACGTCTCCTTCACTGTCAGGTGGATTCTTTACCATTTCGACACCTGGGAAGCCCAAAACTATCATATGACCCAGCAATCCCACTACAGGGCGTATACCCTGAGAAAACCGCAGTTCAAAAAGACACATGTACCCTAATGTTCATTGTAGCAGTATTTGCAATAGCCAAGACATGAAACCAACCTAGATGTCCATCAACAGATGAATGGATAAAGAAGTTGCAGTACATGTATACAGTGGAATATTACTCAGCCATAAAAAGGAATGAATATGAGTCTGTTGAACTGAGGTGGGTACACCTAGAGCCTGTTATACAGAGTGAAGTGAGTCAGAAAGAGAAAAACAAATATCATATATTAATGCATATATGTGGAATCTAGAAAAATGGTACTGGTGAAGCTATCTGCAGACATAGAGAACGGACTTATGGACGCAGTGGGGGAAGGAGAGGGTGGAGGGAATTGAGAGAGCAGAACCGACATGTATATACTACCGTGTGCAAAGTAGATAGCTAGTAGGAAGCTGCTGTTTAGCATAGGAAGCCCAGCTGGGCACACTGTGACAACCCAGAGGAGTGTGACGGGTGGGTGCGAGGGAGGTTCAAAAGGGAGGGGATATATATATACTACTTATGGCTGATTCACCTTGTGGTATGGCAGAAATCAACATGACATTGTAAAGGAATTATCCTCCAATAAAAAAATAAAAAGATTTTCCTCATCATACCCCCTGGAGAGACATGGTTGTGTTTAGACTTTCCTTTGCCCATGTTTCTACTTACTGAGATCACACTATGTATGCAACTTGGAATACTGACTTTTTTCAGTAAATATGAATGTTTTCATGTTATTTAAATTTTAACAAACAGTTAAAAGAGTGTATATTATATTAATGAATAATTTACAACATACTTAACAGTCTCCCTATGGTTGGACATTTGGGTTATTTCCAGTTTTTTTCTGTTTTAAATATTTCTGCCATAAATGTGATTTCATTGTTTTACATTCTAGTTATTTCCCTGGGCTTTATTTTTGAATGTGAACAGAGAATTTGGTCAAAAAAGTTACTTGAGTTCTTGACAGATATTGCCACATCATTTCCCAAAACTTGTTAGAATTATCTGTCATCGCATGGGCATGGTATGAGTGCAGCTTAGGGGTTCTGAAATAGGAAAAGAAGCTGTTTTCTATTGTTTTGGCAAGGGTGGCCATAATGAAGGCCTCTGAAAGCTGAGCCTGTCGTTGGAGCCTGGCCCTGATCTTGGTGAAAATAGTAAAACACCCTAAAGGGGTGTCCTTGACAAAGATCAGGCTAAGGCATATATTCCCCAGAGGTTTTAAAATGTATTTATTTAATTGGAGGATAATTACTTTACAGTACTATGATGGCCTCTGCCATACATCAACGTGAATCAGCCATAGGTACACGTGTCCCCTCCCTCCTGAACCCCTCTCCCATCTCCCTCCCTACCCTGTCCCTCCAGGTTGTCACAGAGCACCAGCCTTGGGTTCCCCGAGTCACACATCAAACTCCCACTGGCTATCTATTTTACATACGGTAATGTGTATGTTTCAATCCTACTCTCTCAAATCATCCCACCCCTTCTCCCACTGTGTGCAAAAGTCTCTTTACGTCCCACTGAGGTGTTTTTTTTTTTTTTTTTTAAAAAAGAGAAAAGGTGTGTTTCAGGCAGCAGAAGACATTCCAGGGCCTCAAAATTCGAGTGATTTAGAAGTAGAGCAAAGGAAGCCGCTGCCAAGTAGGTTCTGTTGTTCAGTCACTGAGTCACGTCCAACTCTTTGTGACCCCATGGACTGCAGCATGCCAGGCTCCCCTGTTCTCCGCTATCTCCAGGAGTTTGCTCAAATTCATGTCAATTGCCAGGTGGGTTCAGATGAGGCTAAAGTTTAGGAGAGGAGTGCAGAATACAGAGAGGGTGGCTGTCCTCCCAGAGCTATCAGGACCTGCAAGTTTATGTTCAGCATCGCCCGGGATTAATGAAAGGGAGGGCAAAGTAAGTTGTGCTAATCCCTCGGAACTAGTCGGGAGCCAGATTTGTTTTCCAAGGAAGTTCAGACAAGGCCAGAGGCATCCAGTGAGAAATCTCTGGCTAGGCTTCAGTTATACTTGGCTGACTGCTTTTATCTTAAAAAAAAAAAAAATCTCTTGTACTTGTCCTGTTCCTGTTGTTAGCTCCTACTGAAAGGTTAGTCCAGACTTGGCTGAACTAAGTAGAAATGATTCATTCTTGCCCAGACACCATAACTGTGCATGTGTGTGCTTAGCTGCCTCAGTTGTGTCTGAATCTTTGCGATCCCAAGGACTGTAGCCCACTAGGCTTCTCTGTCCATGGGATTCTCCAGGCAAGAATACTGGAGTGGGCTGCCACGCCCTCCTCCAGGGGATCTTTCCAACCCAGGGATCGAACCTGCGTCTTCCTCACTCGCAGGCGGATTCTTTACCACAGAGTCACCAGGGAAGCCCGACACCATAACTAGAGTGGTAAGACTCTTAGCAGACTCATAGCAGAGTGGTAAGACTCTTGAAATACTCAGTGTGGTTATAAGGAAGTGAAACTGGTCTTTTGGTAGGGCTCAAAAACTGGTCTTTTGGTAGGGCTCAGACTAGTTTTGAGAGCAGCTCAACATAAGTGACTGAAATATTTGAGTAATGACAGAACTTCTGGAATAAACAGGTTGTCAGCTAGGAAAGCTACTTTTCCTAAACAGCAACTCTAGAAAACAGGCGGTGGTCCTGCGGGCATCCCGTAGCCTTGTTTTTTTAAACTTTAATGGCACCTGTTGCATTGTCATTATGCCTTGTTCTTTATCTGAGTACATATTTACCCACTCTCTTCTAAAAGCAGCTTAAGGATAAAAACTACGTCTTTGTTTCTGATTTTTTTTTTTTTTTTGAGATTTATTTACTTTTGCGCTCCGTCTTTGTTGCTGCATGGGCTTTTTCTAGTTGCGGGGAGCAGGAGCTACTCCCTAGTTGCAATCAGTGGGCTTCTCATTGTGGTGGCCTCTCTTGTTGGGCAGTACAGGCTCTAGGGCGCAGGCTCAATAGTTGTGGCACACAGGCTTGCTTGCTCCTCAGCATGTGGAATCTTCCCGGACCAGGGATTGAACCCATGTCCCCTGCACTGGCACGCAGATTCCCAGCCACTGGACCAACAGGGAATTCCTTAGCAACCGAAGAACTGATGTAAGCAAATTTCTTTGCTAATGTAAACTATCCCCCTAAATGCACAAAGTCTAACGTCTCAGTGTAGGGTAATAAAGCCCTTCTTGGGTTTAAATGGAAGTGGGCGCCTTTAGTGTCTGTTTCTGCCCATTTCCACTCCCATTTCACTTCACTGTGGACCACAGTGACAGAGCTGGGGGACAATATTACCCAGAAAAGCTCCAGCTGGGAAAGGGGGCAATTTGCTGATTTTAGTTGCAATTAGCACAGTGCTTTCATCTCTGAAATTTACTGTTCCCTTTGTATTCCTCTTTCCTTTGGGGCTTCTTTTTTCTTATCCACACATCTCTGCCACCATCTGTACTTCTTCCCTCCCCACTCCACCCCAGTTTTTCTTTTCTCCTCAAACTCCTGGTTGCATCAAACTGTTTTTTTCAGTCCTGTGCATAATAAGTTAACGACAAAGTTATGAGACTCAAATGAGTTTTAGGATTCCTTTTACAAGTATATCAAATCCCAGGAAGTATGGGCACCTTATAAGTAGTTGTCCTAATATCATATATTAAGGCATATGTATGTAATCTAGAAAAAGGTACTGATAAAGCAGTTCGCAGGGCAGGAATAGAGACACAGATGCTGAGAATGGACTTGTGGGCACAGTTGGGGAAAGAGAGGGTGGGACGAATTGAGAGAGTAGTGTTGATATATACTCACCACCACGTGTAAAATAGACAGCTGGTGGGAAGCTGCTGTAGAGCATCGGGAACTTAGCTCTGTGATGACCTAGAGAAGTGGGAGGATGCGGAGCGGGTGGGAGGGAGGCTCAAAAAGGGAGGGAATTTATGTATACCTGTGACTGATTTGTGGTGTTGTATGGCAGAAACCAACACAACATTGTTAAGCAGCCATCCTCCAATTAAAAACAAAGAAAACAAAAGCAGAAAAAGAAAAGTAGCTTTCCTAGCTGACAACCTGTTTATTCCAGAAGTTCTGTCATTACTCAAATATTTCAGTCACTTATGTTGAGCTGCTCTCAAAACTAGTCTGAGCCCTACCAAAAAGACCAGTTTCACTTCCTTATAACCACACTGAGTATTTCAAGAGTCTTACCACTCTGCTTTTCTCATTTGTCTTCCTCTTTCCAGTTCTCTTTTTAATGCGTTGCTCTAGTCCCCAAGCAAGAAGAGTTCTGGGTTCAGTTGGGCTCAAAGTACAGGGCAAGGCTAATGGTCACAGAGAGCCCAGCAGGGAAGGGAAGTTGGCCTGGCTCAAAAAGCCTTGACCTTTAAACAAAGCATGCTTAAACAGCTCTTTTTAGTCTGTCTTTTCCTGTGTCCCATTTCTGCTCTGTGATTCCTCACCCACCTTTATAACAGAAAAGAACCATCAAATCCTAGGGCTGGGTCATAACCTTGAATTGCCTAACTCTCAGGCGTAATGGTGAGAACCGTAGAGAGAGGCCCTTCTGAGGCTCCCTTTCCTTCTGCCCCTGGGTGGTTAGTTAATGTCCTACCAGCACTTCCTACTTGTTGGGGACCAGGACTATGCTCCAGCCCCACATCACTGCTCAGGGCAGAGGGCACTTTGTCCAGACAGCTTTGATTCCAGAGAGACCTGCCTCTGAGCTTCACACTTCACCTTAGAGTCTGTGTCCTTTGTGGTCTTGTATCTTCTCAGGTCTCTGGCTCCGGCTCTTCACATTCTCTTCTTGTCTTCCTCACTGTTCTTGGCAGGTGAAAATGAGGATGTCTGCTAATGGAGGAAAAAGAAATCAGTTTGCACAGCAAATAACAACCTAAAGATGGGCTCCCTGCCCATTGTGACTCCCTCTCCTCCCCAGAAGTTTCTGAGCACCAAACCCCAGTGAGATGTGAGCTGATTGTACAAATCTGTTTACAGGGTCTCCTCGGTGATGAGACTATGTTTGAAGAGTTTATGTTCTGGGTATCCTCAGAACTGGACTAGCACTTTTTGTATATTTTGTTAAATTACTTAGCAATATATTTGTTGGAATATCTGCTCTTGTGTTATAAGCTTCTGGAGAACAAGGGCTTTTTTGTCTTAAAAATGTCAAATACTTGCAAAGGTAAAACTAATAATACAGTTAATCTACATGTACTCATCATGTAATTTCAGCAATTATCATTTCGTGGCCAATCTTGTTGCTTCTATAGTCCCCTCTCCAACCTGGAGTACTTTATTTTTTAAAATTTATTTTTAATTGGATGGTAATTGCTTTACACGGTTATGTTGGCTTCTGCCACATGGCAGCGTGAATCAGCTGTGTGCGCGTGCGTGTGTGCTCTTAGCCACTCCGTCCTTTTGGGACCCCATCCACTGTAGCCTACCTGGCTCCTCTGTCCATGGGATTACCCCAGCAAGAATCCCGGAGCAGGTTGCTATTTCCTCCTCCAGGGGGTCTTCCCAACCCAGGGATTGAACTTGAACTTGCATCTCTTGTGGCTCCTGAATTGACAGTCGGATTCTATACCACTGAGCCACCTAAGTATACATATATCCCCTCCCTATTGAGCCTCTCTCCCAACTTGCCCCCATCCCACCCACCCCTCTTGGTCATCAAAGAGCACCAGACTAATCTCCCTGTGTGATACAGCAACTTCCCACTAGCCTCCAAGTCTGGATTGTTTTGAAGCAGATCCCAGGTATCAAATCATTGCATCTGTGAATATTTCAGTTGTATTACTAAAATGTAAGAGCTCTTTGAAAAACACAATCACCATACCATTGTCACAGTAAGAAGTCATGCTTCCTCAGTGACATGAAGTTTTCAGTATTCAAATTTCTACAATTACCTCATTTGTCTCCCCTGCTTTTTCTTTTTTTCTTTCAGTAGAATTTTTTAAATAACTATCCAAATAAGGGCTTTATTTTGTAATCATTACATTGTTCTCAGCAAGTGACTTCGTGCTTGTCATATAGTAAATTCTCAGTAAATGACGATGAATGAATGAATCATCGGAAGTCTGTAACATCTCATGGTCGAATTAGTGCAGCCTTTCTGTTGCTTTTGGTTGGTTTGTCGGGGTGGCGTTTGGTTTCTGATGACTTTAGCTAGGAGTTAACTTTGGTGCTCGGAGAAGGCAATGGCAACCCACTCTTGCCTGGAAAATCCCATGGATGGAGGAGCCTGGTAGGCTGCAGTCCACAGGATTGCAGAGTTGGGCACGAGTGAGCGACTTCACTTTGACTTTTCACTTTCATGCATTGGAGAAGGAAATGGCAACCCACTCCAATGTTCTTGCCTGGAGAATCCCAGGGATGGGGGAGCCTGGTGGGCTGCCGTCTCTGGGGTCGCACAGAGTCGGATACGACTGAAGCGACTTAGCAGCAGCAGCAGCAGCGCAGCAGCAGGAAAGGGGCCCTTGCTTTCTTATCTCTGTTTTTTGTCTTCAGTGTCTTATAATATCAACTTGACTTTGGACCAAACACATTTGGCCTTTTTGTTGTTTCTATAGAACAGAGACCCTGAAGGAGCTCCCTGAGAACAAGAACAGCTTCCGTATGGTGCTGTTGTAAGCAACATTCTAGGATGGAACCTCAAGACTTACTCCTAATCCCTGGACTGTGAATATGTGATGTGTAATCGTGTGGGTGATTGTGTTACGTTACATGGCAAAAGGGGTTTTGCAGACATACAGTAAATATGGTTACTCATCAGTTGACTTTAACAAAAAGAGATGTGATATAAGTGGGCTTAATGTAATCACAGGAGCACTTTGAAAAACAACTGTTGTTTTTTTTTTTTTTCTAGCTGGTCTCAGAATTGGAAATATAAGAGGGATTAGAGGGTCTTCCCTAGTGACTCAGTGATAAAGAATCTGCCTGCCAATGCAGGAGACACGTGTTTGACCCGTGTTTGACCCCTGGTCTGGGAAAAATCCCACGTGCCAACATGTGGGGCAGCTAAACCCGTGTGCCACAAGTGTTAAACCTGTGCTCTAGAGCCAGGAAACCGCAACTACTGAGCCTACGCACCTCAACTGCTGAGGCCCAAATGCTCTTGAGCCTGTGCCCTGCAAAGAGAAGCTGCACTGCGACTGGGGAGTAGCCCCCCTTGCCGCAACTAGAGAAAAGCCTCCACAGCAGTGAAGACCCAGTTGCAGCCAAATAAATAAAAATTTTTTAAAAAGAGAAATTGAATTTAAGGGATATTCTCCGTTGCTGAGATAGAGAGAGCCTCATGCCTAGGACCCGAGAAGGTCCTCTAGGAGCTGCGAGTGTTTGTACTAGGACGATGGGGACCTCAGGCTTATAACTTCAAGGACCTGAATTTTGTGAGCTTTAAGAATGGGTGTTGTTTTAAGTCACTAAATTTGTCGTAGTTTGGCAAAAGTAGAAAATGAATACAGATGCTTCGTACCTGATAGGTTGAATAAACCGCTCCTTTATTTTTAAAAATTCAAATAAAATTAAAATCCATGAGAAGGCACACAGATCTTAAGGATATAATTTGATTTTTGGTAACTGTACACGCCCATGTGATCATCACCTGAACTGAGATGTAGAATGTTTCCATTACCCCCAAGAGCCCTCCTGTGCACCCTTGTGGTTGAGTCTACCCTTTAAGGCGAATTCTCACACCACTGAGTGCACGCGTGCATGTGTGCTAAGTCGCTTCAGTCGTGTCCGCCTCTTTGGGACCCTATGAACAGTAGCCCACCAGGCTCCTCTGTCCATGGGATTCTCAGGCAAGAACACTGGAGCGGGTTGTCATGTCCTCCTCCAGGGGATCTTCCCGACCCAGGGATCAAACCCTTGACTCTCACATATCCTGCATTGGTGGTTGGGTTCTTTATACCAGTAGCACCATCTGGGAAGTCCAAGGCCATCAGTTACTACTGCCAATTAAAAAAATAATAAAGTGTTTATTTATTTATTTATGTTATTTTTGGCTGATCTTCATTGCTTCATGGGCTTTTCTCTAGTTGCGGAGAGTGAGGGCTGTCTCTCTAGTTGTGGTGGGTGGGCTTCTCATTGCGGTGGCTTCTCTTGTTGCAGAGCACAGGCTCAGTAGTTGTGGTGGATGGCCTTAGTTGCTCCACGGCATGTGGGATATCTTGGACCAGAGAATCAGCCAGTGGCCCCTGCAGTGGAAGGTGGATTCTTTACTGCCAAGGAACCCCCCTGGGTACTGATTTTAGTGCTGCTTCCAGTGGTCTTGGGAACAAGGCACCACAGCAGAGGGCCAGGGGAAATCAGGGGGTGAGGAGGGGAAAGACAGCACATGTTCCAATTGCTTGGAAGTGAAGGAGATGAGATGACAGGCTAATTTTTGGTGGAATTAATAAAGGAAGGTTATCCTGATTGGAAGAGCTCTGACTCTCTGAGGGGCAGAAAAAGGGACAAGGAACAAGGAGGTGAGACGTGCTGGAGAGATTTCTATACACCTGAGCCCATGGAGACTGTGGGAGTGAACGCTGGATCAGGCATGGGTGCACTGGAGCCATCTGCGTGGGCAGTGCGGTGTGTCCCTAATGAAGAGCCCAGCAGACCTTTTACTCATGAAATCATCTCTCCTTCTCTCCTCAGAGGAAGACAGGCAGGTCCTTCCAGGCAGGTTGCAGCAGTGACCTGTGGCTCTAGGTGGACACACTTTGTCAGCAGGAGTGCACATGAATTTATCGAGCTGTCTCTCGGATCCCAGGATCAAATACCTCTGGACTTAGAAACAGGCTCATTGTGACTCCCTGTTGAGCAGTTTCTGTTTCTTCTGCCTGTAAAGAAGGCAATGCAGAAAGCAGTACCAACTGCGAGGCAGCATGTTGGTGTCTGATACACAATATTTATTATAAATATAGAGCAATTTTTACAAATCATTCAGAAGTGGCCTTAGCCAGGCAAAATTAAATTATGCAGAAGTGCTTGCATGAGGGGAGGTGTACACAGTCTGTGTCAGGGTGAGAAAACCCTGAAAGAGGTACCTGAGTACAGAGCGCTCCCAGCCACCCCTCTCTGGGGGGCCAGTTCCACACAGCAGGAGGTCCATCATGAAAGTGGAATAAAGCCTTTCTCTCAGCAGCCCAAGGAGGCCCCATCTGTGCAGAAGGCTGGTGGAAGCAGGCACGCCTCTCCTCCTCCCGTCCTCCCTTTCTATGCCGACACACTGGGTCCCGTGCACTCCATGGGGGAAGAATTCCAGAGGCTCTTCAAGAAGCCCAGGGCTGAATCATAATCTGCACCTTATGTCCTAAGGAGCATGCGCACCAGTGCGGCTTCCTGGACTGTAAACAATGCTAACAGTGCAAGGGGCCACGCTCCCTTCAGGGTGCTCCTGCTTCTCAAGAAGGCGTCCTGAGAAGGTAAGCAGGGCAGACGGACTGAACAGGCACAGGCGGGAACACGGAAGAGAAGGGGGTTGATGACTGGCCTGAGATGTAGAAATGGAGTGAGACCCATTTCTGGCTGTGAAGGTAGAAAACTGCTACTTCTTATTTTCTGTGCGGAGCCCCTGCCACTCCCCATTTGCTGACCTAGATCAGTTGTAAATTTGTGTATTCAGAACACATTCATTCCTGTAGGTTTCCTACAGCCCCACAAAAGGCTTGGGGAGCTCATGGCCAGAGGGACATGAGGGGCTTTGGTAGGTTCTTCCCCCTAAAGTGGTCAGATTGGCTTATGCAGCAAATTAAACAGAACCCCTTTCACATAAACAAGCAGTTACAAAAATTAAAATGGCAGAATGTCTCAGAAGGAAGGGAAAAAACAGCCATACCCCCAAATTGTACATTCTTTGACCATTATTTAAATAATCTCTGCAGTGTAATTTTCTGAGTCCTTTCCCCAATCCCAGCAGATTGTATCTGGTAAGAGCTGACTGCCCCATAAACCGATGACCCCTCAATCTCCGGGCATTGCCTTGAATAAAGCCCACAGCATTATTAAAACATTATGTGCTTTTTTTTTTTTTTGCAGTTTCCATCAAGATACACTTATGAACGCTGAGAAGTTGTTTTCTAGTTGCATCTAGTACATTCTCTGAAGGCAGGCTTTCAAAGGTTTAGATGGTATTCTAGCTAAGTAGTAAGTTGCTTAGTCCCTGATCCGGCAGGTAGACAACCCTGAAAGTGGACAAAGGTGTGTAGAACTTCCCAGCTCAGAGCTGGTCATGTATGTGTCTTCCTGTGAATGGTGGGTTCACACTGGTCTTCAGAGTGCAGAAGCTCTTCCTTTTCCTTCTCCTTGCTCTTCTTTTCTGGCACAGGCATTTCAGTGGATAAGAAATAATTCTCCAGGTTATGGCAAATTCAAGTTAGACTCTAATAGGACAGGACTGAGGTGGGAAGGAATGAATGTGTTCTGAATACACAAATTTACAACTGATCTAGGTCAGCAAATGGGGAGTGGCAGGGGTTCTGGCAACTTTCTTCCAAGGTCTGCTTTGCTAGATTTCCATGACCAGGAAGTTTTGGTTTCCTACAGACCTCCTGGGACTTCCCTGGTGGCTCAGATGGTAAAGCGTCTGTCTACAATGCAGGAGACCTGGGTTCAATCCCTGGGTCGGGAAGATTCCCTGGAGAAGGAAACAGCAACCCACTCCAGTACTCTTGCCTAGAAAATCCCATAGATGGAGGAGCTTGGTGCAGGCTACTGTCCATGGGGTCGCAAAGAGTCGGGCATGACTGAGCTACTTCACTTCACTTCACAGACCTCCTCGTGGGTGTGCCTTTTCAGCTACTGACACTGAAGGAAGGGGCTGTGACCAGGCAGCCTGGAGGAGCCTCATTAAGGGTCGAAGGGGCCGGGGGAAGACTCTCTTCTCATTTTCCCTGAGGGCAGAGGGATCTCCTAGGGATGGGGATGAGAAGCTTGGAATAAGTCAACAGTGCAACAAGCAGGACAGGTTCCATTACTGTTTTTTCACTTCTGAATAAATTGTTTCTGTATCTTTTGGAGATGGGGAGGCTGAAGTTGCTTTATTTTTTAATTCCTGGGCATTGAAGTTCAGGGAGGAATATTCAACTTCATCAACCTGAAAGGCAGGAGCAGCAGTCAGTTAAATCAGCATCATAGGCCAGACCCTCACCTTGTCCAGGGTGACTCAGCACCCCATGCTCTTACCACTTTGAAACTTTTAGCTTCAGAGAAGGGCTGCTATTACCTATTTTCTCTGCTTAGTAACATCCTATTGAATAATCATTAGAACATTATGGATGATTATGGAATTCTACAATGGAATACGATGGCATCGCAATAAGAATAAATAGACAATAAAGGCACACAACCATATGAATGAATCTTGCAAAACAATTTTGAATGAAAGAAGCCAGACGCACGTTACACAGTGTGTTTTTCAGTTATATAAGCACATAATCAGGTAAAAGTAATCTAATGCCTTGGAAGTGAAGATAGTCCTTACTCTTCAGAGGGAAGCAACTGGGGCACTGTGTGTGTGTGTATGTGTGTGTGTGTGTGTGTGTGTGTGTGTGTGTGTGTGTTGAGGGGGGTTGATTTTTAAGAAATGATTGGGTACTGTTTACATAGATATGAACAACTTGTGGAAACTTACTGTTAAAATTATTAAGTTGGTCGAAAAGCTCACTCAGGTTTTTCCATAACATCTCACGAAAAAACTCAAACAAACTTTGGTCAACCCAATACTTACGACTGAAGCATTTTTCAGTTTATATGTGTATTCTGTTGAAGATTAAGATGAGAAAAATTCAGTAAAAGTATTAGAAGGTAAAGGAATCAAGACCTCAGGTCTATAAGATTGGGAATGATCATTTGTCAGTAAGAGCAGAGTCAGACTGGAGGCAGAAGAGGGAGGATGATCTAGTGTCTTTCTTGCTCTGGCCTCTGTGCTGAGTGCTTTACCTTGGTTATGTCATTTAATTCCTTGACCTCCTCTGCGAAGTAGGCAGCACACCCATTTTACAGAGGACTCAGCTGAGGCTCTGTGAGGTTAAGTTACTTGTCCATGGTCCCAGCCAGGATCAAGCCCAGTGAGGTGGACTCATGGGAGTAATGCTTCTTTGTTGCTGCAGTGAGAAACTTTGACCCAAACTTGATGTCACATTTGTGTCTACAAGACTAACCCATTCTACAGAGAGATATTTCCATGAGAAAAGGAGCCAGTGAAACTGGCTGTGCTTACCTTTGCAGGTAAACTGTCAGAATAACCTTGACCTGGGGAAATAAAGGAGAGTCATCAACCCATGAAAATGCAGAGTTGCCTTATGGTCTCCGAACAGGCTGTTCCTAAGCTGATGTGACTTCTAGCTGAAGGAGGTGGCAGGTGGTGGCAGGGTTGGGGGCCCACGATTAAGACAAGGATTTCACTTCCCTTAGTCTGTGGTCCAGAGCCCAGTCATTAGACCGAGGTGGTGGTGGGGCAGGGTGGGGTTGAGGGGAGGCCTCAGTGCACTTCTGAAGATTTCTGCCAGTTCACAAGGCCTGAGTTTTGCCCAGGTATGTCTCACAGGTGTGTGTCTCGGAAGCAGGCTCCAGAGGCAGGAGGGGCTGAGGCCCACAGCACCCAGGGCACCAGAGGCAGGGAAAGTCTCACCATAGGAGATGCCCGCATCCATGACAGAGGCAGGAGGGGGAAGGAGGCAGGATGAGGAAAGGGCTCCTGGAAGCTCGGCCATCCCACGGCTGCCTGGCTGGTGTGGCCTCAGAGGGGCCATGTCTCTGGGACTCTTACATGACTAGGAAGGGTGTGAGGACCTGTGCCAGACTGAGGGTGGGGACTGAGATCACCTCTCATATTTCAGAGGGTAGGGATTCCCTGGTCAGTCAGGGCACGTGGTGGAACAAACCAGCTCTCACTGAGTGAGTGGCTCTACTTACTGTGGTTGTGATCTGAGGATTTGTGCTCTGTGAGATCGCGCTGGTCACTTGCCCTAAATAAATATCAGACACAGTGACTACTATTCCCAGGCACAGGATCTTTGCTCCTTGAATTAGGAAGCACAATGTTGGCATGATTCCCTGGGGCTCCTCCATGTTCATTTTTACCTTGGTTGGTCCTCTTTCCTCCTAGGACCTCTGTCTTCGATCTACCCATTACCCTTTCTCATGGTTACTCCTCTCTGGTTTACTGGTTCTTCAGAACATTTACGGCCATTCATCTCAACTGCTTCTATTTCTACCCGGACATCTGTTCCCTTTTGTAGGTAGATGCTGGTTATTTCTCACTTTATTGCCCAGGAGGCCTTGGGTTGTTCCTGCTTTTCTTAGGTTCTCTTCCAGTCCTGTCCCTCCCTCCTCCTGCTCTTGCGGTTGACACAGCACAGGACTCCCTTCCTCCTGCTCCTCCTTTCATGTCCTCATTAGTTTTCCTTCTTGGACCTTGGTTTCCCTGCCTGGGACAGAGGAACACAATTGGCTCTGCCTCCTCTAAACCAGATGGAGGTGGGAATAGCCATGTCCAAGAGAGAGGAGGGTACAGGAAACATGAAGACCAGGGAAGAGGAGACCCATAAGAATCAGTGCCGAGAAGCAGGAAGATTGAGAAGCAGACCTAGGCCAGGGACAGAGACGAAGTCTCCTCCCCTCTCCCAAGCAGGGCAGTCAGCCTCGGAGGAAGCAGAGCAAGGGGAAAGGCGGCATACCCGCTTATAGTCTTGGTGTACACAAAATACCCCAGGGCTGCTATCAGAGCCACCCCAGCCACGGCGCCAATCACGATGCCGACAATGGCGCCCACTGAGAGGTCAGAGGAGCTTTCTGGTGTCAATTGATCTGTTGTGGAAAGAAAAGAGAAGAATGAATGAAGGTGACATTATTTTACAGTGGGAGGGGCTCTGGGAAATAACTCAATATGAAATAGTCTCTACTTGTTCCTTCAAGGTATAAACTTTCTGGGGAAGGTTGCTGTGAGGTGACTAACCGACTATATCCTTGTGATTTTTTCCTCTCTGATTGTATTTCTAGGTTGGTGACCACGTTCCTCAATTCCAACCTGGCTTTCCTGCACTCATATATTTGAAGTCTTTGGAAATGTAAGAAGGACTGATGATGGTTGTTTTAGCATGTTATAACTTCCCATCTTTTCATGGTTACATCTTTATCTGGGTACCAGGTATGGCTGCCATGAATATGCACCTGTTAGGTGTCTTATGAAAGTGTTAGTTCCTCAGTCATGTCTGACTCATTGTGACCCCATGTAGTCCACCAGGCTCCTCTGTCCATGGGATTTCCCAGGCAAGAATACTGGAGTGGGTTGCCATTTCTTTCTCCTGGGGATCTTCCTGACCCAGGGATCGAAACCAGGTCTCCTACATTGCAGCCAGATTCTTTACCATCTGAGCCATAGGAGGTGTCTTATGGTGGGGACTTAATTGATGGAAGGCCCTCTGAATTCACTACCCCTTTACACAGAGACTATCCTTCACACAGGTTTCCAGCAGGAATATGAACTCAATCCCAGTTCTGTGAGAAATAAATTTTTTTGTGTGATGGGTGACTTTTAATTCAAGGGCTCCTTGCCAGCTTTGCAGATATTCTCTTAGAACTGCACTGCAGCCTGAAACTTCCTCCTTCCTAGGGATCCAGTGTGCATCCTGGTCTGAGGACCCTCCCAGGCTCCTCCCACTCCTGCCTCACTTTCTTTCACAGGCATTTGCCGCAATGAATGTCTTAGATGTCTAATCCTATCTTGGCTGCATCTCACGGAGTGAAAACTATCATACTAGACATGAAACCTTGTACTCAAACCCCCTGTTTCCTCTCTTCCATATTTAGTAAGTAACGTGCTCCTGTGGTTCTTTATGCTTTCCTTCCCCAAATATATAAAACACCTTTTGTCTCCTTCTTCCTTTTTACTTCAGTGGTCCTCACCGTTCAACTCAAGACTGAAAATTAATGCTAATGTTAGCTATTGTTATGATGTACATACTCTGTGCAAGGCTCTGTGCTATATATTTCCCAAATATCTCATTTAATTCATATAATAACCCTGTCAGATAGACATTATTTCCATTTTATAGATGGAAAATCTGAGGTTTACAGTGGTGGAAACCCTAAAGCCATATGGCTAATGAGATGTGGGTCTGGAGTCAAGTAGTCCTAGAAATACCGGGCTTTATATAGCCTAACGAAGCTGGGAAGATCCCCTGGAGAAGGAAATGGCAACCCACTCTAGTCTTCTTGCCTGGGAAATCCCATGGATAGTGGAGCCTGGCCAGCTATAGTCCATGGGGTTTCAAAGAGTTGGACAGGACTTAGTAACTAAACAGCAGCAACAACAGTGATAATAGTAATAATTATAGCAGCTAAATTTGTGTGGGTATTTTGCTAAGGGTTTCGTTGAATATTACATTAAATCTGTGAAAAAAATGCCATAAAGAAGGTTCTTTTATTGCAGTTCTCACTTGAGGAATCTGAGACTCAGAGAAGTTAAGAATCTCGTGCTAGAATTTATAAGTGTAAATGCTTATATTTTTAAAAAAATCTCAAATCAACAACCTAAATTTACAACTTAAGGGACAAGAAAAAAGCTAAACCTGAAGCTAGCGGAAGGAAGGAAATAATTATAATTAGAATGGAGATAAATATATTAGAGGATGGAGAAACAGTAGATAGAATTAGTAAAACCTGTATTTTGTTCTTCAAAAAGATTAACAAAACTGACAAATCTTTAACTAGATTCACTAAGAAAAAAAGAGAAAATTCAAATTTTAAAAATCAGAAATGAATGTGGAATCATTACTACTAATTCTACAAAAATAATATGAAGTATAAGAGTACTAGGAATAATCCTATGCTAACAAATTGGATAACTTCTGTGAAATGAACAAATTCCTGGAAACATGAGAGCTACCAAGATGTAATCATAAAGAAATAGAATATATGACTAGACATATAAAGTAAGGAGGTTAAATAAATACAATCATTTGACAAAAACCCACTAACCTTTTATGATAAAACACTCAAAACTGGGAAAAAAAGGAAACCATCTCAACATGATAAAGGCCATATATAAAAACCCCACAGCTAACATCATCCTAAATGGTGAAAGAGTGAACATTTATTTTCTGAGATCAGGGTCATGACAACAATGCCTGCTTTTTCCAATTCTATTCAAAATAGTATCGGACATACTAGCCACAGCCAAGAAAAAGAACTAAAAGACATCCAAATTGCAAAAGAAGAATGAAATTATTTCTGTTTGGAGATGACATGACCTTATATATAGAAAATGATAAAGATTTCCCAGAAAACTGTTAGAACTAATACACAAGTTCATCAAAGTTGAAGGATACTAAATTAACACATAAAGATCAGTTGCTGTTATATACAATAAAATATTCAAAAAGGAAGTTAAGAAAATTTTATTCTATTTTGATATTAAAAATAATATCAAAAAGAACAAAATACTTAGGAATTAACAAGATTGATACATTTAGGAATTATAAATAAACACTACTGGAAGACATTAAAGAAGATATAAACGAGGAATGGATAAAGATGTGGTACATACATGTACCCTGGAATACTACTCAGATATTAGGAGAATGAAATAATCCCATTTGCAAAAACATGGATGGACCTAGAGAGTCTCATATGAAGTGAACTAAGTTGGACAGAGAAAGACAAATATCATATGCTATCACTCACAAATGGAATCTAATTTTAAAAAGTGATACAAATGAACTTATTTACAAAACTCAGGCAGATGCAACATATTTACAAGACAAACGTATGGCTCCCAAAGGGGAAATGTGTGTATGTGGGAATAAATGAGGAGCATGGGGTTACTATACACATACTGCTGCTGCTGCTGCTGCGTCGCTTCAGTCGTGTCCGACTCTGTGCGACCCCATAGACGGCAACCCACCAGGCTCCCCCATCCCTGGGATTCTCCAGGCAAGAACACTGGAATGGGTTGCCATTTCCTTCTCCAGTGCATGAAAGTGAAAAGTCAAAGTGAAGTCGCTGTTGTGTCTGACTCTGAGCGACCCCATGGACTGCAGCATGCCACGGTAGCATATTCACAACAGCCAAAAGGTGGAAACAATTTAAAAGACAATCAACTTATGAATGATAAAATGTTGTATATACATACAAGGGAATATACTTCAGCCTTTCAAAGGAATGAAATTCAGATATATGCTATAATATGGATGGGACCTGGAAGACATAATGCTAATAAGTGAAATAAATCAGACCCAAAGAGATAATTATAATATTATATGATTCTACTACTTTGGCCATCTGATGCAAAGAGCCAACTCATTGGAAAAGACCCTGATGCTGGCAGGAGGGCAGGAGGAGAAGGGGATGACAGAGGATGAAATGGATGGATGGCATCATCGAACTCAATGGACATGAGTTTAAGCAATCTCTGGGAGATGGTGAAGGACAGGGAAGCCTGGTGTGCTACAATCCACGAGGTTGCAAAGAGCTGGACACGACTGAGCGACTGAACTATAACATGATTCCACTTATACAATATAACTATCATAATCAAATTCATAGAGACAAAGAAAGTAGAATGGTGTTTGCCAGGGTTTGAGGTGGGGGACTTCTAGAAGTTATTGTTTAAGGAGTACAGAGTTTTTAATAAGATGAAAAAGTTCTAAATGGATAGTGGCAATGTGAATGTACTTAATGCTACTGAGCTGCAGTCTTAAAAATGGCTAAAATTACATAGTTTATGTATTCTTCACATTAAAAAAAATGGTAACAGGAGAATAAAAAACAACGAATCTTGTGAAAGTTACACGAAAATGCTAAACCCAGGAGAAGAAACTATTTGATTTAGAGATTGAACTGTTACTCATCCTGCCGCCTGTTTGCTGTGTGCGTGTATTCAGTTGCTCAGTCATGTCTGACCCTTTGCAACCCCATGGGCTGTAGCCCACCAGGCTCCTCTGTCCATGGGATTTCCCAGGCAAGAATACTAGGGTGGGCTGCCGTTTCCTCCTCCAGGGGATCTTCCCAGGCATCAAACCTTTGTCTCCTGCATTGCAGGCGGATTCTTTACCACTGAGCCATCTCGGAAGACCTGTAGTGGTCTCATTTGATATTCTGCCCACCATGACCTCTCTCCATTTTGCACACGATCGTTAGAATAATCCGCCCAGAAAGATATAGCATGAGGCAAATGGTCACTTACATTTCACATGTAGCCTGAGGGGGTTGCTTCTATTGGAGTTGCCCCTGTTGAAGGCCTCACACTGATAATCCCCAGTGTCCTCTCTGCTGACAGGGTCTATGGTGAGGGTGCTGTTGTCTGAGGACAGTGTCATCCTCTGTGCGAGGAGGAGGCTCTGGCCTTTGAAGAACCAGCGTATGGAGACCCCAGTCTCATCTGTGAGGCAGGTCAGGACCACGGGGCCCTCGTGTTCTGTGATTGTGGTGTTGCTGGCTTGGAGGGAGGGCTTTGCCACTGGGTCTGTGGAGAGAGAGAGGGGTGACTGCTGAGAGTGGGTTGGGGGCCTGGGCCTTGCTCCCTCTCAGAGATCTCAGCCAGCCCCAGGCCCCAGTGACCTCTGTAAAGGTGACCCAGAGGATGGCCTTGAGTCTGTGATCAAGGTATGGAGTCTCTCTTCCCTGATGATCTGTAAGGAGAGGACGGTGCCTCCTCTCTGACCCCCAGATACCCGGGGACGACCCCTGACCGATCTCCCTGGACATCTCTGTAGTATCAGCACCGGGATCCTCTTCTTAGCCCATATGTCTAACATCCTCATCATCAAGTGGAGTTTTTTAATTAACTTTCCTGGACTTTTCCCCACAATTTTCTGCGACTATAAAAAAATTCAGGGACTTCCCTGGTGGTCCAGTGGCTAAGACATCACACTCCCAATGCAAGGGGCCTGGGTTTGATCCTTGGTCCGGGAACTAGATCCCACATCCTGAAACTAAGAGTTTTCGTGCCACAACTAGAAGATCTCACATGCTGCAACTAAGACCCAGTGCAGCCAAATAAGTAAATAAAGATACATAAATTGAAAAAAATTCAGTCCCCAGTATGTAAAATAGCTAGCTAGTGGGAAGCTGCTGTATAACACAGGGAGCTTAGCCTGGTGCTCTGTGACAGCCTGGGTGGGGGATTGGGGTTGGCAGGGAGCCTGAAGAAAGAGGGGACCTTATGTATACTAATGGCCGATTCACACTGTTGTATGGCAGAAACCAGCACAACACTGTAAAGCAATTATCCTCCAGTTAAAAAAAAAAAAATCAAGTCCCATTCCTTATTTACACTTCCGTGAAGGCAGGCCTGCCAGCTCTATGTATCTCTGGGGCCAAGGGGACTTTCCAGAAAGTGGGGGAGGCATTCAGTTTCTGTTACGTAAGTTCTTATGGCCCAGCTCAGTGTTCCTAGACTGTGTAGAAGAGTTAAATATCTCTCTGAGCCCGGGACAGTCTTGTTTTACAGTTTCCCAACAATAACTACCCCTTCATTTTCACTCATCCTGAGTCTGAGACATTAGCCTGTTTCTCCTATCACATGCTGGTGACCCTGAGCCTTTCAAGACAGAGCAGTCCATCCCCTCCCAGTCTTGGCTCAAGGCTGGGCCTGCCTGGGCTTGCCTGGGACAGGAAGTCAATTCCAGCCTGGGTGTTCAAAGGTAAGGGTCCACGCACTTGGACCTGAGAGGGATGGGTACGGCCTGGCTTCTGGCACTGTAGATTCAGCCAGGAGGCCTGGACCACATAGGAACAGAGGTTACTCACAGACGACATTCAGGGTGAATGGGTCACTGCGGCTGACACTCACTGGGTTCCGGGCTTCGCACACATAGGGTCCTGTGTCATTCCTTGTCACATTGAACACAGTGAGAGTCCTCTTGTCCTCAGACAGTTCCAGCCTGGTGCTGTTGGGGAGGCTCTGATTGTTGATCCACCACATGTAGGAGGTGTTCTGGGTCTCAGCTCCACATGTTAACACCACGGTGTCCTCGTGCTCCCTGGGGTTGGAGTTGTTGCTGATGATGACGGGTGTGGACAGCACCGCTGTGCAGATAACAGAGAGAACATTGCCCCTTTTATATACTGGGTTCCTCTAAAAGCATTTTCAATCAGGGTTGCAATCTCTCCTCTCAGCCAGACTGTGCCCTTAAAGAATAAGGCAGGTCTGTGTATCATGAGAAATGCATGAACATCTGAGCTCAGAGAGTGTGAGGCCATCTGCTCTTGTGTCTGGAAGAAGCACAGACTTCCTCAAGTATCAGTCAAGTATCAGAGTTTGATAGCAGAATCCCAGGCCTGCAAGTCTGAGACCACTTGCTTCCTCTTTTAGTTTTTCACTGACCAGGTGACTGCCTGCCTGGCCCTGGGGTGCTCACCTGGACTGTGCAGGTCCTGAGTCCCTTCAAGCTGCACAGACCTACATTGCCTGATGGAGACATGTCTTCACCATCTCCTCAATTCCCAAGGTTTCCTAAAGATGGGTAACGATGGGCTTTCCCCTAGTCCTTAAACCCCAAGAAGACTGGGCAGCACAGCCTGGAACTGGGTGTTTGAGCAGGAATAACACACGGGGACGTCCCTGGTGGCTCAGTGGTAAAGAATCCGCCTGCCAGTGCAGGACACATGGGTTTGATCCCTGATACGGGAAGATCCCCCGTGCCATGGGGTAACTAAGTCCGTGCTCCACAACTACTGAGCCTGGATTGTAGTACCTGGGTGCTGCAGTCACTGAGGCCCGTGCGCCCTAGAGCCCATGCCCCGAAACAAGGGAGGCCGCCACAGTGAGAAGCCTGTGTACTGCAACGAAACATAGCCCTCACCCCCTGCAGCTAGAGAGAGCTCATGTGTGGCAACGAAGACCCAGCAGAGCCACAAAGAAATAAATAAATGGACATTGAAGTTTAAAGAAAAAGAGGACAGAATGAATCAGAGGGCAAGTCTGAGTCTCTGTCTCATAAAGGGAGAAATGATCTAAATGAGCAGAAATGATATGTGCTTAGTCGTTCATTCTTGTCTGACTCTCTGCGACCCCATGGACTGCAGCCCCCCAGGCTCCTCTGTCCATGGGATTCTCTAGGCAATAACACTGGAGTGGGTTGCTGTGCCCTCCTCCAGAGGACCTTCCCAACCGAGGGACTGAACCCAGGTCTCATTGTAGGCAGATTCTTTACTGTCTGAACCAGCAAGGAAGCCCAGAAATGATATGTGTTCTATTAATAAAGTTAGAGGAAGAGGTCCCTCTCACCAAATCAGGCAAATGAGAAGGGGGCCCACCACAGGCGTGTGGCATGCTTTTTTTTTTCTGCCTCAGAAAACACAACTAAGTGTTTGATCAAATTTGTCTGAATCGGGCCAAGGCTAAGTGAAAAGACGGTGGCTCGGGCCCCTCATCGTCGGAGAGCATCCCATCCTATGATAAAGGTGGCACCCTGAGGACACATGGGCGATGAAGTAGGCAGCAAAGCAATCAGAGGCACAGGACTGCCAGTCCCATCCTGGGAAGGCCTCGGGAACCCCTGAGAGGAGCTGGAGGCCACATCAGGACAAGGTTGTGAGTCACAAGTGAAAGAGGTGAAGTGAGCCCGTGATCCCCTGGGGACTGCACACCTGCCTTTCTGCCTTCGGCTTCCTGCTTGAGTCACGTTAGGGAATCGATCAGTGAGGGGGGCTACGTATCCTTGTCACGTGGCATGATTCCACTGGCTGACACCATGGGGAGAAAGACCCCAGGACCAAGGCAAAGCTGAAGCTCATTCTCCTGGTGACCTGGGGATAGTGGCTTGTGTTGGAGCCCCACAGAGGCTGCTGCTCCCAGATTTCTGAGTCCTTTACTATCGCCTGGGAGGGTGCGCCTGGCCACAGGCCAGGATGGGAACAGGGAAGTCAGTTATTTGGGGAAATATCTGTGGAAGTCTTAAGGGTTTGGGGTGGAGGTGCTTCCCCAGTGGCTCAGCTGGTAAAGAACCTGTCTGCTGATGCAGGAAGCGTGAGAAACACGAGTTCGGGAAGATTCCCTGGAGAAGGAAATGGCAACCTGTTCCAGTATTCTTGCCTGGAGAGTTCCACAGACAGAGGAGCCTGGCAGGCTACAGTCCATAGGGTCACAAAGAGTCAGATATGACTGAGCAGCTAACACTTTCACTTTCACTGCCAGTATTCTTGCCTGAAAAAATTCTATGGACAGAAGAGCCTGGCGAGCTCCCACAGTCCCTAAGGTTGCAGTCAGACATGACTGAATGAACAAGCGTGGGGTGCAGGGGCTTCCTCAGCGGCTCAGCTGGGAAAGAACCTGACGGCCAGTGCAGGAGATGCAAGCGACGTGAGTTTGATCCCCGAGTTGGGAAGATTCCCTGGAGAAGGAAATGGCAACTGGCTCCAGTATTCTTGTCTGGAAAATTCCATGGACAGAGGGCAAACAGTCAAACATGACTGAGAGTGCACGCAGGAATCTAAGGGCGGGGTGCTGTGCAGAGCAGGGCCAGTCCCGGCTGAAATGAAGGAGGAAGGTGAGAGACACGGGAAGAGCAGGGAGCGAGAAATGTCCATTTACAAGCGATTTCAAAGCAGGGGTTTCAAGTGACTTCAAACATCCAGAGGTCCAAGAGCCCCACCACTGCCCAGAAGCAGGACCCCTGCCCCCGACTCCTGGAAACCCTCCCACGGCGGAGCAGCCCCACAGTCACCATGAGACTCGGCTCCCAGTGCGCTTTAGGGGCAGGTGATCAGGGTATAAAACACGGCTCCCCTCCCTGGAGAGACAGGAGGCAGGCATGGCCAGAGCCTCCTAGGACTCTGCATCCAGATTCCAGCGCCTGAAGAGATCACAGATCATTCATCCGTCCTTATTCCTTCCACCCTTCCCTCCCCAAGGAGACACTGAGAGCCCGTTGCCTGTCAGGCCCTGCGCTGGCTGCAGGTATAGACTGGGGAGTGAGGAACTGAGTCCTTTCCATTTTACTCCAGTGGGAGTGACACCCAGCACCTCCAGTAACCAGCAGGTACATGATCTCTGGTTCACTCAGTGCAAGGAGCTTGTCCATCGGCTACCTAAGGAGGGGAGGCCTGGACATTCCTGTCACTGATTTGAGTGTTGATGCAGGTAATTTGCAAGAATACTGGACTGGGTTGCCAGGCCCTCCTCCAGGGCATTTTCCTAACCCAGTGATCGAACCCGTGTCTCTTACATCTCCTGTATTGGCAGGTGGGTTCTTTACCACCAGAGGCCACCTGGGAAGCCCTAGTTCCAGAGTAAATGGGATTAATTGTCCATTTCCCTTGACTTTTCACACTAGAATCTCCCTCTACTTGAGGATGCCCAAGAAGAAAGGATCTGAACCAACGCTTGGTTTCTGGGTTCCTAGATAAGGCCCCTGGGAGGGAGGAGAGAGTGGGGCTGTGATGTTGGCCTGACCCTTCCACACATATTTCCCCTGACTGGCCACTCATGGTCTGTGTGACTCTGATCCACTGACTGAAGCTCCCTATATTTTACTGAGCTTGTCTTCAGTAAGACAGAATAAATGGTAAATGGTGTCAGGAGCACCATGTTGTCTGTGTATTAACCTTAAATCATTAATAATTAGCTGGTCTAAAGCTGGACACAGAAACTGTGTCTAGGGACTTCCTGGTAGTCCAGTGGTTAAGAATCTGCCCTGCAATGCTAGAGATGCGGGTTCTGTTGGTTTTGGAGCTAAGATCCCACAGGCCTTGGAGTAACTTAAGTGGAGCAACAAAGCCTACAAACCACAGCGAAAGATCCTGTATGATGTAATGAAGACCTGATGCAACCTAATAAATAAGTAAGTAAGTATTTTTTAAAAAGAAAACCCTGCCTCAACTATTATTTGGGTCCACAGGAGAGGGCTCCCTGGGCTGCCCGCTGCAGGGTGAGGAGCTGCCGGATCGTCTTCTTTCCTCTGGTCCTTCTTGGGGACGCTGACCTTCCTCTGCAGTCTCCTCTGACCCCCAGGGGGTCGGCTAATGGCGTGGGGACCCAGCCTAGCCTGCTCTCCATGCTGAGTCTCAGGGAAAGGACTGGACTCCACCCCTGCTCAGACGAGGCTCTTGGGGCTGAGCCCTGGCCAGTGACCTGCTGAGAAACCTTGGCCTCAGGAATCTGGGGAATCATCCGCCCCAGTCAGCCCTGCCTGGGAGGCCAACACCCACCAGCGGCACAGGTTCCCCACAGTCGCTGGAGCTGGAACCCTGGGACGGGGTCTGGAAGGGGCTTCCCCGTGGGCCTGAGCTGCTCTGTCAGGGTCCCTCAGGCCAGGGCCCTGCTGGTCCTGCAGGATCTTCCTCAGGGTCATGGTCGCAGGGAGGGAGCCGGGGGGGCTGGACTGAGAGTGCTCTCCCTCTGCTGAGCCCCTCCCGTCAGACCGGCCTCCTTTCTGCAGTGTCTGCAGGGCCCAGATCCCCAGAGTGGAAGTCGGACCCTTTGGAGTTTGTCTCCACAGTGTGTGCCCTGCACTGAATGTTCAAACCCCAATACGGGACATAACGTAGAGGGAGATGGAGGCGCCATCCGGGTCTGTTAGTCCTGCGGAGTGTGAACAGAATTCACCTCACCCAACACCCCGAGGTCAGAGAGGAAGCACTCACGGTGTATGTGGAGGTGTCCAGTCTGTCTTTCTGTCTGTAAATCCTTCTTTGTAACGAGCAGGGTGTAGGATCCTGTGTCTTTCTGGGTGACGTTCCGGATCAGCAGGGTTCCGTTGGGGTAAAGTGTCTCCCGTCTGCTGTACACAGGCCCATTGGTAGTTGCATTAGTGTCTACCCTATATGATGCAATTAGCTGGGTGTTTTCTACCCTTTCTCCTCTGTACCAGCCATAGCCTAGAGGATTCTCTGACACGTTGCGGACAAGTAGAAGAACATCGGACCCTTCTGCAGCAAGGGGGGGCACCGTTTCAATAGTAGGCTGGGCAGTGGTGGGTGGGGTCCAGAAAGTTAAGAGTGAGACTAGGAGGGAAGAGAGAGAAATCGGTTAATATTGTGACCTGTGTGGGGGATGGGAAAATGGTGCCCTGGGTCCTGAGCTGGTCTCCTCATCCCTCAGCCTTAGTGTGGGTGTGTGTGCATGTTTGTGTGTGTGTGGTTCAAGGTCAGCAGCATGACCCCCGTCACTTCAGCCCTTCTGGGCTCGTTTTTTCCTCTGCTTCCCCAGCTGTCCCTGGCTCACCCCCTCGCTGCCCTCACACGCCTGCTCACACTCAGGGGCCTCTTGGGAGATGACCCCACAACGACCAGCTGCTGTAAAGACCCTCCGTGCTCACTGCTGACCCTTCCCCGCTCCGGTTCATGCGTGACGCCTGGAGCACCTGCCAGCACACTCTCCATCTCTCTGCTTGTCTGTCTTCCTCCCCACAGAGCGCGGGCTCCGTGAGGGCAGGGGCTTGTCTGATCCTGCTTGAAACCCAGGGCCTGGACCAGGCTCCAGACATTAGTACCTGGGGATGAAGGAAGGAGAGTTCCCAGGAATTCCACAGCCTGGTTTTGTCAGTTTCTAAGGGTGCCGCGTAAGGACAGTGTTTACTGTCCCGGTTATGTGTTTTTCTGTAGTGACACCCAGACATAAATTATTATTATCATCATCAGTTTTCAACAATCACTGCTCAGTGAAGAATAACTGATAAAACCTACAGCAGTTGAGTCTTCCTGCCCCTCACCAGCTCTAGCTCATGCAGAGTCCCCTGTGGCTGAGCCCCCTCTCCCCTGGTCCTCTGTCCTCTGCCCTCAGGTCTGAACAGAAGCCCTCTGTCCCCTCTCAGAGCCCCGTCTCCCCCAGGGACCAGCCAGGCTCTCGTTCTCCAGTCTCTGCCCCCTCCCTGAAAACTGTCCCCTCTCACCTGCCAGCAGGAGCCTGCTCCAGGGGACATGCCGCCTGCTTGCAGGGCCTGACGGGGGCTCCATGGTGCCTGCTGTCTGCTGTGTCCCTCTCTCTGTGAGGAGAACTTCCTCTCCAGAAACGCTCACAAGCCCTGCAGTCCTTGTGTGAGCTCTGCTATCCTTCCCTCTGTGTGCTGGGCCTGCCGGGGCAGGAGCACTTCGCTGGGTCACGTGGCCCAGCCCCATGGGGCGGGGTCTCTACCCGGAGCCCACACTCTCCCCTCCCCTCTCATTCCCGCCTGCCTTCTCTCTTCTTCCCTCTTCCCTTTCTGTTACATTTCATTTGCCTGCAAACTGCGGCTGTTTCTGCCTTTTGCAGCTTGACTTCTCACCCTAAACACGCACACACATACACAATTTCCCCCGTTGTTGGGGAGAGCACCACCCCGGGGCTCAGTGTCCTGGGCGTTCCGCCATAGGTCTCAGTTGGGGGGTGCACAGTCAGCCTCCCCACTTCCACAGTCTCCAGTCTCATCTTCCCCTTCTGGCTTTCTTTCCCCTTCAGAGCAGGAGCCTGGGGGGTGGGGAGGAGGTGCATCAGGAACTCTTGTCACAGGGACGTTATCCCCATGGTGCATGGGAATCACCTGTGGAGCTTCGTGAAGACTTTGAACCCAGGAGGCACCTAAGAAAAGCTGCTTCAGCAGCCGCACAGGTTACGTGGTTGCCCAGCATGGCTGAGACTCCAGAATGTGGGGTGGGAGCAGCCTCTCCCAAAATTCTATGCACAGGGAGGGTCTGCAGATACTATTAAAATGCAGAGCCTGACTCAGCAGGTGTGCGGTGGACCTAAGAGTCTGCATCTAACAAGCTCTCGGGTGATGCTGGCCATACTGGACGGTGGGGCACACTTTGAACAGGAAGGCTGATGGTGACAAGTCAACCAAGAGGCCCACCCACCCCCCCAGTGCCGGCCTCTGCCGTGTTCTGGTCTGGGGTCTGTCAGCACAACACAGACTCCCTGGGGTCTCCAAACCAGGATATTATTTCCCTTTGTAACACTGGGGGCTTCCCTGGTGGCTCAGCTGGTAAAGAATCCGCCTGCAATGCAGGAGACCAGGGTTCAGTCCCTGGGTGGGGAAGATTCCCTGGAGGAGGGCACAGCAACCCACTCCAGTATTCTTGTCTGAAGAATCCCATGGACAGAGGACCCTGGCGGACCACAGTCCATGGGGTCGCAGAGTCAGACTCCACTGTCACGTTGAGGGTCTTCCCAGGGTTCTCAAAGGCTGTGAGAAGGTTGTGTTCTATTCCCACCGAAAGAAAAGGACTGAGGGGCTGGAAAGGGGGCGTGAATAATGCCTGGTGAGAGGGATCCTTCTTTCTCCTTGGGGGTCTAGTGGGGCCACCACTTCCAGGGACACACACTGAAGACCTGAAGGAATGGTAGTTCCTAATGGTGTGAAGTGGGCCCTCTCCTGGCTGGATGGAGGAGGTGATGGAGTCCAGTGTGGGCGGCTAGGAGGACTGTGAACTGAAGTGACACCGGTGAGGGTCCAACTCTGCTGGGCGGAGGGAGATCTGAGGCCCTTGGGGAGACTCGAGGCTGTGGAGTAACTCTGCTGCCCTCTGGTGGACAAGGGAGGAAATGCAGCAGTCCCCACACCACGCTGTTGTGCCTAACATCGTGCGCACGGCCTTTCTCTAGTTGTCGTGCGTGGGCTTCTCATTGTGGTGGCCTCTCTTGTTGCGGAGTTCCCTGTCTGAAGTTCCTTATTATTATTATTAAAAAATAATAATTGTTTTTCTACTTCTGGTTGCGCTGGGTCTTTGCGGCCGCACTCAGGTTTTCTCTAGTTGCGGTGAGCAGGGCTGCCCTTCCGAGCGGTGCGGTGCCTTCTCTTGCTGTGGAGCACAGGCTCTAGGGCATGCGGCCTTCCGCAGTTGTGGCTCTAGGGCTCAGCAGCTGTAACACATGAGCTTAGTTGCTCTGAGGCGTGTGGGAGCTTCCCGGGGCCAGGGATCAAACCCGTGTCTCCTGCATTGGTGGGTGGATTCCCAACCTCTGGACCACCAAGGCAGCCATGGATGGTAGTTTGGGCCGAGACATTTGCTTGCAGAGAAGGCAGATCTGTATCCAGAGTACCTGCCTGTCCCAGTAAGAACAGAATGCTGCCCTTTTATCACAGAGATGGTTCACTGAAATCAGCCTGCCGCCAGGTAACTGGCTGATCACCCTGCGGAGCAGTGCCCTACCTAAGGCCCGGCGGGTCTGGGGGCTGACAGACTGGGCCCTGAGCGGCGGCTGTAGCCAGGTCAGCCTTGGTGAGTGGAAGTCCGTGTTGCTGAGCCCATGTATGACTTCCATCCTCGCCGCCGTGGCCACTACATTCAAGGGCCTACCAGTCGAAGGCAGGGGTAGCTGGGGAAAGAGGCCGACTGGGGCTTCCCTGGTGGCCCTGCCGTTGAAAATCCGCCTGCCAGCGCAGGGGATGTGGGTTCAATCCCTGGTCTGGGGAGATCCCACATGCCACAGGGGCAACTAAGCCCATGTGCCACAGCTACTGACCCGGGGCTCTAGAGCCCATGGGCTGCAACTACTGGAGACTGCACACCCTAGAGCTTGTGCTCTGCAATAAGAGAAGCCACTGCAAAGAAGAGTAGCCCCCACTCACTGCAACTAGAGAAAGCCCGCGCACAGCAGTGAAGACCCAGCGCAGCCAAAAATAAGTAAATAAATGTTAAAAAAAGAGAGGCTGACGGATGTCCACAGAACAGGTCATTCTATCCACTTGATTATTTAAATCTCTTCTGCTGAGGTGAATGGTGAGCATTCAGAGAGGTTTATCCATGTATTTCTTCCCCAGATCTCCTTGACACCAATTTTCCAGTCATGTTCTCAACCAAATCCCTGACGGCCCAGCCAAGCCATTGGCCACAGCCCGTGAATCAGTGTATAATCACACCTCTGGCCATTTCTCTTTGCAAGTGAAATGGACAGTCAGGTGCCCTGCCTGAAGTTCCTTCTTCTGCCCCTGGCCCCCGCAGAGGATTTCTCTTCACTCGGGCTTTCAGGGAAGTTTCAGAAAGGGTCTAGCGTGCTGCAGTTTTTCCCTTTCACGTGGTGTCTGCATATCAAGCAGAACTCTCTGTAAACTAGTCGCAAGTTTTCTCTCTTTCCATTTATTGATTAGCGGGAATTCCCTGGTAGGGGGGCACAGGTGTGGCTCAGAGAGAGAGCCCATGCAACAGGAGAGGGATCAATGGTATCTGGGCTACCACTTCTCTGTTAATTGATTTTTGCCTGTGCTGGGCCTTTGTTGCAGTGCACAGCCTCTCTCTAGTGGTATGCGGGCTTCTCACTGTGGCGGCTTCTCTTGTTGCGGAGTACAGGTTCCAGGCACTCGGGCTTCGGGACTTGAGGCACACAGGTCTAATTGCTCTGAGGCATGCGGGATCTTCTCATATCAGGGATTGAACTCATGTTCAACTCATTCTTAACCACTGGACCACCAGGGACGTCTTGGGATTCTTATTGAAAGATATAACTCAGGAACAGGCTTTCCAGGTGGTGCTAGTGGTAAAGAACCCACCTGCCAATACAGGAGACATTAAGAGATGCAGGTTCGATCCCTGGGTCAGGAAGATCCCCTGGAGGAGGGCATGGCAACCCATCCCAGTATTCTTGCCTGGAGAATCCCGTGGATGGACAGAGGAACTCAGCGGGCCACAGTCCATAGGGTCACAAAGAGTCAGACACAACTGAAGTGACTTTGCATGCATGCATGGATAATTTGGGAACAGCCAGATGGAAAGAGGCATGGGGACAAGAGGACGAGTATGGGGAAAAGAGTCAGACACGACTTAGTGACTAAACAACAAAAATATTCCATGCTATATATCTTCTACACCTTCTTTATCCATTCTGCTGTTGATGGACACTGAGGTTGCTTCCATGTCCTGGCTACTGTAAGCGGTGCTGAAAAAGATACATACACCCCAAGGATTCTGGGTCTTTAAGCTCGGAATTGACTGAGGGATACTGACTCTTTTTTTTTCCTTGATTTTATTAGACTTTTGTTTACTTGATTTAGAACTGTTTCATGTATACGGATCAAGTAAGAATTTGTCAGACTTCCCGTTTCTTTCATTTCTAGGAACACCATGATCAGTTAGCCAGTGCTCATCTCTGTTGAGTCAGACTGTTCTGATTGCAGCATTGACTTTACTGTCCATTACGGTGAGCATGGCCCACCTTGTCTTTGGTGATTAAGTTCCTACTCAATAGACATGAGCTTGAGCAAACTTCAGGAAATAGTGGAGGACAGAGGAGCCAGGCGTGCTGCAGTCCATGGGGTCACAAAGACGTGGACACAACTTAGCAACTGAACGACAGAAGCCTCTTAGGCCTGCTGCCCCTTGCTCCAGCTACCACACTGCATTGAGGTTTCCCGCTTCCGTGGCAGCGGCTTCCACTGTAACCTCCGAACTTCAGAGGAGAACCATTGCAGAGCTGGCTCTTCAAGGCTGCTGAGGCTTCCTTACAAGGTCTCATCTCACAGTCGTGGCGGAAGCTGTGTGTTCTGAACTCTCCCAGGGTATCGGTGAGCAGGTCTCAAATGATAAATCTATACAGCATTCCAATGTAAGTCTTCGAGTCCCTTTCTCTGAGTAAATGGTCTCTTCTCTGGTGCAGAGAGCTCCTTGTGTTTCTGCTGAGATAAACACAGACAGGTGGAAAACTTAGCAGTGACCTAGTGAGTGGAGTGGGAAAAACTCAGAGATATTCTTCTCTGAGAAGGCCTTCAGGTATCTCAACCTGTGGAGCCCCAGAGGAGGGAGAAAATCCCTCACACAGAGTCCCAGGTGCTCCTGGAATCACTGTAGGGAGTAAGCCAGATAAGGAGATGCTCTTGGACCTCTGGTTGGGCCTGACACAGTCTGGAGGGTCCCCCTCTGGGGTGTCTGTTTTCCTTAGGAATAGCCTCAGCCATGAGGTCTTGTGTGTGTGTTAAACCAAGTATGTCCTGTTTATTTGTTCACTTTTGGCTGTGCTGGGCCTTCGTGGCTCTGGCTCTTCTCTAGCTGCGGTCCTCGGCTCGTCTGCCGTAGCTCCTCTGGCTGCAGACCACGGGCTCTGGGGCGCTTGGGCTCAGTTGTGACTCCCGGGCTCCAGAGCGCAGGCTCAATAGTTGTGCAGCGCATGCTCGGTTGCCCCGCGGCATGTGGGATCTTTCCTGATCAGGGGTCAAACCCATGTCTCCTGCAATGGCAGGTGGATTCTTTACTACTGACCCATCAGGGAGGCCCAGGATCATTTTAAAGCAAAGGCACATCTATCATTCTGTCTAAGGATGGCGGTTACTCTCCTCCCCAAAACATTCTGTCTCCATGCCTGGAAAATTCCATGGTGGGTGATCCATGGGATCACAGAGAATCAGACATGACCAAGCGACTCAGCACACCATGCTCACGGTGCTACTGCTTCTAAGTCGCTTCAGTCCTGCTTGACTCTTTGTGACCCCATGGACTGTGGCCCACCAGGCTCCCCCGTCCGTGGGATTCTCCCGGCAAGAACACTGGAGTGGGTTGCCATTCCACTCTCCAGGGGATCGTCCTGACCCAGGGATCAAAGCCCCACCTCATGTGTCTCCTGCATGGCAGGCGGGTTCTTTACCGCTGAGCCTTCGGGGAAGCCCCCTGCCCAGCGTCCTTGAGGACACTTTTGGGCAGAGTGAGTCTGGCAGCTCCCACAGTGGGGGTGGGGTGTGGTGTGAGAGACACCGTTATGTGTCCTGATGTCACCATCTGGCTCAGATTAGTGCTCTGGACACCAACTCGTAGGCAAAGATGGGCTCTGACCTGCCTGCTGGGCAGTCAGTGCAGGGCCTGCAGCCCAGGAGAACTCTGGGAGGACGGGATGGGCCACATTCCCTTGGTCCCACACTTCCAAGGGGTTAAAATGGCAAATGTCAGCATATGTGAATTTTATCTCAAAAACAAAAAATTTAGGAGAGGATCCTACCCCTCACCTTGTGTAAAGCTGGCACCAAAATGTCGCTGGGAGCGCACGTTAATGTCCATTTCTTCACGCCCTAAGCACTCTCGTAGCAATTACACAGGGGCCGAAGCAGGCGTCCACCCACCTACCCATCGTTTTTTCCTTTGCTCCTACTGTGAGCACTTTCAGGGGCAATTCCTCGAGGAGCGGCGGCACCACTGACAAGCCCAGCTGGACCCGTCCTGCCTGCCTGCCAGGTACTCAGGGATCCACAGGACGCACGACGTGAGCGCAGGAACCGGTCCTGGGCATGTGGTTACAGCAGAAGGAGGAGAGTGTCAGGGGTGGGGCTTCAGAGGGGGACCCTGGGTTCACCTGCGGAGGGTGGGACGGACTGTGGCAGATGGCCAGTGAGTCTGGCTGTAAGAGGGGACGGAGCAGGTTGATGGGGAAAGGGGAACAGGCCATCCCATGCAGGGACTGCGTAGGCAGATACAGGGAGGCGCGAGCAAGTCCCAGTGGACTAAGAGTGATGAGGGGACAAGCGTGGAAATGAGACAACAAGGAGCGGGGGAGAGGGAGCTCTTGGGGGAAGGTGAGACAAAAGCTTTTCTGAAGACTTGGTGTGTTCTGTGGTATCTTTTCGGGTTCCCACGTGGCGCTCGTGGTAAAGAACCCATCTGCCAATGCAGGAGACATAAGAGATGCGGGTTCGATCCCTGGGTGGGGAAGATCCCCTGGAGGAGGGCATGGCAACCCATTCAGTATTTTTGCCTGGAGAATTCCCATGGACAGAGGAGCCTGGCGGGCTACAGTCGATGGGATCGCAGAGTCGGACACAACTGAAGCGACTTAGTAAGCATGGGCAGACGGACATGGCGTCTTTCCCCCCAGAGTCTGGACTGAAGAGGCCAGGAGGGCTCAGGGCACTGGAAGGGATCAAGCAGTAACTGTTCATGACATGTCTACCACCTGTGCTTGCTTCTTCCTGCTCATATTTGTATGGACATCAGCCAGCCCCATTTTCCCACGTCCCTTCCTGCGTTTGCAAAGGAAAAAAGTTTGAGAGCTAGCCATGACCCCTCGGTCCTCAGGGCTGCATGAGCGCAGCCCAGAGCCATCTTGGTTGGACAAGGGCTTTCCCCCGCTCCTTTTGTAAAGCTCTCCTATAATATTCTACTCTTAAATTTTACTTATTTAATTTGGCTGTGCCAAGTCTTAGGTGCAGCACCGGGATTTTCCACCTTCACTGCGGCTTTCAAGATCTTTAGCTGCAGCACGCAAACTCTTAGCTGTGGTGTGAGGGATCTAGTTCCCCGACCAAGGTTGGAACCCAGGTCCCCTACACTTGGAGCGAGGAGTCTTAGCCACTGGACCACCAGGGAGAGTCCCAGGGTAAAGATTCTTGTGAACGTCATCCTTTCCTGTTAATATCATACCCACCACGTTCTGCCGCCAGAACTTCTCTCTCCCAGGAAACAGTGATGGAGGTTAGGATAATTTAGATATAATATTTTTCTGTGTACCCCTGTGCCCCCAGAATAGAGTGGACTCAGAGTTACAGGTGAATTTCTGCTATGAGACCATTCCCCCAAGCAAAATAAGGACAAATGAGGGCCTTCCGCCATAAAGCCCCATCGGTGGTCCCACGTGAATGGGTTGACCAGACTATTTCCAGGTGAAAAAAGCTAATTTTTTAGGATGGGCGGATTTGAGGTGCTTGCCGTGGGCATACATGGGAGCCAGAGCTGGAGCCAGCTGCTCAGCTCCCTGACTAAAAAGCAGAAGAAGCATCTTTGAGATTTCGGCGAGGAGCATCCCTTCTATGACAAGATTTCCAGAAAGGAAGCAAAACCGCAGACTTGTCACCTGTCAGAGAGTTCAGATACTTCAGGTTCTGAAAGTGAAGCAGAGAGTTAACCAGAACAAGTGTCTGGTTACCATCGACTGCTCACCACATTAAAGAATGTTTCCAAGGAAGATGATGAGGAGGAGGAGGAAGACAGTGTTATGGATGAGACAGAAATGAATCTTGAAGATGGAAATAGTGACATCAGTGAGGAAAACAAGTGGCAGCAAAGTCTGATGACATGCAGAGGAGTGTGGCCTTACCTGCAGACCCCGAGGGAAAAGATGGGCATGGGCCACCGGGCACATCAGAGGAATCCCCCGAGGAGTTTCAGTTCAGTTCAGTTCAGTTCAGTCGCTCAGTCATGTCCGACTCTTTGCAACCCCATGGACTGCAGCACGCCGGGCCTCCCTGTCCATCACCAACTCCCAGAGTTTACTCAAACTCATGTCCATGAGTCAGTGTTGCCATCAAGCCATCTCAGCCTCTGTCGTCCCTTTCTCCTCCTGCCCCCAATCCCTCCCAGCATCAGGGTCTTTTCCAATGAGTCAGCTCTTCGTATCAGGTGGCCAAAGTATTGGAGTTGCAGCTTCAGCCTCAGTCTTTCCAATGAATATTCAGGACTGATTTCCTTTAGGATGGACTGGTTGGATCTCCTTGCAGTCCAAGGGACTCTCAAGAGTCTTCTCCAACACCACAGTTCAAAAGCATCAATTCTTTGGCGCTCAGCTTTCTTTATGATCCAACTCTCACATCCATACATGAGTACTGGAAAAACTACAGCTTTGACTAGACAGACCTTTGTTGGCAAAGTAATGTCCCTGCTCTTTAATATGCTGTCTAGGTTGGTCATAACTTTTCTGCCAAGAAGTAAGCATCTTTAATTTCATGGCTACAGTCACCATCTGCAGCGATTTTGGAGCCCCCCTACATATAGTCTGTCACTGTTTCCCCATCTATTTGCCATGAAGTGATGGGACCAGATACCATGATCTTCATTTTCTGAATGTGGAGCTTTAAGCCAACTTTTTCACTCTCCTCTTTCACTTTCCTCAAGAGGCTCTTTAGTTCTTCGCTTTCTGCCATAAGGGTGGTGTCATCTGCATATCTGAGGTTACTGATATTTCTCCTGGAAATCTTGATTCCAGCTTCTGCTTCATCCAGTCCAGCATTTCTCATGATGTACTCTGCATCTAAGTTAAATAAACAAGGTGACAATATACAGCCTTGATGGACTCCTTTTCCTATTTGGAACCAGTCTGTTGTTCCATGTCCAGTTCTAACTGTTGCTTCTTGACCTGCCTACAGATTTCTCAGGAGGCAGGTCAGGTGGCCTGGTATTCCCATCTCTTGAAGAATGTTCCACAGTTTGTTGTGATCCACACAGTCAAAGGCTTTGGCATAGTCCATAAAGCAGAAGTCAATGTTTTTCTGGAACTCTCTTGCTTTTTCCATGATCCAGCAGATGCTCGCAATTTGACCTCTGGTTCCTCTGCCTTTTCTAAATCCAGCTTGAACATCTGGAAGTTCATGGTTCACATACTGTTGAAGCCTGACTTGGAGAACTTTGAGCATTACTTTACTAGCGTGTGAGATGAGTGCAATTGTGCTGTAGTTTGAGCATTCTTTGGCATTGCCTTTCTTTGGGATTAGAATGAAAACTGACCTTTTTCAGTTCTGTGGCCACTGCTGAGTCTTCCAAATTTGCTGGCATATTGAGTGCAGCACTTTCACAGCATCATCTTTTAGGATTTGAAATAGCTCACCTGGAATTCCATCACCTCCACTAGCTTTGTTCGTAGTGATGCTTCCTAAGGCCCACTTGACTTTGCATTCCAGGATGCCTGGCTCTAGGTGAGTAATCACACCTATCATGGGGGATAGATTCATCCTTAAGGAATGATGCCAAGGTACATGATTCTGAAAATCAAAAGAAATTCTTTCTCTTTCTGACTTACTTCTGTCTGTAGAATATGCTCTAGGTTCTTCCACCTCATTAAGACTGACTCAAATGCATTCTTTTTTAAAACTGAGTAACATTCCACTGTATATATGTACCACAATTTCTGTATCCATTCTTGTCACTGGATATCTAGGCTGCTTCCATGTCCTAGCAATTGTGAAAAATGCTGCAATGAACATTGGGTGATGGGAGGGAGCTTCAAGAAGGAGGGGACACATGTATACCTGTGGCTGATTCGTGTGATGTATGACAGAAACCAGCACAATATTGTAAAGCAGAAAAAAAAAAAAAAAAGAAATTCCTGTGATATAATCTTCTTCTCAGTAAGATATTTCTTCCAAACGATAAGGGGTCTTGTATTCATTGCCAAGACCTCTCTTCAGATGGTAATATCAGAACAGCCTGTCTAATGACAATGCATATGGATTCATTATATATCGTTTCTTTCCAACGTCTACAGAATCGCCCTCATTGTACTTTCAGTATAACCCAGTGGGTGACATTCTGACTTGTGATTACCCCCTTTGGAAAACTAGTCTTCCCACTTGGGAGCTGCAGGTAGCCATAATTTTATCCCCCCTAAATATGCCTCCTAAACGTGCCCTTTGTCCAAGATCAACCCCAGTCTCTCAACCCCCCCGTAGCCCTCTTTGCTCCTCTTCTAGCACGATCAGTCCACTAGAGGGCACTCACGCTCCTCTTTTGCCGTCAGTTCCATTCAGTTCAGTTGCTCAGTCTGTCTGACTCTTTGCGACCCCCTGGACTGCAGCACACCAGGCCTCCCTGTCCATCACCAACTCCCAGAGTTTACTCAAACTCATGTCCACCGAGTCGGTGATGCCATCCAGCCATCTCATCCTCTATCGTCCCCTTCTCCTCCTGCCCCAATCCCTCCCAGCATCAGAGTCTTTTCCAATGAGTCAACTCTTTGCATGAGGTGGCCAAAGTATTGGAGTTTCAGCTTCAGCATCAGTTCTTCCAATGAACACCCAGGACTGATCTCCTTTAGGATGGACTGGTTGGATTTCCTTGCAGGCCAAGGGACTCTCAAGAGTCTTTTGCCATAACCTGAGACAAATGCCCGTGTGTTCATTGCCACAACCACCAGCCCTCACTCTCTAGATTCTGCTCTGGGTGAAGCTCCTGGGACAGACATCAGATTCCCGCAGGAAGAACCTCACGTGGAGCAGGTGGCAGGATGGACTGGTGACCTGTAACCCACCCCAGGACCCAAGTCACTGCTGAGGGGGACGGCTCCAGGCACAGTGGGCAGTGTGGGCTGGACACGGGTGCCCAGACACCTAGGCCACCAGCGTGGGCACTGGGGGAAACGGCTGTGAACCTGCTGGCCCTGTCACTCAGGATCTGTGCATGTGCCCTTGGCTGGGCTGCTGAGGAACCTTCCAGAATGGACCCTCCACAGCAGGAGACGAGTCCTCCTGGGCACTTCAGGAGGCCTTGTGCTGGGAAGGGTCAGGGGAGATGCGTCCATCATTGCAGCACAGATTCCCCAGGGCCTGAGGGGGCAGCTGGGGTCCCAGGTTCACCATAAACTCCAGATCAGGACCCGGGGTGCTAGGACGGGGAGGTCCTGCCACCCCGCCTCTCAGGACACCATTCCTGTGCTGGACACTCCTTCCCACTCCCTGCAGTGCAGGAAAAGAGACCCCAGAGTCCCTTCAAGTAGACTGGAAAATGTAGGCGCACAGGTGAGATTCAGCAGGTGGCCGTGAGGAGAGGGTGGTGTTCCTGAGGGGGAGCAGTTAGATGATGGACAGACTCCCGTGCACTGTCCGCCCAACTGCTGCCGCTGAACCAGCGGGTGGGCGGTTTTCCTCGGAGACTCCAGCCGCGTCCCTGCAAACATCAGAGACTTCTCACTTCATTGCTGTGCTTCCCTGTGACTCAGATGGTAAAGAATCCACCTGCCAATGCAGGAGTCGCGGGTTCAATCCCTGGGTCAGGAAGATCCCCTGGAGAAGGAAATGGCAACCCACTCCAGTACTCTTGCCTGGAGAATCCCGTGGACTGAGGGGCCTGACGAGCTACAGTCGTCCATCCGGTCGCAAAGAGTTGGACACGACAGAGCGGCTAAACAACACTGCTTCATTGCTTCTAGCCAAGGTGCCTTAACTCTGTTCCCCCACCCAGTCCTGCTTCAAGCCTGTGTCCTGACCACACTTGGGCAACTCAGTTTGACGGCCTCAGTTTTCCAGATACACCCAGGTCATCAGAATGGTCATTGCCACCTCTGACCCCACCAGGATGGAGGCTGAGTCCTGCCCTCCTGGTGGGCTGTGCGACCAGGCTCTCAGCCTCCATATCCTGATTATCAGCCAGCTCCCAGGATGATTGCAGCAACTGAGCAGAGGGAAGAGGCAGGGATGATTGTTACCCATCCCTTGTGTCTGCAAGAAGACCTGTCGGGGAGGAAGCCAGGAAACGGCTGAACTTCCTGTCATTCGGAAGTGGCAGCGCTGCCTGGGAAATTTAGCATGGAACACACGGGTGTGGTCCTGTTTTGCAGACACAAGATTTTGAGTGTGGAATCATAGGTTTCCGTTGTGTGTCACCATCAACAACAATCCTACCCATGTGGGGCACAGACTGAAAATTCCTCACCCCAGGGAAAGGTTGGTGTGGGGGCCAAGGCACTGCCAGGCTCGCCAGGGCGACCCTCTGTAGGGGCAGCTGCTGCAGAGACGTGGTCTCTGTTGGGAATAGCAATGTGTCCTCCCTGGGCATCAGTACCCGGCTCCCTGGCTCCCTCCCCGTCCCTGCAGTCCCCAGGCCACCTGCCCATCACAATCCCATCTCAACCCTCACGGCAGACTCCCAGCGACTGTCCCTGGGACATCACATGGCTCGTTTCGTCTCTTCAATTTTCTCCCAAAGCCTGCCTGGTGCTGTGCAGGGTCCTGTAGGTGCCCTGAAGGGTGTGTGTGTGTGTGTTTGATTGGCCTCTGCGCAGGGATAATATTTCAAGCTGAAGGAATTTGACAGTCATTTTTAAATGTTTATTTTAAATGCAAGAATTCACGATTAGGACTTCTACGTGGACTCAACCAGGGTCTGTCTTGGAGACTGGATCACTCTTTTTTTTTTTTAATTATTGATTTATTTTATATTTACTTTTGGCTGCACTGGGTCTCCATTGCCGTGCACAGGCTTCCTCTAGTTTCGGCAAGAGGGGGCTTCTCTCTGGTTGCAGTGTGCAGGCTTCTCCTTGCAACGCCTTCTCTTGTTGCAGAGCACAGGCCCCAGGGTGCGGGGCTTTTAGGAGTTGCTGCATGGCTCAGTTGCCCCATGACAAGCGGGATCTTCCCAGACCAGGGCTCGAACGTGTGTCCCCTGCACCGGCAGGTGAATTCCCTGGACCACCAGGGAAGTCCGATCCCATGACCCTTAATTGAACAAGCAGGTGGATGGAAAGAACAGGACGAGATGTATGAGGAGGGAGCTGTTAGGTAAAAGACCAGGACACCAAAAAAGTGTCTAACAGGCTTTTTAATGGCAAAGCCCTCCCAGGCGGGGTTCCCAGACCTGAACGAGGCAGGTCGAGGAAGTCCGCGGCCCAGACCGTGTTGGGGGGTGGCTTTTATACGTTCGTTGCAAGGGACGGTCAGGCTAGATGGACGGGGGTTCAGATAGGTCACCACGCCGAGGCGTCACGGGCTGACAGGTCCTTCTTGGTGGCTGGGGTGGGGCGGCTTTAGCTGGCGAAGTGTGCTGTCATTGGTCCCCGGGATCTGGGAGGCTCCTTCCGATAGGGACTTCCCCCACCGGCAGGAGGGAGAGGAGGGGCGGCCCATCATGGCCCCCGGGGTCCGGCCTTACAGGAGCCTGTGTGGAGACCAGAAAGAAACTTTTTAACTGTGTGCAGCGAAGGTGGCTGAGAGTGAAGGGCCTGACTGGTGAACTATGGGCCCAGCTTAGATGAGAGGCCAGCGAGGAGTGGTGTTCTTGAGTCACCCAGAGCGAGACGGTCGTAGAGTGTGGGCCCGGATTGAGGTCTTCAGGCTTCCAAGTGTGCACGAAATCGAGTGGGCAGTGGGACAGCTAACAGGGCACAGACTGGAGATCTGGCCTCCACCAGGGACTTCCTGTGCGGGCCCGGTACAGTCTCCCGGCTGCCCTGCTGGTGGCCAGGGCTGTCCTGTACGAGACAGCTAAGGAGTCGCAGAGACACTGGTCAGCCATTATCGACCACCGCATTCCCTCATCGTCCCTGTTTTCCTTGTTAAATTGTGACTAACTGCATACGTGTACTTTGGTGGCCCCAAAGTGGAAGCAATTCAAGGGGCAATTTGTTTTTATTTATTTATGTTTGGTTGCGCTGGGTCTGTGTTGCTGCTCGGGCCTTTTCTCTAATTGAGAAGAGCAGGGGGCTACTCTCTGGTTGTGGCGTTCCGACTTCTCATTTTGTGGCTTCTCCTCTTACGGAGCACGGGCTCTAGAACACTGGGGCTTCAGCAGTTGTGGCACGTGGGCCCGGTGATTACGGCTTCCGGGATCCGGGCACAGGCTCAACAGTTGTGGCGCATGGGTTAGTTGCTCCACCGCATGTGGGATCTGCCCAGATCAAGGACCGAACCTGGGTCTCCTGCATTGGCAGGCAGATAGAGTCTTTACCACTGAGTCACCAAGGAAGCCGTCTTTACAATTTAATTTTTATTAAAACATCTTATTTTGTATTGGGGTATAGCCGACTAACAGTGTTGTGATAGTTTCAGGTGGTCGGCAAAGGGATTCAGCCACATTTATACATATATCCATTCTTCCCCGAACTTCAAGGGGCAGTTTGTTCTGGGCATCTTTTTTCTTCCTTGTGCACCATGAATATTATTTTTAAAAAAACCTGCACCACCAAGGTACTGGCAGATGCCAACACCCTTTTTTTCCCCCCTCAAACACATTTCTTCCCTCACAGTCAGGACCAATGACAGGAACTGCTGAAATATGCAAGGGTTTCTCGAGAGCCTGTGACCGCGCAGCTCGCAGCACGCACGCTTCCCGCTGACGGAGTCGACGCGGCTGCTCCTGCTAGGCCGGCGAGCAGCTATGTCCCAGGGAACACTCAGCCGCACGTGCAGGGCCCGTCCTGACGCAAAGGAAAGCAATGACAGGGGAGCTGCTTGTCTGAGGGCTGCCACTGCCCAAGGAAACATCCTCACTTCTCTCTGGTGGCCATATGGGAAAACTTGCTGGGCTCAGCTTTCTAAACCATTAGACCAGGAATCCCCTGGTGGTCCAGCGGCTAAGACTCCACCTGCCAACGCATGGGACACGGGTTCCATCCCCGGTCTGGGAAGATAGCACATGCTGCAGAGCAACTAAGCCCGTGTGCCACAACTACTGAGCTCCTGCACCCCAGCTGCGGAAGCCTGTGTGCCCTAGAGCCCATACTCCACAGCAAGGGAAGCAATGGGAAGCCCGGGCATCACAACGAGCAGCCCCTGCTCGCCACAGCTAGAGAAAGCCTGCGTGCAGCAACCAACACCCAGGGCAGCCAAAGAATAACTAATTAATTAACTTTAAACAACACAAGGCCCTAACTTTAATCAAGCTTTTCACTGAATCAGCAGAGGGATAGTGGTTCCGTTATATGGTATGGGGAACTCTCGGGAAAATCACTGGGGAAACCAGAAAGAACCCAAGACCCTCATTTGGACATAAAACCTGACGATGCCTATTAGACACTAAAACATTCTGGTCACTTGTCCTGCGGAGGCCTTACTTGCTCTGCCCATAAAGATGGGGAGTTTCTTTCAGTCTCTCAAGCCTGTTATCTCCCTGGTCTTTCGTTTCGCCCTTAAATCCCATTACAACAGACTTATTTACACTTTCGTGTGGTTCTCAGAAGCCTGGACTCTTAACAGAGTTGACAAAGGCAGTGTGTCGCAGTGGAAAGAACAAGGACTTTGCATCAGGCGGATGTGGGCTCAAATTCTGCCATGAGTGCTTTCAGCCTCCCTGAGAGCAAGCAAACTGTGAACCCTCCCTGGTCCTAACACCTCCCTCAGCGTGACAACCGAGATCGGCCCTGTGTGGAAGAGGACCTTGCAGGACGCCTGGTTCTGAACAGGTGTCAGCTGCGACGGATTTTCCTGTCGTTCCCTTCAGCTGAGCTTCTAAGAGTGGAAGCAGAGAGCGGTCCACTGGTTCCTCTTCCTACCTCCTCCCCTCGGCTGCCGTCAGTGTCCGCGTCCCCAGTGGCTGCAGCATAAAAGCCCCACGTCCTGGGCCGGTTCTGCAGACACTACACGGGGTCCCGCCACCCCCATGCCTTCCGCCCATTTCCAACTCTGGGCCTGGGCTCACGCCCCTCCCTTAATCAGAAACGCGCCCCTCATTTCTCTTGGAGGGTTCACATCCCAAAGACCCTCAAGGATGAACTCAGGTTCATAAACCATCACCGGTTCACCCCGTGCCTGGGATTCCAATCCCAACAACACTCAGTTCCTAAACTCACTACAGGAATTGTCGTGAGGAACCTGAGGAAGTGTAGCTTGTGTTTTTCTTCCTTTGGCCACACTGTGCAGTTTGCGGGATCTCAGTTCCCCAACCAGGCTAGGGCCTGGGCTCCGGGAAGTGAAAGTGCTGAGCCCTAACAGCTGGACAGCCAGGGAATTTCTGAAGCTGTCGTGTGCCGCTTGAAATCTGCACAATCTCTCAAGAAGGGGTGTCTTTGCTTCCCATGGCTGCCGTAACCACCCAGCACACACAGAGCGCAGTCCTGTCGGCGAGTCTGCAGTGAACCCGATGGGGCTCGAATCCAGGGTCAGTGGGGCTGTACCCCGCCTGGAGTCTTCAGGGCAGGATGTGTTTCCCTCCCTTTCGCTGGACTCTGCGGGCTGCCTGCATCCAGGGCTCACGGCCCCTTCCTGTGTCTTCACAGCTCATCACTCCTGCCTCTGCCTCTGCTCTCACGTCTTCCTCTCTCCTTCACTCTCTTGCCCCTACTTCACCAGGACCAGGATGATAACACTGAACCACGTGGAGAATGCAAAAATAGAGTCCCCCCACGTCACCATCCTTAACTTCATCCTGTCTGCAAAATCTCCTCCTTTGTTGTGTAAAAGGAGGGATTCACAGGGTCTGGGGTTAGGGCATGGGCATTCTTGCTTCTTCCGTGCAGAGGACTCAGAGTATTGTGGGGTCAGGACCACAAGGGGATCTATTCTGGAGCTGGTCCCCCGAACCTTGTCTCAGGGTCCCTTCCTTCCCCAGTGTAGGCACAAAGTGTTTGCTGAAGCCAAGAGCTCCATTTCTAAGTTTTGCTCTTTACACTTAAGGCCGCTGCCAGGTCTCAGCCTTTGACTGCAGGAGGTGAGGGTCCCCTGGCCTCTCACACTTGGCTGTCACTGCTGAGTGACAGGAGCGAGCCCGTCCTTGTCTCTGGTCCAGGCTCAGGTTACCAGCACCTGATTCCGCACTCCTTCTCTCTACCACCCCCCACACCTCAACCCCGAGACAGCATGCCAGCCGTGCACCTCTGTTCTTATCCCCACTGCTCCCCTCGGATAAAATGTCCAGGATACCGGTGCCCTACTTCCCAGTCCTGTGGTGAGTGATCTGATCCAGAAACAACTTGCAGGGCTGGCTTCCGAGCAAGAGCCACTGCTGGAGTGGATGGTCTCCAGTCCGGCTTCCTGGAAGCAGAGCAAGAGAGAGGATTCTGGAGTTTCCTGGAGGGGTCACTGGAGGGAATCCGGGCAGCACAGAGCCAGGAGCTAGCCAGGGTCAGGTCTGAGGGGGGGTGGCATGCTGCAGCCTTACCGAGGGGCTCTGAGCACACACTTCAGCCCACGGCCGGCCTCACTTGGGGCTCCAGAGCCCTGCGCTAGGCAGTCCTGGCTGCTGGCTGTTCCCAGGAGTGGGTGGGGGGCAACTGTCTGAAGAGGGACTGTGGCTCAGCTGAGGGCAGTCTCTGCAACAGAGTGAGGCCTCTGTGAGACCACTGAGCAGCCTGGGTACAGACACCACACCGTGTACCCACGGCACGCACTATATCGTATAAATACTTTGAGAGAAAAGGATGAGACTCTCTGGGAAATAACATCAGATGCTTTGGAAACAGAGGTGGCAATTAGGATTCTGATCTGGGCTGAGATGAGAGATTATAAGACGCCAAAGCACATGAAAGGAAGTGAAAGTGAAAGTCGCTCAGTCGTGTCTGACTCTTTGCAACCCCGTAGACTCTAGAGCCCGTGGAATTCTCCAGGCCAGGATACTGGAGTGGGTAGCCTTTCCTTTCTCCACGGGATCTTCTCAACCCAGGGATCGAACCCAGGTCTCCCACACTGCAGGTGGATTCTTTACCAGTTGAGCCACCAGGGAAGCCCCTCCAGAGCACAATCAGGGTTAAACAGTCACTAAGAGTAAGGACGCGCTCCAGGCCCAGCCCAGGGGGAGGCATGTTCGTTACACCTGTGTGTGTTTATGTGTGTGCACCTGCGTGTTTGTGTGTGAATATGTGTGTGTGTATTTGTGTGTATGTGCCTATATATACGTGTGTGTGTTTGGACATAGGGAAATGTTTGTGTGTGTTTATATGTGCGTGTATATTTGTGTGTGTTTATCGGTATGTCTCAATGTAATCTGTGTGGACATGCAGGTGTGGGTATATGTATGTGTATTCATATGATTACAGGCATCTGTGTGTGTGTGTATGTTTCTATGTGTTGTGCATCTGCCTGTGAAGGGGGTTAGGGACAGACAGGCACAAATCAGCTGACACACAGGAGTTCCCAGGCTAGAAAGGCAGAGACAGAATGAGAGGGAGTAGAGGATGTCAGGACCCAGGAGGAATGGGAGGAGAGAGAAAGCTAGAGTTGAGACTGTGGGCGGTTCAAAAAAGGAAAGGACTTGAGGGCTTTGGGCGGGGGCTGGAGTGTAGGACCGGAGGGCAGGGTTTCCAGGCTCCAGCTGGGACCAGGCTGAGAAGGGCAGGGCTGCTCTGCGGTGCGGGGTCGGGGTGTCTGGGTGGGGAGGAAGACCTGCAGGAGAGAGAATGTCCACCCGGGGGCGCCAAACGTCCTTCCACAGAGTTCGCCAGACGCTGAGACCCGTGAGTGGATGAAACCGACTCACCCTAGCGGAGGCTGAAAAGGAGCCAGAGCCGAGGAAGGAGAGGGGATCGAGGACAGAAGAATCCAGAACACGAGATGGGGGAGGGGAGGAAATGGAGGACGAGTGAGACCGTGGTGAGCAGAGCAGCAAGAATCTAGCAACTGGAGAGGGCAGGGCGGTAGAATCAAGGATGGGGCAGGCCTAGGAGTGTGCAGAGCCCAGAAAGGTCTAGAAAAGCCGGGGAGAGGAGACGAATTTAGGGGGCCGGGGATGAACACATTCTGCCCTGACGGACGGGAGGGGAAAGTCGGGGTGAGGAGTAACTCGGCGGCGGGAAGTGGGGGGCTGCGGGGGCCTTCTTGCGCAGTTTCCGTTCTTGAGGAAAAAGAGGCCCGAGTCGCCCCCAGCGCTGCTGGAGCCGCCAGCCTCCCGGCCGCCTTGGGCAGCTCAGGGCTTGTGGGATCCACACCGGCCGCGCGCTTCCCCTTCGGCGCGGTCCTTCCACTCCGAGGGCGCCTCCGCGGCGCAGAGCTTCTCCTTCCCCCTGTTCACCCCTCTGTTCTGTCCCTTGAAGACCGGCGCCCGGGCCCTGTGCCCCGCGACTCCTCTCAAGGTCCCCAGGGCCCCGCCGGCCCTTCTCCCTCAGGTCGGGAAGCGGCCTCCCAGCCCCGCGCCCGGCGCTGCCCTGCTCGCCACACGGACCCCTCCTCAGGGCTCCCCGCCGGAGTCTCCCCTTTGAAGCCTCTCCGGCCCTCGGCCCTCCTGCCTCCTGGCCCCTGCAGGCCCGGCCCTCGGCCTGCGGGACCCTCAGCCCAGCAGGAGAACAAGGTCAGCACACGACCAGGCAGGAGGCCACAGCTACCATTTCTCCAGGGTCAGCTGTATTGTCAGAAAGGCAGATAGACTTGGTAAGACGGTAACAGCCAAAGTTTGGTTTCAAATTTTCTCCCAGTGTTTGCGGCAATGGCAATTTAGGAGCCAATATATTAATTCAAATCCGACGTGTTTTTTCCAAACTCGTTATCGTAACGTTAGTGACATTTCTTCAGTTTGAAATGACTCTTCGGTAGGCAGGTGCAACTGGTATTTATAATTAGCAAGGAAACTTAAATCTCTGCTTTAAACTTGCCACAATGATGCCTCTTCTTAAGCAATAATATATGACGTCCTTTTAAGATTTTCTGAAGATAGTACAGACAGCGAACGGATATATCAATAGAAATTAAATCAGTCACTTTTGCTGGTTGGTGTTTTATGCTTTTAAAGACGTACATGAGCTTATTTTTTAAACAATTCAGGTATAACCGGCTGTATGTCACGGATGTTATCTTCTGTATGTAGTACAAGTCCTTTTAATAAGGATTAAAAGTACAATATCCTTTTCATCAGGTATGCAACCAGCCAGTTTAAGGGTTCTCGGACTTGCTCCATTCCATATATCATTACTTTATTATTTATGAATTTCTTGATCTTCTCTGTGAGGAATTCAGCAACCATACCCACTAGAACTTCCATGGTCTTGTGCTTCTTCAGTGAAAGAAGTAAAGCCCTGGGGAAAACTTCAAGTGCCTCTGCTCCTTTCAGTCCATGCCCAGAATTTATTTTCTCTGACAGAAGTCAGGGGGTGAAGTCACTGGCCAGTGAGTGTGTGACAGGGAACATGGCGCCACTTGAGGGAAGAGGTGAGTTCACGCCCACTTGTTTGCCGCCATGATGACTAATCCTAAAAGTTCGGGGAGGATTCAGTGTATAAGTCAAAGTCAATAGTATATGTCACATTGTAGTTGAAAATGTACTGGTTACTTTAAAATCTCTCTTGATATTGATTTCTAACATAATTCAACAGTGATAAGAGAATAGACTGTATGGTTTTAATACCTTTTAGACCATGACATTTTTGTACCTTGCTTTATGTCCCTGGATGTGTTCCAGTGTCTCCTAATGTATGGGAACTTGAAGAGAATTTGTATCCTACTGTTGTGTGAAAATCATGTAAGTCTTAATTATGTTGAATCGGTTCCTTGTGCTTGTCAGGGCTACTATATCCTCTACTTCTCTGCATATTCGTTTGATCAATCTTTGAGAGTTTGATATTGAAACTCCAAAACAAATCTTCATTTATCTATTCAAAATATAATTATAATATACAGTGGAAATACATGTAACCTTGCTCTCTATTTTTCACCAAGATTTAAATGTAAAGCTAGGGTAGTTCTAGTAACACAGTTCAGTTCAATTCAGTTCAGTCGCTCAGTCTCAGTCGAGTCCGACTCTTTGTGACCTGACTTCTTTGTGAATCGCAACACTCAGGCCTGCCTGTCCATCACCAGCTCCCAGAGTTCACTCAGACTCATGTCCATGGAGTCAGTGATATCATCCAGCCATCTCATCCTCTGTCGTCCTCTTCTCCTTCTGCCTCCAATCCCTCCCAGCATCAGAGTCTTTTCCAATGAGTCAACTCTTCGCATGAGGTAGCCAAAGTACTGGAGTTTCAGCTTCAGCATCATTCCCTCCAAAGAAATCCCAGGGCTGGTCTCCTTCAGAATGGACTGGAGATAAAAATGTAAAGCTAGGGTAGTTCTAATAACACAAAACAGAAGCATTTAGAAATCTGTTTTGTGTTACTAGAACTACCCATGGAGAAGGAAATGGCAACCCACTCCAGTACTCTTGCCTGGAAAATCCCATGATTGGAGGAGCCTGGTAGGCTGCAGTCCATGGGGTCCCTAAGAGTCACACAGGACTGAGCCACATCACTTTCACTTTTCACTTTCATGCATTGGAGAAGGAAATGGCAACCCACTCCAGTGTTCTTGCCTGGAGAATCCCAGGGACGGGGAATCCTGGTGGGCTACCGTCTTTGTGGTCACACAGAGTCGGACCCGACTGAAGGGACTTAGCTTAGCACAACTGCCCTAGCTTTACACTGAAAGATCTGTTTTGTGGCACCAGAACTGCCCTCGCTTTACATTAATTCTTGGTGAAACATATTTAAGAGCACAGTAAGAAATGCAGGGTCTAACTGGGGACTTGCTGAACTGAGGATTTCCAACTGCACTTTAGAGACTTTGATGTGTTGTAAAAAGCCTACCTTGTCTAGAAAAGTGGAGGATTCTTGCTCCTTCAGAGCAAATAAACTGAGGACTTGGACTGAAAGGAACAGACACACTCACACAAGCTCACTTTTCTGGCATGGAGAGATTGATTGCTTTAACCAAGACCGAGCTAATGGAGACTCTTCAAGATACACTTGCTCATGACTCACAGACACAGCAAGTAAATTTGTAGAAGATCAATGACTAGTATACAGAATGGAGCAGGCCCGGACGCCCTTCAAACGGCTGCTTAAAGGCCTAGTCAAATGTCTGCTGAGATGGGCCCTAAAACAGATAGGTTCCGTGGCATGGACCCAGCTGGGCCTGAGTTCTTTACAGCATAAGGTCTTGTATATACTTAAGGCGATGTTTCGTCAAAAGAGATCTGAAGTCTTTACGGTTTAATCTCTATTTATCACCACTTCAGTATCTATGCTATTTTTGCGAAGTCTCAAGAAAATGGAGTATTATGTTAAAAAGTTTATCACTGTGGGATCTTTATGAGCAAGATTTATGATTTACACGTGCCAAACGTGCCTGCCTAACCAACAGGACTGATTTGAACCTGGAGAGACATCACTAACAAGATGATAACAGTGTTCAGGAGACAAGGATTACCAGCTTGCCTTCCTGTATTGGTTCCTCCACTGCAGGAAGCAGGACAAAATATAGAAACCGAATTTTTGCTGTTACCGGCAACGCCCAAATGTTCCCTTCTCGCCTGTGTGCCTGTTCAGTCATTCTTTGTGACCCTTTGCACTGTGGCCCCCCGGGCTCCAATGTCCATGGGGTTTCCCAGCAAAAATACTGGAGTGGCCTGCCATTTCCTACGCCAGCGGATCTTACGCATCCGGAGACCAGGCTCCAGTCCCCGGCATATCCTGCGCTGCAGGCGTCTTCTTTACCGCTCAGCCACCCTGACAACGTGTACGCTTCACCCTAAAGAAATAAAGGGCATCTGAACTCTCACGTGGCCTCCCGCCTGTTTCTGTGCTGACTTCCTTCTCCTGGAGGGCGGAGACGCCAGGCAGGGGGCAGACCAGGGAAGGGCCGGATGGTAACCAAGCAGGACCCACTGAGGCTTTCCCAGAAGAAACCCCCAGTCAAGTCCTCCACCAGCCTTTTGTCTGTAGAAAATCTTTCACCAAATAATCCATGTAGGGGCTTCCCTGGTGGTCTGCTGGCTAAGGCTCCACCAGTCAAATTCATGGGCTGAAGGTAGGACCCAGGTCGGGGAACAAAGATCCCTCATGCCTTCTGGCGAGGTTGAGGGGAAATCTGGCCCCAGTACACAGAGGCCCCAGTTTGGCAAGGAGGTCTGGAGGGAAGCCAGGAGCAATTGGAAGGACAGGGTCGTGGGGGCAGGAGGGCTGAGGGACCTGAGTCCCAGCAGGCTGGAAGGCTAAGAGGTGCCAAAGGACACATTCCAGAGGGGAGCCCTGAGGCGGCGGCCTGTGCACAGCAGGGCTGCCGAGCTCAGCGGAGGGGCCGGAGGAACCTGGGCGGCCCCGAGACGAGGCGGGGGCACAGGTCCTGGGCGCCCATCTTCAAGGGACAGAATAGGGTCAGAACAGAGCCAAGGAGAAGCTCTGCGCCACGGTGGAGCCCCCGGAGTGTAAGGACCGCCCCGGAGGGGAAGCGTGTGGACGGCGGTGGGTGTGGACGCCAAGCAGCTCCGTGCTTCCCAAGACGGGGCCCGGGAGGCTGGCGGTTCCACCAGCGCTGGATGCCCCGGAGGCCTCTCTTTGCCTCGAGGAGGGAAACTGGGAATGCAGCCCTGTCCCTCCCCTATCAGAGTTATTCCTCACCCTGACTTTGCCCTCCCATCCCTCAGGGCAGTGCCCCTCTCTTCACCCCTGCCCCCTAAACTCATCCCCCCATCCCCGGCTTTTCTAGATTCTGGGCTCTGCACACTCCTAGGCCTGCCCCATCCTCGATTCTCTGCCCCTCCCCGCTCTCCAGGTTCTAGATTTCAGACAGGCTGGGACCTGGGCTGCAGTGCTTCCATGTGGACACACATCTTCTTGAGACACAGACAACAAGGAAACGACAAGGGACTAAATGTAACACTACGGACATGAACAGCTAGGGCAAATGATGCACGAGATAAAAAAAGAAAAAAGATCCAAACTCCAGTCACCCCTTCGGAGCTGGAGAACAAAGGCGGGGGTCCTGGTCGCGATGCCTGCACAGAGCACCACCAAGGGGCTGGGCAGACCTCGCATGCAGCCCTCCAGCCCAGCGCTGGACCCAGCCGGCCCTCACCCCATTTAATGGCCCAGATTTCCCCACATGCGCCCCGACACCCCCTCACCCCACAGGAGCAAACAAGGCAACTTGTCACTTGTTTGACTCCCTTCCTGATGCACCCAGAGCTCCAATAAAACCTTGTCTGAGTTTCCTGTGTGGCCTCTTATCAATGTCTATTGACTTAGGATTCCAAGAACCCGGGTGGGGATCATACCCTTCAGGCTCTGGGTGCTCCTAGTCAACACCCTCCTCCCTTTCCTCCCTCCCCCCTCCCTGTGTTCTAGATGCTTCTGTCCTCATGCCATCCCTTCCCTGGACCCTGGATCTGTTTTGCCTCCACTCTGGTCTCAGTTTGGTTTGCCTACTCACACATCTCAGCATCTCTCAAACTCGGCTGAAGCATGACTTTGACTTCCGAGGTGGGCATTCACTTTCCTACACAGCTCCTGCAGATGCTGGAGGCCCCACCCAGACCCCCTCTGACAAAAATCCTGCCCTTCTCAGCCTGGTCCCAGCTGGAGCCTTGAAAGCCTGCCCTCTGTCCCACACTCTAGACCCCACCCCAAGACCTCTCGCCATTGCCCTCCGTCACTTTCCCTGGGCTTGAGTACAGGAAGCCTTTACTCACACACCCAGGCTCAGCTCGCTTCCTTTGTTTAAAATTCTAAACTTAAGTTCTTGCATTGACAAGTTTGAAAGGCGCTTTCCATTTACAGCTCCTACCAAACACTGCCTATGTTCCCCGTGGTGTACGATCCCTCCTTGAAGCCGTCTTAGGGCTTCTCAGGTGGCACTCGTGTTCAGGAATCCGCCTGCCGATGCAGGACACACAGGAGACACGGGATCCTTCCCTGGGTGGGGGAGACGGCCTGCAGAGGGAAATGGCAACCCAATCCCAGTGTTCTTGCCTGGAGAACTCCATGGACAGAGGAGCCTGTCTTCCTCCCAGCGGTCTGTACCTCCCACTCCTCCTCCTCCATATTGAAGCCCCTGCCCTCCTGCTAGAAACCACTAGTCATTCAAACTATCGGGGCGCGGTGTGTCTGCTGCTGCTTTGTTGCACACGCCAGCTTGCTTATTTGGTCAGGTCCTCATATTAGTGAATCCTACGTGACCCTGTAACTAGTTTCACCCATCCAGTATGTCATAGCTCTCTAGTCGGTGTTTTCCTTAGTTGTGCAAAATTTTTCAGCTTCATTAGGTCCAGGTAGATCCACTGGAGAATAGATAGGCTAGCCACTCCAGTGTTCTTGGGCTTCCCTTGTGGCTCAGCTCCTGAAGAATCCGTCTGCAGTGTTGGAGACGTGCGTTTGATCCCTGGGTTGCAAAGATCCCCTGGAGCAGGGAAAGGTTACCCACTCCAGTACTCTGGCCTGGAGAATTCCATGGACTGTGTAGTCCATGGGGTCGCAAAGAGTCGGACACGAGTGAGCAACTTTCACTTCATTTTAAATTTCCTAATATGAAATTGATCAGAGACCAGTGCTTCTCAAAATGGTCTTCCCTCTATGAAGCACTTTTGCAAAACCATCAGAGTACAAGAAGTATCTGTGAGTGACTTGAAGATACGGGGACACACATGAGCTCAATGTAATGGGCTCAGAAACTGCATTACAGGAACCAGAACTATGACTCGGGAACATCAGGACATACCAGGTTTGTAGGAATTCCATAACTTTTAACATATCTCTATTCATAGCAACCAGCCACAGTAGAACTCTCGAAGACTCACATTTGATAATGCTCCCCATGGTATTTAACACCCCCGTGATGTAGTTAATCTGATATTTGCCTCTGAGCTGCCTCACAGTTCCTCTGGAACACTCAAAATTAGTTAGAGAAAGAGACTTCCCATCTGCTCTCCAAGGCAGCTCATTACTCCGGGAAAAACCAAATCCCAGTCTTGTACGAGCTGACTATTAAAAGTAAACTTCTTTACCTAATTAAATTTAATTTAACCTTACTCAGTCCTCCCTACTTTAAAAACATTTATCATTTTTTGTATCCACATGATGTGTCTCTTGTTTTTCCCTATCCAAATCAGCAAACTTATCCTCTTCTTATATTTCAAGAAAAACTACTGTGATTTTCTGTATCTTCTTTGGACAGCAACATATATCGTACTTGCATTCCATTCTCTTACCATTTTTAGGAACTGTAAATACATTGCAATTTTGAAATCCCTGAAAACTGAAAACCAAGAAACAAGCCATTGAATTGTATTTCTTTTTACGAACATTAGATTTCATAAAGCATAATTTTTCTTTAGGTGGTACAAGATGTGTGTTTAATAAACATATTTAGTGTTTTTATTCATAAGAAGGTAAAGATAAAGAAACATTGATGCGGGGGGTGCTCCGCAGAAAGAGAGAGGCAGTGGAACTTCCCTCAGCAAAGCCGAGGGGTCCCGAGGAGAGGTGAGCCTGCTGTCCGCCAACCCAGCCCCTCGGCAAGTGAGAGACAATCAGATGCGACAGGGGTTCCATCTAAGCAGTTCCGCTTTTTTGCCACAAGCTCCCGACTTATAAAGGCAAGCGGCGGGGGGGGGGGGGGGGTTTCGAGGGACTTTCCATAGTTGCACCAATCACATTAAAAGTCAAATCGTCATGTGCCATCATTATAACAGGAGTCTATGGTGATCACGTGCTGTCCACGTGCTTGGAAATCAAGAGAGCCAATCAAAAGTTTTGAAAACCTCTTAGACCACGCACCTATCTCTTCCACCAGGTGCCATCTTAGTTTCCAACTGCAAAGCTAGCCCTTCTCTTTAAGGTTTCCCATTTAGGGCCCCACATCTCCCCCTTTTTTATTTGATTTAAGCCCTGGAGACATTTGTATTGATGTTCTGTAAGGCAAGGCGTAAAACTGTAGGCGGCCAACCTCCAGCCTCGCCAGCCCCTCTCGCGGCTGTGCCTGTCTTAGGTTGCCCTCCTCTGAGGGTCTTACCCGTCATTGGCTATCCAGCCACCTCTTGGGGGCTAGGCGGAATCTCTCTAGATGATGGGTATCTAGAACTCTTTTTTATTTATATGTCTCGGTTAATCTCTCGAAGGGCTAAATTAATCCAGAGATTTTGTGGGTGCCCAATGTGGGACTCCTTTTCCATGACCTGGGCAAGCATAACTATTTTTTGCTGTAAGCACCTATTGTGGGCTGTGAGATTTTTTACCTTTAACATTACAACAAGCAGAATAACAAAAACAAGCAAATAGAAGGCATTTTTAAACCAGGTAAATGGACTTTGTACCCAGTCCCATAGATCCATTGCTCCCTTTTTCACCTGTTAGAGTCTCATTTAACACTGGAAAAGCTGTCAGACAAAAGCTGGGGTATCTCACATCCCAGTCTATGCGCGCCAAGACACTCAACGTCTCGATCGCTCTGGCGTGGAGATCAAGCTGTTGTTGGAGTCCCATTATGGCGGATCTTCAGGTGTTCGAGCTGGTTTGAAATCCTTGAGCAGAGGCACTGGATATGTTTATAACCTCGATGGTCTGAGCTTGTTGAACTCCCAGTACGGATGCTGACACTGTTGTACCCTCATGGTTGATGGCCTTGTGTGTCATTAAACCCAGGCTTCTCTAAAAACTGTTGCACAGCCGTGGCACTGACGAAGGTCAGCAAGGAGAGGACAGGTAATCCGACGATCACCGGGAGCAGTGTCCACCAGGGTCACCGCCATCGATGATCTGAAAGGGAAGAAAAGATTGCCTCAGGAACTTTTTGTTCTTGGGCTCAATATGTGAGTGTCTCTTTAATCTGTGTCAGATTTTGAGATTTGACCTCTCTCTTGTGGTGTAAATTTAAGATTCCTTGCTGGAACCCATATAGGGCTGGGGTCCCCAATGGGGAATATGCATCCGAATCCTTGTAAGGAGTGGATTGGGCCCCTTCCACTGTCTAGTGATGGGGTCTTTCCATCTCACTTGTATTTCAGGTTTTATTTCTTGGTTAGACCAATGTTTTGGAAAACATGGTATCGGTTCATTTTTTGAAAAATTGAAAATGTTTAAAGAGTGCCATTCCAAGTTGCTGGTGAGGGCTTATTCCCCCTTTTTGTTTTTGTAATTGAGCCTTTAAAATTTGATGGTGGCGCTCAATTATGGCTTGTCCCTGGGGATTATGTGGGATTCCGGTGTTATGACGAATGTGCCATTGTTGGAAGAATTTCTGTAAGCTCTGGCTGATGAAGCAAGGGCCATTATCTGTTTTTATTTGATGGGGAAGGCCCAACGTCGCAAAACATTGTAAAAAATGGCTTTGAGCATGTTTTGCTTTTTCTCCTGTGTGGGCAGTAGCCCAGCAGGCATGAGAGTAAGTGTCAATAGACACAAAAACATACTTGAGTTTTCCAAAAGGAGAATAATGGGTTACATCAGTTTGCCACAGCACATTGGGTTTTTTAGCCCTCGAGGGTTTACTCCTGGGGGCTGTAAAGGCGGTACTTGTAAATAAGGAAGACAGGATTTACGAGTATGTATAATTTTTTTTAATTCTCTAATAGGGATCTGTGGAAACCTTTTATGTAGCCCTCTCCAATTTATATGAGTAAGATCGTGAAGATCATAGGCATCTTGTAAGTTACAAGCTTGGATTGTAAGGGAGGCCGCTCTATCGGCCAGGGAATTTCCCATTGTTTTTCTGATTTTGAATTGGGGGCACCCGTATCAGGGACACGCTCCTCACTCCGTGAAAAGCAGAGCTTGAGGGCCGAAATGGTCAGACAGAACCCTATGGGGGGCTCCCCACCGTATTGAACCTCTCACTGCCTAGCAAGGGTTTGTACTCGATCCCAAGTGTCCCAAGAGAACAGACTGCCCGAAGCAACCTGGGGGGCCAACCGTACAATGGTCCCCCAGACCTTAATGGCCTGAGGGTCAGAAATCTCGAGTCCCCTGCTTATGAGCATATGTCTCAGTGCCTTGAGTGCGGGCTCATCAGATTTCCCGATGTTATTTCCCATGCTGCCGAGGGAGAATAGAAAGAAAAGTCACTGAGGACAACCACCAAAAATCCTACCGGGAGTGGTGGCGGCCAGAAAGTTGGGCTTATGGTATGCTTTTGGAACTGTTTCTGTGCCTGCATCGTTGCACGGAAGTTTTCTTGCTGGGGGCGGGCACCCTAGAGGTTTCTAGCCCGTTCCGTGACCCCCTTACCCTGTCACGGGAGTCTTCAAGTGGCAGGCGCCCTAATGGCCTTTAAGTGCCTGACCCGTGCCCACAGGGAAGGTTCTAGGCCACGTCCTCAGTTAAGAATGATTTAAGGGGAGTTTCACCCGGTCGGGCTCTAGTTACTGAGGCTTACTTGTTGCGGGGCCTTCAAAGTCCGCCAGAGAGTGGCCCTAGCCAGGACTTATCAATTGCCTCCACAACCGTTCTCCAGTTCACTGAAACTCCCGAAAAAGGAATTAAGGACAGATCAGAAAAGAAGAGAAGAAAGAAAATGAGTCAGGAGAGTTTTTTGTCACTTCCACCCAGCCCCTCGGCGAGCGAGAGACAATCAAACGCGACAGGGGTTGCCTCTAAGCAGTTCCGCTTTATTGCCGCAAGCTCCTGACTTATAAAGGCAAGCAGCGGCGGGCAGGGTTGTTGCCAGGTGAAAGGTCGGGCAAGGTCGGGCATGTCGGGGCATGTCGAGGCATGCCCCGGAAAAGTGCCGCAGACAAGTCCCGGAGGCGGGCCGACAACCAAGCCGTCCAATCAGGTGCCGACACGGAGCCCTTGGACACCAACCACCGCTGAGCCTGTGCTTTCTTCCTTATATGGGAGCCCGGCCCTGGCTATAAAACCTTTCCCCACCCCTCATACCCCCCAGACTCCCTTTGCTTCCTTGCTCACCCACCCCCGGGAGTTCTGTCCGAGAGCGACCGCCCAATAATGGCTCTGATCAACGGTCCGTAGAGGTGGCTCTTTCTTCCCGCGGCGTTTCTTACACCAGGGACTTTCCATAATTGCACCAATCACATTAAAGGTCAAATCGTCATGTGCCATCATTATAACAGGAGTCTATGGTGATCACGCGCTGTCCACGTGCACGGAAATCAAGAGAGCCAATCAAAAGTTTTGACAACTTAGACCGCTGACAAATGAAAGTTATCAGGAAACTGGGGATTTCCAACTGCCCTTTAGAAATTTTATGAGCTCTAAAAGCCTACTTTGTCTTAAAAAGTGGAGCACTTAAATCTGACTTAAGAGTTACAACTGCACTTTAAAAATTCTATGCGCTGTAAAGCGCTTAACATACAACAAGTGGAGGAGATTGCTCATACCGAGCAAATAAATTCAGGACGTGGACTGAAAGGAACAGACACACTCACACAAGCTCCCTTTTCTGGCATGGAGAGATTGATTTCTTTAACCAAGACCGAGCTAATGGAAACTCTTCAAGATACACTTGCTAATGTTCTCACAGAGAAAGCAAGTAAATTTGTAGAAGATCAATTACAAGCATACAGAATGGAGCAGGCCTGGACACCCTTCACATGGCTGCTTAAACCCCTAGTCAAAGGTCTGATGAGATGGGCCCTAAAAAAGATAGGTTCCGTGGCATGGAACCAGCTGGGCCTGAGTTCTTTACAGAATAAGATCTTATTTATATTTAAGCCGATGTTTTGTCAAAAGAGATCTGAAGTCTTCACGGTTTAATCTCTATTTATCTGCCACTTCAGTATCTCATGGGCTTCCCTGGTGGCTCAGAGGGTAAAGCCTCTGCCTGCAATGCGGGAGACCTGGGTTCAATTCCGGGGTCACGAAGATTCCCTGGAGAACAAAATGGCAACCCACTCCAGTATTCTTGCACCGAGAACCCTATGGACCGTGGAGCCTTCTGGGCTACACTGCAAAGAGTTGGACACGACTGAGCGACTTCACTTTCACTTCCAGTATCTATGTGATCTTGGCGAAGTCTCAAGAAAATGCAGGATCACGTTAAAAAGTTTAGCACTGTGGGATCTTCATCACCAAGATTTATGATTTACACGTGCCAAACGTGCCTGCCTAACCAACAGGACTGATTTGAACCTGGAGGGACATCACTGACAAGATGATAACAGTGTTCAGGAGACAGAGATTACCAGCTTGCCTTCCTGTATTGGCTCCTCCACTGCAAGAAGCAGGACAAAACATAGAAACCGAATTTTTGCTGTTGCTGGCAACGCCCAAATCTTACCTTCCCGCCTGTGTGCCTGTTCAGTCGTTCTTTGTGACCCTTTGCGCTGTGGCCCCCCCGAGGCTCCAATGGCCATGCGGTTTCCCAGCAAAAATACTGGAGTGGCCTGCCATTTCCTACACCAGCAGATCTTACGCATCCGGAGACCAGGCTCCAGTCCCCGGCATGTCCTGCGCTGCAGGCGTCTTCTTCACCGCTCAGCCACCCTGACAAGGTGTACACTTCACCCTAAAGAAATAAAGGGCATCTGAACTCTCACGTGGCCTCCCGCCTGTTTCCGTGCTGACTTCCTTCTCCTGGAGGGCGGAGACGCCAGGCAGGGGTGGACTAGGGAAGGGCTGGATGGTAACCAAGCAGGACCCACTGAGGCTTTCCCAGAAGAAACCCCCAGTCAAGTCCTCCACCAGCCTTTTGTCTGTAGAAAATCTCTCACCAAATAATCCATGTAGGGGCTTCCCTGGTGGTCTGCTGGCTAAGGCTCCACCAGTCAAATTCATGGGCTGAAGGCAGGACCCAGGTCGGGAAACAAAGATTCCCTCATGCCTTCTGGCGAGGTTGGGGGGAAATCTGGCCCCAGTACACAGAGGCCCAATTTCGGCAAGGAGGTCTGGAGGGAAGCCAGGAGCAATTGGAAGGACAGGGTCGTGGGGGCAGGAGGGCTGAGGGCCCTGAGTCCCAGCGGGCCGGAAGGCTGCGAGGTTTCAAAGGGCACCTTCCGCGGCGCGGGGAGCCGTGAGGCGGCGGCCTGTGCGCAGCAGGGGCGGCGCTTGCGCAGACGGGCTCCCGAGCTCAGCCGAGGGGCCGGAGGAACCCGGGCGGCCCCGAGACGAGGCGGGGGCACAGGGCGCGGGCGCCCGTCTTCAAGGGACAGACCAGGGTCAGAACAGAGCCAGGGAGAAGCTCTGCGCCGCGGAGGAGCCCCCGGAGTGTAAGGACCGCCCCGGAGGGGAAGCGTGTGGACGGCGGTGGGTGTGGACTCCAAGCAGCTCCGTGCTTCCCAAGGCGGGGCCCGGGAGGCTGGCGGTTCCACCAGCGCTGGATGCCCCGGAGGCCTCTCTTTGCCTCGAGGAGGGAAACTGGGAATGCAGCCCTGTCCCTCCCCTATCAGAGTTATTCCTCACCCTGACTTTGCCCTCCCATCCCTCAGGGCAATGCCCCTCTCTTCACCCCTGCCCCCTAAACTCATCCCCCCATCCCCGGCTTTTCTAGATGCTTCTGGGCTCTGCACACTCCTAGGCCTGCCCCATCCTCGATTCTCTGCCCCTCCCCGCTCTCCAGGTTCTAGATTTCAGACAGGCTGGGACCTGGACTGCAGTGCTTCCACGTGGACACACGTCTTCTTGAGCCACAGACAACAAGGAAACGACAAGGGACTAAATGTAACTCTACGGACGTGAACGGCTGGGGCAAAGGATGCACGAGATGAAAAAAGATCAAAACTCCAGTCACCCCTTTGGAAATGCAGAGCTAAAGCAGGGGCCTGGTCGCGATGCCTGCACAGAGCACCACCAAGGGGCTGGGCAGACCTCGCATGCAGCCCTCCAGCCCAGCGCTGGACCCAGCCGGCCCTCACCCCATTTAATGGCCCAGATTTCCCCACATGCGCCCCGACACCCCCTCACCCCACAGGAGCAAACAAGGCAACTTGTCACTTGTTTGACTCCCTTCCTGATGCACCCAGAGCTCCAATAAAACCTTGTCTGAGTTTCCTGTGTGGCCTCTTATCAATGTCTATTGACTAAGCATTCCAAGAACTCTGGTGGGGATCCTACCCTTCTGGCTCTGCAGGTTCCTAGGTCAACACCCTCCACCCTTTCCTCCCTCTCAGTTCCCCGTGTTCTAGATGCTTCTGTCCTCATGCCATCCCTTCCCTGGACCCTGGATCTGTTTTGCCTCCACTCTGGTCTCAGTTTGGTTTGCCTACTCACACATCTCAGCATCTCTCAAACTCGGCTGAAGCATGACTTTTGACTTCCGAGGTGGGCATTCGCTTTCCTACAGAGCTCCTGCAGATGCTGGAGGCCCCACCCTGACCCCCTCTGACAAAAATCCTGCCCTTCTCAGCCTGGTCCCAGCTGGAGCCTGGAAAGCCTACCCTCGTCCCACACTCTAGACCCCACCCCAAGACCTCTCACCATCGGCCTCCCTCACTTTCCCTGGGCTCCAGTCCAGGGAGCCTTTACTCACACACCCAGGCTCAGCTCGCTTCCTTTGTTTTAAATTCTAAAATTAAGTTCTTGCATTGACAATTTTGAAAGGCGCTTTCCATTTACAGCTCCTACCAAACACTGCCTATGTTCCCCGTGGTGTACGATCCCTCCTTGAAGCCGTCTTAGGGCTTCTCAGGTGGCACTCGTGTTCAGGAATCCGCCTGCCGATGCAGGACACACAGGAGACACGGGATCCTTCCCTGGGTGGGGGAGACGGCCTGCAGAGGGAAATGGCAACCCAATCCCAGTGTTCTTGCCGGAGAACTCCATGGACAGAGGAGCCTGTCTTCCTCCCAGCGGTCTGTACCTCCCACTCCTCCTCCCCCATATTGAAGCCCCTGCCCTCCTGCTAGAAACCACTAGTCATTCAAACTATCGGTGCGTCTGCTGCCGCTTTTGTCGCACACGCCAGCTTGCTTATTTGGTCAGGTCCTCATATTAGTGAATCCTACGTGACCCTGTAACTAGTTTCTCCCGTCCAGTATGTCATAGCTCTCTAGTCGGTGTTTTCCTTAGTTGTGCAAAAATTTTCAGCTTCATTAGGTCCAGGAAGAGCCACTGGAGAATAGATAGGCTAGCCACTCCAGTGTTCTTGGGCTTCCCTTGTGGCTCAGCTCCTGAAGAATCCGTCTGCAGTGTTGGAGACGTGGGTTTGATCCCTGGGTTGCAAAGATCCCCTGGAGCAGGGAAAGGTTACCCACTCCAGTACTCTGGCCTGGAGAGTTCCATGGACTCTGCAGTCCATGGCGTCACAGAGATTCAGACAGGACTCAAGTGACTTAGCATATCAATCTTTAAAAATTTTTCATTATTTTTTAATTGGAGGAAAATTGCTTAACAGTGTCATGTTGTTTTCTGCCATACATCAACGTGAATCAGTCGTAATTATATTTATTTCCATATATCCCACCCCTTGAGAATCTCCTGCTCCCATTCCACCCCTCTGGCTCATGACAGAGTGCTGGGCGGGTCCCTGCACTAGCTAGCAATTTCTCAGGCTATCTGTCTGAGACTTGGCTGTGTATCTATGTCGATGGGACTTTCTCCATCCGCCCCACTCTTTCCTTCCCCGGTCCACCAGCCCCATCTCTATATCTGTGTCTCCATTCCTTCCCTGAAAACAGGCTCACCAATACCGTTTTTCTAGATTCCATATATATCATTAATATACAATATTTGTTGCTCTCTGACTTACTTCTTTTCACAGCTATCTGTAAGGCCTCCCCAAACAGCCATTTTGCTTCCTTGCATTTCTTTTCCATGGGGATGGTTTTGATCCCTGTCTCCTGTACAATGTCACGAACCTCATTCCATAGTTCATCAGGCACTCTATCTATTAGATCTAGACCCTTAAATCTATTTCTCACTTCCACTATATAATAATAAGGGATTTGATTTAGGTCATACCTGAATGGTGTAGCGGTTTTCCCTACTTTCTTTAATTTAAGTCTGAATTTGGCAATAAGGAGTTCATGATCTGAGCCACAGTCAGCTCCCGGTCTTGTTTTTGTTGACTGTATAGAGCTTCTCCATCTTTTGCTGCAAAGAATATAATCAATCTGATTTCGGTGTTGACCGTCTGGTGATGTCCATGTGTAGAGTCTTCTCTTGTGTGGTTGGAAGAGGGTGTTTGCTATGACCAGTGCATTTTCTTGGCAAAACTCTATTAGTCTTTGCCCTGCTTCAGTCCGCATTCCAAGGCCAAGTTTGCCTGTTACTCCAGGTGTTTCTTGACTTCCTACTTTTGCATTCCAGTCCCCTACAATGAAAAGGACATCTTTTTTGGGTGTTAGTTCTAAAAGATCTTGTAGGTCTTCATAAAACCGTTCAACTTCAGTTTCTTCAGCAATACTGGTTGGGGCATAGACTTGGATAACTGTGATACTGAATGGTTTGCCTTGGAGATGAACAGAGATCATTCTGTCGTTTTTCAGATTGCATCCAAGTAGTGCATTTCGGACTCTTTTGTTGACCATGATGGCTACTCCATTTCTTCGGAGGGATTCCTGCCCGCAGTAGTAGATATAATGGTCATCTGAGTTAAATTCACCCATTCCAGTCTATTTTAGTTCGCTGATTCCTAGAATGTCGATGTTCACCCTTGCCATCTCTTGTTTGACCACTTCCAATTTGCCTGGATTCATGGACCTGACATTCCAGGTTCCTATGCAATATTGCTCTTTACAGCATCGGATCTTGCTTCTATCACCAGTCACATCCACAACTGGGTATTGTTTTTGCTTTGGCTCCATCCCTTCCTTCTTTCTGGAGTTATTTCTCCACTATCTCCAGTAGCATATTGGGCACCTAGTGACCTGGGGAGTTCCTCTTTCAGTATCCTATCATTTTGCCTTTTCATACTGTTCATGGGGTTCTCAAGGCAAGAATACTGAAGTGGCTTGCCATTCCCTTCTCCAGTGGACCACATTCTGTCAGCGATCAATGCAAATAAATAGAGGAAAACAACAGAATGGGAAAGACTAGAGATCTCGTCAAGAAAATCAGAGATACCAAGGAAACATTTCATGCAAAGATGGGCTCGATAAAGGACATAAATGGTATGGACCTAACAGAAGCAGAAGTTATTAAGAAGAGGAGGCAAGAATACACGGAAGAACTGTACAAAAAAGATCTTCACGACTCAGATAATCACCATGGTGTGATCACTCATCTAGAGCAGACACCCTGGAATGTGAAGTCAAGTGGGCCTTAGAAAGCATCACTACGAACAAAGCTAGTGGAGGTGATGGCATTCCAGTTGAGCTGTTTCAAATCCTGAAAGATGGTGCTGTGAAAGTGCTTCACGCAATATGCCAACAAATTTGGAAAAGTCAGCAGTGGCCACAGGACTGGAAAAGGTCAGTTTTCATTCGCAATTCCAAAGAAAGGCAATGCCAAAGAATGCTCAAACTACTGCACAATTGCACTCATCTCACATGCTAGTAAAGTAATGCTCAAAATTCTCCAAGCCAGGCTTCAGCAATACGTGAACTGTTTATTCCCTGATGTTCAAGCTGGTTTTAGAAAAGGCAGAGGAATCAGAGATCAAATTGCCAACATCTGCTGGATCATGGAAAAAGCAAGAGTTCCAGAAAAACATCTATTTCTGCTTTATTGACTATGCCAAAGCCTTTGACTGTGTGGATCACAGTAAACTGTGGAAAATTCTGAAAGAGATGGGAATGCCAGACCACCTAACCTGCCTCTTGAGAAATCTGTATGCAGGTCAGGAAGCAGCAGTTAGAACTGGACCTGGAACAACAGACTGGTTCCAAATAGGAAAAGGAGTACGTCAGGGCTGTATATTGTCACCCTGCTTATTTAACTTCTATGCAGAGTACATCATGAGAAACCCTGGACTGGAAGAAACACAAGCTGGAATCAAGATTGCCAGGAGAAATATCAATAACCTCAGATAATCAGATGACACCACCCTTATGGCAGAAAGTGAAGAGGAACTAAAAAGCCTCTTGATGAAAGTGAAAGAGGAGAGTGAAAAAGTTGGCTTAAAGCTCCACATTCAGAAAACGAAGATCATGGCATCCGGTCCCATCACTTCATGGCTAATAGATGGAGAAAGAGTGGAAACAGTGTCAGACTTTATTTTGGGGGGCTCCAAAATCACTGCAGATGGTGACTGCAGCCATGAAATTAAAAGACGCTTACTCCTTGGAAGAAAAGTTATGACCAACCTAGATAGTATATTCAAAAGCAGAGACATCACTTTGCCGCCTAAGGTCCATCTAGTCAAGGCTATGGTTTTTCCAGTAGTCATGTATGGATGTGAGAGTTGGACTGTGAAGAAGGCTGAGCGCCAAAGAAAGGATGCTTTTGAACTGTGGTTTTGGAGAAGACTCTTCAGAGTCCCTGGGACTGCAAGGAGATCCAACCAGTCCATTCTGAAGGAGATCAGCCCTGGGATTTCTTTGGAAGGAATGATGCTAAAGCTGAAACTTCAGTACTTTGGCGACCTCATGCGAAAAGTTGACTCATTGGAAAAGAGTTTAATGCTGGGAGGGATTGGGGCAGTAGGGGAAGGGGACGACCGAGGATGGAATGGCTGGATGGCATCACTGACTCGATGGACGCGAGTCTGAGTGAACTCCAGGAGTTGGTAATGGACAGGGAGGCTTGGCGTGCTGCGATTCATGGGGTGGCAAAGAGTCGGACACGAGTGAGCGACTGAACTGAACTGATGATTCCATTGTATATACATACCACAATTTCTTCGTCCGTGGACATCTAGGTTGCTTCCATGTGCTGCAATAAACACTGGGAGAATAGACTTTTTGGTGATGGTCCTTCTGATCAGTGTAGGGTGAAACCGTATTCTAGCACTGATTTGCAGTTCTTTATAATTTGTGATGTTGAGTATCTTTCCAGGTCCCTGTTCATCTTCTACACTGTGAGTACAACTTACCTCTTCAATTAGCTTTTTGAAGGTCTGCCCTGTTTTGAACTCTTTTCCGGTGATTTACCCCAGAGCTTTTCTTAAGGGCAGGCTTGTGTATACCCACCAGCCTCGGCTTTCAAGCGGTTGTTGTGGGAAATGGCCACAAGGTGGCAGCATTTCTTCATGCCCAACTCTGGGTACCTGCGCAACCAGAGCCTTAGGGCACGTCCTATTTCTGGGTTGTCAGTGAGAGTGGCTATGCTTAAGACTTGTGTCTCCTTACTTCCTCCCCCTTACCCTCCATCCCAAGGACAGATCCCGATTGCAACAGCACTCTGCAGAAGGGGGTGTCATCCACAGGTGGGGTGACGCTAAGTAAGGAAGCTGGAGATGGGAACCCCACCATCAGGAGACGCAGAGCCCAGGGGACTTTGCAAAGTTCTTCCAGTCCAGAGGCCCCACCATCCTTTGGGGGCACTATGGTTGGTGCTGCTGCAGGAGGACCCGCCTGGATCTGGAGACTGAGGGCTCATACAGAGGGGAAAGGAAGTTCATGTCTATCGCGGTGGGGGGCTCATTGCCTGGCGTAGCCTCCCCAGACCCTCAGCCCCACTACAGCCCAGCCTGGGGACCCAAGCCTACTCAGGCTCCAGGGATGTGACATCAGCCCAGGTCCCGAGTCCTGAGGAGAATAGAATCTTTTTTTTTTTTTTTGTCTTTCTATTTTTGCCACTTATTTTGAATTGGAATATATAGACAATTTACACTGTGGTGGGTTTTGTTTTGTTTTGTTTTGTTTTTTAGGTGTACAGCAACTTGAATAATTTACACATGACTTCTATGTTCTTTTTCAGCTTCGTTCCCCATGTAGGTCATTACAGAGTGTTGAGTAGGGTTCCTTGTGCTTTACACTGAGTCCTTGTGGATTATTTTATAAACACTAGTGTATCTGTTATTCTCATGTTACTAATTTGTCCCTGCCCCCAAATTTTCATTTTTTGGTAACCATAAGTGCTGTTTCTAAGTCTGGGAGGCTGTTTCTGTTTTCTAAAGAAGTTTATTGTATCCATGTTTAGATTTCTTCTAGAAGTGATATCTTAGGATGTTTGTCTTTCCTTACTTATGATCATCTGTGGGTCCATTTATGCTGCCGCCAATGGCATTATTTCCTTCGTTTTTTTTTTGATGGCTGAGTGTATTCCAGTATATAGATGGACCGGTTACCCTTTATTTCTCTATTGATGGATATTTTGGTGGATGGTCTGTCTTGGAGGTTGTCAATAGTGCTGCCTTGAAAATAGAGGTGCAGGTGTCATTTTAAATTATGATTTTCTCTGGATTGAAGACAAGGAGTGGGCTTGCCAGATCAGGTGGTCACTCTGTATTTGGTGTTTTAGGGAATCTCCACACCGTTCTCCTTCGTGACTGCACCCACCCATATACATCTCTGAAACAGTGTAGGAGGAGCCCCTATCCCCCTTGCCCTCAGCTGCACTGAATCTTTTATAGATCTTTTGAAGACTAAGGGCTTCCCTGGTGGCTCAGATGGTAAAGCATTTGCTTGCAAGGCGGGAGACCTGGGTTCAAGTCCCTAGGTTGGGAAGATCCCCTGGAGAAGGAAACGGCAACCATTCTAGTATTCTTGCCTAGAGAATTCCCATGGACAGAGGAGCCTGGCAGGCTACAGTCTATGGGGTTGCAAAGAGTCAAACACGACTGAGTGATTAATACTTTCACTTTTCGAAGATGGTCATTCTGAGAGGGGTAAGTTGACACCTCATTGCAGTTTGGAGTGGCATTTCACTAACAGTGATCCTGGGCATCTTTTCATGTGCTTTATGTCCATCTGGATGCTTTCTTTGGACAAATGTCCATTTCGATCTTTGGCCCATATTCTATTGGTTGATTGTTTTATATATATATATGTTATATATATATATGTATTGAGCTGTATGAACTGTTTGCATGTTTTGGAGATGAACTGCTTGTTGCTAAATTTGGTGGCAAACATTTTTTCCCCCATTTTGAGGTTTGTCTTCTTCTTTCCTTTAGGGTTTTCCACGCTGTTGAAAAGCTTTTGAGGTTAATGAGGTCCCTTTTGTTGAGTTTTTCTTTAATTTTCCCTCTTGTAAGAGTTGATCCAAAAAGAACTTGCTGCGATTTATGTCAAAGCATGTTCTGCGTATATTTTCCTTGAGAGGTTTAGCGTAGTCGTCCCTCCATTTAGCTCTTTAATTGATTTGGAGTTTCTTTTTCCGCAAGTGGTTAGGGAGAGATGTAGATTCTTTCACTTTTCTCTGTTTAAGGAACCTCCACCGTCTCCTCCATCCTGGCCGTTAACAACATACACTGGCAGCATCAGTGTAGGAGTGTTCCCTTTTCTCCACAACCTCTGCAGAATTTAGTGTTTGTAGACTTTTTGACAAAGGTCGTTTTGACAGGTATGAGCTGATACCTCATTTTAGTTTGATTTGCATTTTAATAAGATTCATGATGTTGAAAGCTTTTTGTGTGATTAAAAAGAAACAACATTGTGAGCAAAAATGATCTCTCGAGATTGTCTTCTTGACCATCTGTCCTCATCTGAAATATTTTTCCAGAACCTACCCAAGGGCATTTGTTAACGATAGATGTTTTTTCCCACATCCCCTCAGGCTTGGCGACTGACTTTTAAGTACCCATTAGCACAGAGGTTTCCATTGTTGTTACCAAAAGTGGCCACAAGGCGGCAGCATTTCTTCATGCTCCAGACTTTGGAGGTTTGTTTTTTGTTTTTTTTTTCCCTCTGGCTAATTTTAATTTTCTATTGGGCTTCCCTGGTGGCTTAGAAAGTAACGAATCTGCCTGCAATGCAGGAGACCCGAGTTCAATCCCTGGGTCAGGAAGATCCCTGGAGAGGAGAATGGCAACCCACTCCAGAATTCTTGCCTGGAGTATTCCATGGACAGAGGAGCCTGGCGGGCGACAGTGCATGGGATCGCAGAGTCAGACACGGCTGAACAACTAACAGCTTCAGTTTCTACTTTCTGTTGGAGTCGAGTTGATTTCTGTTGTTGTGTTGTTTTAGGTTTACGGGAACCTGATTCAGTCATACACAGACATACATCGATTCTACTAAGGGGGCTTTTCCCAAATAGGTTCTTCCAGCGTGCTCCGCAGACTTCCTTGTGCTAACAGTAGGTCCTTTAGGATTATATCTGATAGTAAGCAGTGTGTATGCGTCAGTCCTACACTCTCAATATTCCCCTTCCCCTACCTTTAAAAAAAAAACCATAAGTTGGTTTTCTCAGTCTGTGAGTCTCTTTCTGTTTATAAATTAGTTCATTTGTGTGAATTTATAGATTGTACCCATCAGTGATATATTTCTTTTCCTCTCGGACTGACTTCACTCAGTATGATAAACCTCAGTCCCTCCATGCTCCTGACAATGACACTTCTCCATTCTTTGGGATAGCTGAGTGTATTCCAGCGTCTCTTCGCTTCTCTATTGATGGACACCCTGGTTGATGCTCTGTCTTGGATAGCGTCAACAGTGCTGCCCTGAAAACTGGGGTGCACAAATCATTTTAAATGATTTAAAAATCATCTGATGATTTTCTCCAGATCTAAGGCAAGGGGTGGGCTTGCCTTATCATGCGTTACGTCTGTGTTTAGTGTTTTAAGGAATCTCCATGGTTTTCCCTCATGGTTGCACCCACCCATGAACACCCGCACCCCACAGGCGAGGAGGATGCTCTGTTCCCCTCGCCCTTGGCAGCATTTAATTCTTTGTAGATCTTTTGGAAGATGGCATCCTGAGCCGTGTGAGCTGATACCTGACCGCAGTTTTGATTGACTTTTTTCTAACAATGATCCTGGGCATCTTTTCAGGTGCTTTATGGCCATCTGGATACCTTCTTTGAACAAATATTCATTCAGAACTTTGGCCTGTTTTTTTTTCAATTGAATTGATTGTTTTCTTGATATTAAGCTGCTGTTTGCATGTTTTGGAGGTGAATTCCATTTTTAAACTCAGTTGCAAACTTTTTTTTTTTCCCATTTTGAGGGGTTTTTTTCCCCGCCCTTCATTTAGTATTTTCCTTGCTGTGCCAAAGGTTTTGAGGTTAATGAGGTCCTTTTTGTTGAGTTTAAAAATTTTTTTCCATTAGTCTAAGAACTGATGCAAAAAGAACTTGGTGCAATTTATGTCAAGGCATGTTCTGCCTGTATTTTCCTCAAGAGTCTAGGGTAATCGTCCCTCCATTTAGCTCTTTAATCAATTTGGAGTTTCTTTTTCTGCATGGGGTTTGAGAGTGTTGTAATTTCACTCACTTTTCTCTTGTTTAAGAAATCTTCTCCCTGTTCTCCATTCTGGCTAACAATTTACATTCCCAGCATTTGTATCGAACAGTTAGCTTTTCTTCAGAACCTCTCCACCATTGTCTGTAGACTTTTGAAAAGGGCCCGTCTGACAGGTTTGAGCAGATATCTTGGTGCAGTTTTGGTTGGCATTTCTTTAACAGGGATCCTGAGCCCCTTCTCATGTGCTCTCCGGGCATGTGGATGCCTTCTTTGAGGAGTGTCCATTTAGACCATTGGCCCATTTTTCTGCTGTTGGGGTTTTTTGATATTGAGCTACATGAGCTGTCTGCATGTGTTGGAGATGAATTCCTTGCGGGTATCCTCATTTGGAAACCTTTTCTTTCCCCAATCTGAAGATGGACTTTTTCTGTCATTTAGGATTTCCCTTGCTGTGCAAACCCTTAAGGTCGATGAGGTCCCTTCTGTTCACTTCCATTTTATTTTTCATTGCTCTCAAAGGTGGATCCAACAGTAACTGGCTGTGATTTATGTCAAAGTGCGTTCTGCATGTATTTTTCTCAAGAGGTAGAGAGTAATCACCCCTCCAATGAGATCGTCAGTCAATCTGGAAATCCTTTTTCTCTGTGAGGTTAGGCAGTGTGGTAATGTCATTCTCTTTTCACTATTTAAGGAACTTCCACGTTATCCTCCCTACTGACTGTTAACCATTTAACAATGCCAGCATCAGTACAGGAGGGTTCCCTTTTCTCCACAACCTCTCCACCGTTTATTGTTTGTAGTCTTTTTGACAAAGGCCATTCTTACTGGTGTGAGCTGATATGTGATTGTAGTTTTGATTTTCATTTCTGCAAGATTTCATGATGTTGAAATCCTTTCAAAACAAACAAACAAACAGTATGAGTAAAACTGAACTCCCCAGTTTGGCTTTTTGACAGTCTGCTCTGTTCTGAATTCTTTTCCAGGACATTTGTTGAGGACAGGTGTCTTTTCCTTGCATTCCTGCAGGCCTGGGAAGAAGTGAAGTCGCTCAGTCGTGCCCGACTCTTTGCGACCCCATGGACAGTAGCCTGCACCAGGCTCCTCATCCATGGGATTTTCTAGGCAAGAGTACTGGAGTGGGTTGCCGTTTCCTTCTCCAGGGAATCTTCCCGACACAGGGATGAACCCAGGTCTCCCTATTTGTAGACGTTTTACCGTCTGACCAACCAGGGAAGTAGGCACAGATTTTTCTGTTGTTACCAAACATGGCCACAAGGGGCAGCATTTCTTTATGCGCCACACTTTGGCTGGGGGATCATGGTTAACAACTTTAATCAGTGTAGAGTTGCTTACTGTTGTTTATCTGTTTAAAGTTTACAGGAACTTGATTCAGCTATACATAGACATATAGCGATTCTTTGCTTTTAAGGGAGCTTTTTCCAAATAGGTTCTTTCAGTGTATTCCGTGCTATTCAGTAGGCCCTTTTGGATTATCTATCTGATAATAAATAGTGTGTTAATATGTTAATCCCAACCTCTTAATGTCCCACTTCCCCTGTGTAGTTTTTAAAGATAATCGTAAGTTGGTTTTCTAAGTCTGTGAGTTTCTCTTTATAAATTATAAAGTTCATTCTGTTTATGAAGTTCATTTTAATGAATTTATAGACTCCACCTGTAAGTGATAATACTTCTGCCGCTCTCTGATTGACTTCACTTTGCATGACGAGTCTCTCAGTCCATCTAAGCTGCTTCCAAGGCGTTTCTTCGCTCTTCCTGATGACGGAGTGTATTCCAGTGTCTAGATGGACTAGTTACCCTTCATTTCTCTATTGATGGGCTTTTTGATTGATGCTCTGCTTCGGATGTTATGGTGGCTCAGCGGTAAAGCATCCACCTGCAGTGCGGGAGACTCAGGTTTGATTCCTGGGTTGGCAGCATCCACTGGAGGAGGGCATGACAACGCGCTCCAGGATTCTTGCCTGGAGAATCCCATGCACAGAGGAGCCTGGTGGGCTATACAGTCCACAGGGGTTGGAAAAAGTCAGACGCGACTGAGCAACGAACGCTTTCACTTTTGCTGTCTTGAATATTGTCAATAGTGCTGCCCTGAATATAGGGGAACAAGTATCATCTCAAATTATGATTTTCTCCGGATCTGAGGCGAGGGGTGGGCTTGCCAGAGTGAGTGGTAACTCTGCGTTTAGTGGTTTAAGAATCTCCATACTGCTTTCCTTTGTGACCCGCCCTGCCCACTGACATCCCTGCCCCCAGTGTAGAAGAATCCCCTCTTCTCAGCAGCATTTACTCTTTGCTTCTCTTTTGGAGGATGGCCATTCTGCCCTGTGTGAGGGGGCTGGCGCTTGCAGCTTTGATTGGCACTCATCTGACAGTGACGCCGAGCATCTCTTATGTGCGTTACGCCCTCTGGATGCCTTCTTTAGGGAAATGTTCATTTACATCTTCGGCATCATTTTCTGTTGGGTTGGGTTTTTTTTTTTTTCTTTATTCTTTTCATTGAGCTTTATGAGCTGCCTGCCTGTTTTCTAGATAAATTCTGAGTTTTTATTTTTGGCTGCAAACTGCTTTTTTCCTATGCCTCATGTTGCCTTTCTTTTTTTAGGGTTTTCCTTGCGGGGCAATAGCTTTTCAGGTTGCTGAGGTGCCTTTTGCTGAATTAGGTCTTATTTGTCATTATTCTAAGAGTGGATCCAACAACAACTTGCTGCCGTTTCTGTCACAGTGTGTCCTGCCCATATTTTCCTCGAGAGCTGTTAGAGTATCTTCCCTGCTTCTAGCTCTTTCATCGATTTGGAGTTCCTTTTCCGGGATGGGGTTAGGGAGTGTTGTAATTTCATTTGCTTCTCGTTGTTTAAGGAACCTCCATTCTCTCCTTTGAGCTGGCTGTTAGCAGTTTCCATTCCCAGCATCAAGGCAGGATAGTGTCCTTTCCTCCAAAACTTCTCCGCTATTTATTGTCTGTAGACTTTTTGACAAAGGCCATTCTGACAGGCTTGAGAAGATGCCCAGTTCTAGTTTTTATTGGCGTTTCTCTAATAACTAGTGATGTGAGCATCTTTTCATGAACTTTATGGCCATCTGGATGCCCATTTGGGAGAAATGTCCATTTAGATCTTTGGCCCATTTTTAAACTTTTTTAATTGAACAGAATGAGTTGTTTGTGTGTTTGGGGAATGCATTCCTTACTTTTTGCTTGGTTGCAAACATTTTTTTTTTCCCCCTGAGGATTATCTTTGTTTTCCTTTAGGGTTTCCCTATGGACCTAAGAGAAGCAGAAGACATTAAGAAGAAGTGGCAAGAATACATAGAAGAGCTACATAAAAAAGATCTTCATGACCCAGATAATCACGATGGTGTGATCCCTCACCTAGAGCCAGACATCCTGGAGTGGGAAGTCAAGTGGGCCTTAGGAAGCATCACTATGAACAAAGCTAGTGGACGTGATGGAATTTCAGTCGAGCTATTTCAAATCCTAAAAGATGATGCTGTGAAAGTGCTGCACTCAATATGCCAGCAAATTTGGAAAACTCAGCAATGGCCACAGGACCAGAAAAGGTCAGTTTTCATTCCAATCCTAAAGAAAGGCAATGCCAAAGAATGTTCAAACTACTCCACAATTGCACTCATCTCACACGCTAGCAAAGTCATGATCAAAATTCTCCAAGCCAGGCTTCAACAGTACATGAACCCTGAACTTCCAGATGTTCAAGCTGGTTTTAGAAAAGGCAGAGGAACCAGAGATCAAATTGCCAACATCCAATGGATCATCGAAAAAGCAAGAGAGTTCCAGAAAAACATCTTTTTCTGCTTTATTGACTATGCCAAAGCCTTTGACTGTGTGGATCACAACAAACTGTGGCAAATTCTTTAAGAGATGGGAATACCAGACCCCCTGATCTGCCTCTTGAGAAATCCACATGCAGGTCAGGAAGCAAGTTAAAACTGGACATGGAATGACAGACTGGTTCCAAATTGGGAAAGGAGTCCGTCAAGGCTGTATGTTGTCACCCTGCTTATTTAACTTAGATGCAGAGTACATCATGAGAAATGCTGGCTGGATGAAGCACAAGCTGGAATCAAGATTTTCAGGAAAAATATCAATAACCTCAGATAGGCAGATGACACCACCCTTATGGCAGAAAGCGAAGAAGAACTAAAGACCCTCTTGAGGAAAGTGAAAGAGGAGAGTGAAAAAGGTTGGCTTAAAACTCAACATTCAGAAAACTAAGATCATGGCATCTGGTCCCATCACTTCATGGCAAATAGATGGGGAAACATTGGAAACAGCGACATACTTCATTTTCTTGGGCTCCAAAATCACTGCAGATGGTGACTGCAGCCATGAAATTAAAAGACACTTGCTCCTTGGAAGAAAAGCTATAACCAACCAAGACAGCATATTAAAAAGCAGAGACATTACTTTGCCAACAAAGGTCCATCTTGTCAAAGGAATTGTTTTTCCAGTGGTCATGTATAGATGTGAGAACTGGACCATAAAGAAAGCTGAGTGCTGAAGAATTCATGCTTTTGAACTGTGGTATTGGAGAAGACTGTTGAGAGTCCCTTGGACTGCAAGGAGATCCAACCAGTCCATCCTTAAGGAAATCAGTCCTGAATATTCATTGGAAGGACTGATGGTAATGCCGAAACTCCAATACTTTGGCCATCTGATGTGAAGAACTGACTCATTTGAAAAGACCCTGCTGCTGGGCAAGATTGAAGGCAGGAGGAGAAGGGGACAACAGAGGGTAAGATGGTTGGGTGGCATCCATGGACATGAGTGTGAGCAAGCTCCGGGAGTTGGTAATGGACAGGGAAGCCTGGCGTGCTGCAGTCCATGGGGTTGCAAAGAGACGGACACGACTTAGCGACTGAACTGAACTGATTGAATACACTGAAAGAACCTAGATGGGAAAATCTGGGGGGCGCTCCGCAGAAAGAGAAAGGCAGTGGAACTTCCCTCAGCAAAGCCGAGGGGTCCCGAGGAGAGGTGAGCCTGCGGTCCGCCAACCCAACCCCCTCGGCGAGCCAGAGACAATAACACACGACAGGGGTTCCATCTAAGCAGTTCTGCTTTATTGCCACAAACTCTTGGTTTATATAGGCAAGCAAGGGGGTTTTGCGAGGGACTTTCCATAGTTGCACCAATCACATTAAAGGTCAAATCGTAATATGCCATAGTTGCACCAATCACATTAAAGGTCAAACTGTCATGTGCCTTCATTGTAACAGGAGGCTATGGTGATCACACGCTGTCCATATGCACGGAAATCAAGAGAGCCAGTCAAAAACTTTAACATAGACCACTCCCCTATCTCTTCTGCCAGGTGCCATCTTAGTTTCCGACGGCAAAGCTAACCCATTTTTTTTAAGGTTTCCCAATTAGGGTCCCACAGAAAAAGACCTCCTTCCCCCAAGATAGATATATGTTCATGTATAGCAAAACCAAGTTCCTGTACCTAAAATAAACACAGCATCAGAAATCAACTCTACTTCAATAGAAAATAAACGCTAAACCAAAACAAAAACCACAGCTGGAGCAGGGAGAAATGCTGCCCCTTGTGGCCACTTTAATATCAGCAACTGAAAAACCTCTGCTCTTGGACACTTATCCACCTGCTACGTGGGAGACCTCGGTTCAATCCCTGGGTTGGGAAGATCCCCTGAAGAAGGGGACAGCTACCCACTCCAGTATTCTGGCCTGGAGAATTCCATGGACTGTATAGTCCATGGTGTCGCAAAGAGTCAGACACGACTGAGCAACTTTCACTTTCACTTGGACACTTGTATTCACCGGGCCTGCGAGAATGTAAGGAAAAAAACACCTGTCCTCAACAAATGTCCTCAAGCAGGTCCTGGAAAAATAATTCAAAAGAGGGCAGACGACAAGAGGGCAATCTCCACAGGTCAGTTTTAACTGTTTTCTTGTTATTTTTTTTAAAAAAATCCTATGAAAAGCCTCCACATACTAAAACCTTATAGAAACGCAAATCAAAACTACAGTGAGGAATCACCTCACACTGGTCAAGATGACCTTTGTCAAAAAGTCCACAAACAATAAACGCTGGTAGGTTTTGGAGAAAAGGGAATTCTGCACTGATACTGTCAATATAAATTGTTAAGAGTCCATACAGAGGAGAGGGTGGAGCCTCCTTAAACAAGAGAACAGTAAATGAAATTATGACACTCCCTATCCCCCTACAGAAAAAAATAACTAAACCGATTAAAGAGCTAAACTGAGGGACAATTACGCTAAACCTCTTGAGGGATGTATAGGGAAAACACACTTTGACATAAATGGCAGCAAGCCCTTTTGGATCTGTTGCAGGAAGGGGGACCCCTCCCAGGGCCTGAAACTGGGCTCTTGTCTAACACTTGGAAATGAACTGTCTGAGGAGACATGTGTGCTGACAAAGCAAGAGATTTTCTTGGGAAACGGCACCCGGGTGGCGAGCAGGAGGGTAAGGGAACCAGGAGAACGGCTCTGCCGCGTGGCTTGCAGTCTCAGGTTTTATGGTGATGGGATTAGTTTCCGGGTTGTCTTTAGCTAATCATTCTGACTCAGAGTCCTTCCTAGTGGCGCAGGCCTTGTTCAGCAAGATGGATGCCAGCAAGAAGGATTCCGGGAGGTGGTCAGATATGTGGTGTCTCCTTTTGACCTTTCTCGATTTCTTCTGGTTAGTGTTGGCTTATAAAAGTTCCATGTTCCTTACCAGGACCTCCTGTCGTAAAACAATTCATGCAAATAGTTACTATGGTACCTGGCCAGGGTGGGTGGTTTCAGTCAGCGTGCTTCTCCTAACAGATCCACTTTTAAAATAATGAAAAATTAAACAAAACTCAACAAAAGAGCCTCTAACCTCAAAAGCTTTTGCATTGCAAGGGAAACCGTAAACCAAACGTAAGAAAACCTTGGAATGGGGGGAAAAAATGTTTGCAACTGAATTTAGAAACAGGATTTATCCCCAAATCATGCAAACAGCTCATGCAGCTCGATACCAAAAAAACAATCAACCCAGTAGAAAAATGGGTCAAAGATCTAAATGGACGTTTGTCCAAAGAAGGCATCCAGATAGCCATAAAGCACCAAAAAAGATGCTCAGCATCACTAATTGCTGCAGAAATGCAAATCAAAACGGCATCAAGGTATCACCTCACACCCCTCAGAATGTCCATCTTCTCAAAGATGTACAAAAATTAAATGTTGCTGAAGGCGAGGGGAACAGGGAATCCTACACTGTGGGCAGGGAAGTAAATGGGTGGGTGCAGCCATGAAGTAAAACAGTATGGAGGGTCCTTAAAACATTAACTATAGAGTTACCGCATGATCTGGAAAGCCCACTCCTTGCCTTAGATCTGGAAGGAAGATTAATTTTATATGACACGTGCATCCCTCTTTTCAGGGCAGCACTATTGACTATCCAAGAGCATCAGCCAGAATGTCCATCCATAGAGAAATGAAGAGAAACTAGTCCTCTACAGACTGGAATACACGCAGCCATCAAAAAGATCGAAAATATGCCGCTGGCCGCAGCGTGGATGGACCAAGAGATTCGTCATATTGGGTGAAGTCGGCCAGAGAGGGAAAGAGAAACGTCTTGTCACTTACAGGTGGAATCTGTAATTTCATTCAAACGAACTAATTTATAAACAGAAACAAACAGACTTAGAAAACCCACTTATGATTAGTTTTTATTTTTTAAAAAGGTAGGGGAAGGGAGACATTAAGAGGCTGGGATTAACATACACATAGTACTTATCAAATAGATAATCCAAAAGGACCTAGTGAATAGCACACAGACGTCTACTGAACACATGGAAGGAACCGATATGGGAAAAGAATCTGAAAGAAAAAAACAGATAAACGTTCATGTATAACTAAACCAGGTTTCTGTATACCTATAACAAACACAGCATTGGAAATCAGCTCTCCTCCAACAGAAAATAAACGCTAAATTACAAAAGAAAAACAGTGGCGCATTAAGAAGTGCTGCCGCCTGTGGCCACCTTTGGTAACAACAACTGAAAAACCTGTTCTCGTGGGCACTTAATATTCACCGCGTCTGTGGGGCTGTCAGTAAAATACACCAGCCCTCAACAAACGTCCTTGGGTTGGTAACGGAGAAAGAATTCAAAACAGCAGACTGTCAAGAGGACGATCTCGGGAGGTCAGTTTGACTCTCACTGTTTTCTAAAAAATCACATGGACGTATTTCAACATTGTGAAATCTTAAGAGAAATGCAAATCAAAACTACAATGAGGTATCACCTCACACAGGTTAGAATGGACATCGGCAAAAGGTCTAAAACCAGTAAATGCTGGGGAGGTTGTGGAGAGAAGGGAAGCCTCCTACAGTGGTGCTGGCAGTGTCGACTGTTCACAGCCAGCACGCAGAACAGCCGGGAGGCTTCTCAAGTAAAAAGGGAATGAAATTAGGACACTCCAGAGAGAAGAAGAAACCCCACATTGATTAAAAGGCTGAAGAGAGGGCCTGGAATCTAAATCTCTTGAGGAAAATATAGGTATACTATGCTTTGACATAAATCACAACTTTTTTTGGTCTACATCTGAGAGTAATGGAAAACTAAACTAAACTAAACAAATGGGGCCTCATTGACTTTAAAAGCATTTGCTCAGCAAGGGGAGCCATAAACAGGGGGAAAAAAAGAAATAGAAAACCCTCAGCATGGTAAAAATTAAGTGAACGTGACTTGTTGAATACTAAGTGCCCATCAGCACAGTTTTTCCAGTTGTTGTTATGAATGCACTTGAGTCATCCAGAAATCATCCCCCTCCCCAGGCCCTGGAAAAATTGCCTTCCACAAAACCAGTCCCCAAAATGTTGGAGACTGCTGCTCTATAGCACAACAATAAGAATATATCTAACAGAACTGACCACTGCAGTAAAAACTGACCACATATTACACTTGTTTTTTTATTTTTCAAAAACAGCAAGATCTTTCTTATATAGAGTTCCAACATAAATACAAATTAGCGTACAAAATATTTTTTCAAGGTGAACTAATTAGGTTTTGGGGGGAAAAAAGTCCAGAAAGAAAACAGCACTTTACTGTTGCTTATTTCTAGACTAAGGTTCTGTGGGTATTATTTTAGCCCTCTCTTACATGCTTTGTCTCTATTTACTGACAATGAGAAGTTTGGAGGTTTTCCCCCTAAAATTTAAAATAAATACCATTGTCCGTAAAGGAAAATTAACAAGCTAACTTGTTAACAAATTCACTTTATACTTAACAAGCTGACTTTATTCTTCCAGGAACTATAAGAAGAGAAGAAATGACCCTAAAGTTGGCAGAGGGAAAGGAATACTAAAAATCAGAGCAGAAGTGAATGAAATAAAGACCAGAGGAAGAAAACACAGATGAGTGAAACCAAGAGTTTTTTCTCTCCTTCAAAAGAAAGAGTTTCATTACTCACCACTGGTAGGGACATGGGGGAGGGCAACCTTCCGTCAGGCACCTAAGACTTTCAGCAGCTCACTTCCATCCTGTTTTCCGTTCCTCTCTAGATCCGGCTGAATTAATTTCCCTCGAAAAAGCAAGAAACACGTCTTGGTTTCATGCCAGCGATTCACATTCTCCCTCCTCCTGGAACCCCCCTCCCACCACTCCACTCTCCTCGCCCCTTCTCCCACTCCAGCCCAGCGGACTTCACCTGCCGGACACACCTGCTGCTCACCCGCAATCAGCACAACCAAGCCGCTCTCTTAGTCTCAAAACAAAATTCATACTTTGTTTTGGTTTTTACTCCTTTGTCCCCTGTCTTCCTAATACACTGAGAGCCGTGTTAGGACGAGCACTGCTCTCCTGACCCACTCACAGATGCTCTGCCTCCGTGTCTGCACACAGGGGGCCTCCCCTCCTTCTCTTCCCCAGCATCTCCCACGGCAGACAGAGGAAATACAGACATTCATTCGTTCTGAGCTCTCCTCTGAAATATAATTACCTGCAAATTCCCAGGGACTCCAGAAAGCTAGGTTTTATATGGTACCTTCAATAAATCCCATAAAACCTTTTATGTTAGAAAAAAAAAAAATCTCACTTGAATTTTTGCTCAGTAAAGCCCCACTGGAAACCCCACTTTCTGCTCCCCAATCATCCCTCCATCCAGCCGGAGCCGGGGTGTGGTCAGCGGGGCAGGGTCAGCACAGGTCCTGCCCAACGTCAGTGCACAAACACAGCTCCAAGGTTCTCTCCTGTTGGAGACACCCTCTGTTTTTTGCTCAGAGGTGGAGCATAAAGAAGCACTCCCCTGACTCTTGCTCTTTGCTCCAGAGTTCTGTGCAGGTAAGAGTTACTCAGGATGGACCAGGGGCTCCTGAGTCTGTAGTTACAGGGACTGGGTCCTGAGACCCTCTCGGCCCACAGAGATGCCATCACCACAGCAGCTGCAGATCAGAGACAGCAGCAGCGTCTGCATGGAGCATCCGCTGCGTCTCCAATGAGATTCGAATGTTTGCCTGGGCACAGTCCTCCTCCTCCTCAGATCAGAAGAGAAAGATAGAGGGAGAGAGAGACAGGGAGAGAGAGAAAGAGAGACAGAGACAGACAGAGAGAGAGATACAGTGAGAGACACACAGAAAGAGAGAGAGACAGAGACAGGCAGAGAGAGAGAGTGTGTGTGTGTGTGTGTCTGACACAAAGTAGCCTGCCAGGCTCCTCTGTCTGTGTGACCCCATGGACTGTGGCCCATCAGGCTCCTCTGTCCATGGGATTTCCCAGGCAAGAAAACGAGTGGGTGGCCATTTCCTCCTCTAGGGGATCTTCTCGACCCAGGGATTGAACCCACATCTCCTGAGTTTCCTTCCACTGGCAGGGGGATTCTTTACCGCTGCACCACCCGGGGAAGCCCCTGACTAAGGACAACTGCTGGCAGTTATCCAGATGATTCCAGTGGGGAGTGGAACAGCAGGCAGAAAACATTCTCAGCCTTCTCTGTGGTAAGACGTGATTCAGAATCAACATTGAGATTAGGCATGAACAGGACACTCCGAGGTGCATCAAGAACTTCCTTTGTGGGCCTTCCTTGGTGGTCCAGTGGTTGAGAATCCATCTTGCAATGCAGGGGACGTAGGTTCAATCCCTGGTCGAGGAGCTAAGACCCCACACGCTGGAGCAACGAAGCTTGCATGCTGCAACTACTGAGCCTGCGAGCTTTAGAGCCTGAGTGCCACAGCGAAGACCCAGCACAGCCAACTGCATAAATAAATACTTTAAGAAGAGGAACTTGTTGAGTCCTGCCCCAGGCCACAGGAGTGAGGTCTTGCACCAAGGCCGCAGAAGCAGAGCCCAGAACCAAGGTCACCACCAAAGCTGACTGAGCCCCTTTGTAGCCTTGTCAAAAGCCCCTGATAACCACTAACCCTCCTGACTCCCAATTAAGCAAAGAGGCCCACTCCTGTAAACACCCTATAGCATCCCAACCAATCACCTATCGCTAACCTTCCAGCAGGAATGTTCTTTGTCTTGATATAAGGGTTGGCTGTGAACTCATGAACACTGTCACCTCTCCTGGTCTGTCAGGAGTTGACAGCCAGCTGCATTCGCAGCGCCCTCAGTGCTTTGTTCGTAATAGACTCACTCCCTTCTGAAGTGCTCTGGGTCTGGAAATTCTTTTCCAATCCATGCTCACACTGCCTCAACATCTGGTGGTCTATGGGGATTGCTCTCAGGGGACCCTGCCCCAATCTCCTTTCCTCCTTCCTTCTTCCTTGGGCCCTCTGCGAACAGGCAAGTGGCTGTGGAAGCAACTGAGGAACTCTGGCCAGCCTTACCCTCTGGTGTGTCCCGAAGGCCCCACTGCTCGCTGGGCCCCAGCAGTTGCTGCCCAAGTGGGTGAGGGTCTCTCTGTTTTCCTCCTTTCCAACTGAGGACTAGGCAAATCAATATTGTGTTGGCACGGGTCAGGCATTTAAAAGCCACTAGGGTGCCTGCCGGAGAAGGCAATGGCACCCCACTCCAGTGCTCTTGCCTGGAAAATCCCATGGACGGAGGAGCCTGGTGGGCTGCAGTCCATGGGGTCGCTAGGAGTCAGACACAACTGAGCAACTTCCCTTTCACTTTTCACTTTCATGCATTGGAGAAGGCAATGGCAACCCAGTCCAGTGTTCTTGCCTGGAGAATCCCAGGGACGGGGGAGCCTGGTGGGCTGCCATCTATGGGGTCGCACAGAGGCGGACATGACTGAAGTGACTGAGCAGCAGCAGCAGCAGCAGCAGCAGGGTGCCTGCCGCTAGAAGACAGCCGTGGCAGAATAAAGGGAGTCACGGAACAGATCAGGCTCTCGGAGCTCCTGCCCCCAAGGCAACTTCCGTGCACAGTATGTGCCATACAGGTTCAGGCAAGACACTGAGCCCAGTGCCCAGGCCACAGCTCCAGCAGGAGTAAACAGGAGATTACCCTCAGCTTGTCGTCTCTGTCCCTTTCACTTTCCCTCCCTCTGTCATGATTAATTTACAGGGGCCTAGGAGCAGCCTCTGACTCATCCCAAAGAAGGCCTTCTCCGGGTCAGAGGATCCTCAAAAGGCGAGTCACGGTTGGTTCCAGGAACACTCCCTCCGTCTTTCCGGCCCTAGGAGCCAGGTGTTTTCACGCAGTTTGGGCCTAGGCTGGTGCCTAGCCACACGGCTTCGTGCCGCTCTCGGTCACACATTCCGAGGTGATCTCTCACTGTCGGACACAGTTGCTGGGATGGTGGGCCATTTGTGCCGGTAGCCACATGGTGCCTCATCGCATGCAGAGGGTTCACTGGGACAGCTGGAATGCCTTCTGTGGCCAGTGAATTCTCGGTACCCCCATTCTAAAAATGGGCTCAGGTGTGTCTTGAGACCCTCCCTCAGACTCACCTCTAGGCTGTATTCTGAAGAACTGGAAAAAAAAAAAATTTGACCCTGAAAATCTTAAGAAGAAAAGGGTCACTTTCTTTTGCAACAGAACTTGGAGCCAGTACAAATTGAGGAACCAAGAAAAATGGCTTCCTCATGGCCCATTAAATTACAGCACAATCCTCCAACTTGATCTCTTTTGATGTTCCTTATGCTCAAAACTTTATGGCACTCGGTCAGATTCCAGATCTAAGGGGCTCACGCTGCATGGGTCTCTCTGCTGCTACCCAATCCCTTCATTCCCCTCTGTCTCTCCCTCCACCAGATCTCCTGGTCCAGGACTTTTCCCTATAATCAAAAGCCTGGAAAAACTCTCCTAAAATTCTAAAGAATCCCCCTCTAACTCCTCCTGCCTCTTGGGGCGGTGGGGTGGGAGAGAAGGAAGTGGGAACAGAACCAAGCTTCCCCTATTCCTGCAAGTTCCCTTACTCCTTCAGATTCTTCTAATCAAACCAAGGCTCCGCCATCCCAGGGGAACAGTCCCTGCTGGGACAACACCGTATCAGCCAATCTGCACATGTGACCAGAGCCAATGTAAATCTGAACACTCTCCAATTGAAAATTTTAAGCTACAAGACCATGATCACGGAAAGGAAAAAGACAATATAGCCACGATATTCTATAGAGTCCGAAAAAAACTGGCTAAAATGAAATCTTTTTGAAATTGCAAAACTATTTCTTTTGGCACATGCAATTAGGAAAAAGCTGGCTTGTTAAGATACTGTTTCTTTTTTTGGAGTTCTGACCCTTCCTGCGGAGAAGGCAATGGCACCCCACTCCAGTACTCTTGCCTGGAAAATCCCATGGATGGAGGAGCCTGGTAGGCTGCAGTCCATGGGGTCGCTAGGCGTCGGACACGACTGAGCGATTTCACTTTCACTTTTCACTTTCATGCATTGCAGAAGGAAATGGCAACCCACTCCAGTGTTCTTGCCTGGAGAATCCCAGGGACGGGGGAGCCTGGTGGGCTGCCGTCTACGGGGTGGCACAGAGTCGGACACGACTGATGCGACTTAGCAGCAGCAGCAGACCCTGCCTGAGAAGCAAAAACATTCCTAGGAAAAAAAACTGAAGTTAACTCTTTCCATGTCCTTGAGATACACAGCCCACTCTGCCTGAGACTCCCGCTGAGAGCAAATTAGTAGAACTTCAAGCCAAGGGGGAAAAGGGGGCAAAGAGATATTTTAAATCTCAAGTGGCAGACTGTGAGATCTCTGTCTGTCCAGACATATGCATGCCTTAGGGTGTGCCTGTGATTTGGATGATATTGCTGAGGTTAATTTGTCAATGAGCTCTGTTTAATTGGCCTAAAGAAAGGTAGGGCTTCTCTGGTGGCTCAGATGGTAAAGAATCTGCCCACAATGCAGGAGACCCAAGTTCAGTCCGTGGGTCGGGAAGATCCCCTGGAAAAGGGAATGGCTACCCACTCCAGTATTCTTGCCTGGAGAATTCCACGGACAGAGGAGCCTGGCCGGCTACAGTCCAGGGGGTTGCAAAGAGTCAGACATAACTGAGCGACTAAAACACATACACTAAAGTAAGCGCTTAGAAATCAAGCGATTCTGAATTCAAGAAAAAGTAAACTAAATGAATTTCAGGCTCATGTAAACTGGGAAATATTCACTATTAAGTTAATCAGTTCAGTTCAGTTGCTCAGTCGTGTCTGACTCTTTGCAATCCCATGGACTGCAGCACGCCAGGCTCCTTTCCCAATTTGGAACCAGTGTGTTGTTCCATGTCCGGTTCTAGCTGCTGCTTCTTCCTCTGCATACAGATTTCTCAGGAGGCAGGTAAGGTGGTCTGATATTCCCATCTCTTGGAGAATTTTCCACAGTTTCCTGTGATGCACACAGTCAAAGGCTTTGGCATAGTAAATCAAGCAGAAGTAGATGTTTTTCTCAGAGAAGGCAATGGCAACCCACTCCAGTACTCTTGTCTGGAAAATCCCATGGACAGAGGAGCCTGGTGGGCTGCAGTCCATGGGATCGCTAAGAGCACGACTGAGCGCTTCACTTTCACTTTTCACTTTCATGCACTGGAAAAGGAAATGGCAGCCCACTCCAGTGTTCTTGCCTGGAGAATCCCAGGGACGGCGGAGCCTGGTGGGCTGTCATCTGTGGGGTCGCACAGAGTTGGACACCACTGGGGCGGCTTGGCAGCAGCAGCAGCAGCAGATGTTTTTCTGGAACTCTCTTGCTTTTTCAATGATTCAGTGGATGCTGGCAATTTGATCTCTGGTTCCTCTGCCTTTTCTAAATCCAGCTTCAAACTATGGAAGTTCTTGGTTCACGTACTGTTGAATCCTGGCTTGGAGAATTTTGATGATGACTTTGCTAGCGATTGAGGTGAGTGCAATGGTGCGCTAGTTTGAACATTCTTTGGCATTGCCTTTCTTGGGAATTGGAATGAAAATTGACCTTTTCCTGTGGTTACTGCTGGGTTTTCTAAATTTGCTGGCATATTGAGTAGAGCACTTTCACAGCATCATCTTTTAGGACTTGAAATAGCTTCATTGGAATTCTATCACCTCCACTAGCTTTGTTTGTAGTGATCTTCCTAAGGCCCACTTGACTTCGCATTTCAAGATGGCTCTAGGTGAGTGATCACACCATCATGGTTATCTGGGTCATGAAGTTATACCCATTTGAATGCAGAGTTCTGAAGAATAGCAAGGTGATATAAGTAAGCCTTCCTCAGTGATCAATGCAAAGAAACAGAGGAAAACAATAGAATGGGAAAGACGAGAGACCTCTTCAAGAAAATTAGAGATACCAAGGGAACATGTTATGCACAGATGGACTCGATAAAGGACAGAAATGGTATGGAGCTAACAGATGCAGAAGATATTAAGAAGAGGTGGCAAGAATATACAGAAGAACTGTACAAAAAAGTTCTTCATGACTCAGATAACCATGATGGTGTGATCACTCACCAAGAGCCAGACATCCGGAACAACCTTTATCAGGTAAATAAAAAGACTGTCTCAAAGAAATCTCAAAGTATAGTGGGGACCTCTAGAAGAAAAAATCCACCTCAACAAAAACTGATGCCAGACCTATGACAGCTACAGTCAATGGACCAAACATATTAAAAACAAATTAGTCTTGGCTGTGTTTAATAAAAATTAGGGTAATGGTAGAAAGAAATTTGTCTCACTGAATATTAAATCCTAGTTTTGTTAATTAAGGTTAGTGTTTACTAAGATTCACTTCTGAGATAATTATTTGTTGTTATAAAATTTAGTTAAGTAAGAGGACATTCTAAGTTTGTTTCTGAAGACTAACTTCATAATCAATCTTTGGATAAAGATCAGATGCTCCATGATCTACAAGCAGAAGATTAACACCAGATTATATAGCCATTCAACAAACTAAGTCAGACGACAAGGTAAATACTGGGCTACACCTAGTAAGAGTTCTTAAATTCTTACTTGTGACATTACTATTACTGCTAGCTATATTGCTTTCTATATTGCCTATTTTACAGAATTGTTGTCTCTTACATTACCAATTGTGTGACTGAGTCTCTAATAAAAGGATGATATATAGCTCCATATGAGATCAATGATTATAATAATGTAACTCTGGATATGAGAAGAAGCAAAAAGATGGAATATTTTCATGGACTATAAGAGAGTACTAGTAAGGCAGATACGATCCAGGACTTTTGCTACTTTCGTAGCCTAGTCCAGTAACAGCGCCTTGAGTGGACAATCAAAACATCTTCCCTAGACCCGGGAACAAGCATTCCTAATATATCTTCGCTAGACCCGGGAACGAGCATTCCTAATATATCTTCCCTAGACCCGGGAACGAGCATTCTTAGTATATCTTCGCTAGACCTGGGAACGAGTATTCCTAACATCACGGGACAAAATGACCACAATATGCCCCCAAAACCATGGTCAAATCTGTGGCCATGAAGGGAGCCTGCAGCTGGAAACTGGCACTTGCCATCTGCCTCTACAAAGATGAAATCAGGAGCCACTACAGCTGCCAACCTTCTACACCCACAGAAAGGAATTCGGGGTAGAAATCACGAATGAGGTTGTGTGCTCTAAGAAAAACTGGCAGGACAGGCCTTCAGATAGTTAGACATTTTCAAGTAAAGATTTTCATGAACCCTAACTCTTGCATCTTCTCATACCGAGAGAAGCCCCAACATCACAGACCAATGTCTGGCCTTGGTGCTCCTGACTAGACCCTCTTTTAGGCCCCTTGGCCGTTTTTCTACTTCTATTAATCTTCAGGCCATGTATCTCTAACCTTCTTGTTGACTTTGCTTCTTCTAGAATACAAATAGAATCTCCAGATGCTGATGCAGCAGGGATACCAGCTGCTTGACACACGGACGACGCTAGAACAAGCGGTCTTCTCATTCCATAGACTCTCATCTCCCTCCAAAAATGCACCCTGATGGAGTGTGGGCATTGGGACCCAGGACCCCACGACCCTCCTGTCCAGCAGGAAGAAGCCAGAGCAGTTTTGGCCCCTTTCCCCAATGGCTTGGGTCCCCACGTTGCAAGAGAGGATAGGCAGGTAGTTAGACATGAGCAGGGTGTAAAGGGGCCAAAGATCTGGCCCATTAATAAGACGGGGGACACTGAATCCCGCTCCAGGGCACAGCTGTGAGGTCTTGCACCAAGCCACAGAAGCGGAGCCCAGAACCAAGGTCACCTCGAATGCTGGCTGTCCCACTTTATAACTGTTGCCAAAAACCCCCTAACAGTAACTAGAAAGCTGCCTGACTCCCAGTTAGGCAAAGATGCCCACTCCAGTAAACACCCTATAGCGTGAAACCAATCACCTAATGCCAACCTTTCAGCAGGAACTTCTTTGTTTTAAGGCCACAAAAGTGGGCTATTAACTCATGAACACTGTCGACTCCCTGGTCTGTCAGCGGTTGTCAGCCAGATGCGCTCGCGGGGCCCACGCTCTCTCTGCTCTTTGTTTTTAATAAACTCACTCCCTTCTGAAATGCCCTGTGTCTGGAAATTCTTTTCCAACCCGTGCTCAGACGGCTTGAACAGTGTAGACTTGGGAGCTTGGGAGGCAGGCTCCCCGTAGGAGCAGAGGGCCCAGAGGTGCCAGGGCGGCCTTGAGAGGAGTGTGGGGTGCACAGGGCCGGGAGCCAGTCTTCAAGAGAGAGAATAAGGTCAGAACAGAGGGAAGGAGGAGCTCTGTACACAGAGGAACCCTCCCAGTGTAAGGACCGTCCCCACAAGGGAAGCATGCGGATGGTGTGGACTCCAACAAGCTCTGAGCTTCCCAAGGGAGGCTGGCGGTTCCGAAGGGCAGGATGCGCCTGAGGCCCCTTTTTGCCTGAAAAACAGAAACCACACAGGTAATCCCATCTCTGCAGAGTCATTCCTCACCCCGACTTTCCTCTCCCATCCCCCAGGACAGCAACGTTCTCCTCATTCCCTGCCCCCTAAACTCCTTCCCCTTCCCCCGCTCTTCTAGACCATTCTGGGCTCTGCGCACTCCTAGGCCTGCCCCATCCTCCATTTCCTCCCCTTCCCACTTCTTGTATTCTAGATTCTTCTGCCCACTATACCCTCCGCTCCCTGGGTCCTGGACCCTTTTCAGCCTCCATGTGGCCTCAGTTGGTTTCACCTACTCACGCATTTCACCATCTCGCAAACTCCATGGAAGAACGTCTGGCGCCCCCACGTGGACATTCATTTTCCTGCAGGCTTCCCCAGACGCTGGCGGCCCCAACCAGACCCCCTCTGAGAGCAACCCTGGCCTTCTCAGCCTGGTTCCCGCTGGAACCTGGAAACCCGGCCCCCTTGTCCGACATTCTAGGTCCTACCCCAAGCCGTTCCCTCACTTCCCCAGGCTCGGAGTCCAGGAACCCTATTCTGGCCCCCATCCCCACTCCTCCTGTCCTTCATTTTTTGAATCGCCTGCGCCCTCAGCTCAAGACTCCTGTCTCCCCCGGGGTCCTGACATCCCCTGCTGCTGCTGCTGCTGCTGCTGCTGCTGCTGCTGCTGCTGCTGAGTCGCTTCAGTCGTGTCCGACTCTGTGCGACCCCATGGACTGCAGCCCACCAGGCTCCGCCTTCCCTGGGATTCTCCAGGCAAGAACACTGGAGTGGGTTGCCATTTCCTTCTCCAATGAATGAAAGCGAAAAGTGAAAGTGAAGTCGCTCAGTCGTGTCTGACTCCTAGCGACCCCATGGACTGCAGCCCACCAGGCTCCTCCGTCCATGGGGTTGTCTAGGCAAGAGCACTGGAGTGGGGTGCCATTGCCTTCTCCCTGACATCCCCTACTCCTGCTCAAACTCTGCTTTTCTAGCCCCAAAGGATTCCAATCTCTTTCTCCACCTGGTTTCCTGGACCCTTTCTCCACCGGCTCCTCTTCCCTGGGACTTCTGTGTGCCAGTAGATTTGTGCCTGCGTGTCGCTAACTCCCTTCAGATGCAAAACACATAGAAACATACACACACACATACAAATAGATATAAATACACAGACATACACACACATCCGTGTACACACACGTATATAGGCACATACCTACATACATACACACAGATAGACATATATGGATACATATTCACACACAAACAGAAACAACCCACAGATGTCCCACACCAAGGCCTTGATTGATTGAGCTACTACATAGAGCACTTCTCGGAAAACCCCGCCCCCTGGGCTTCCTCTGTGAAAGGGGCACCTCCCACAACATCCTCTGGAGGAAGTAAATTCAGGGTGTGTTCTGAAAGGAGCGCTCACAACTCAAGCTCTCTCTGCGTCTTCACATGTTTCGCTGATCATGGATAAGGTCTGGGAAGTCCGAGAGCGGGTGCTGGCTACATTTCTCACACAGAAGGTAACAACATTTTCCGTGATGTCCTGGACAGGATGCTCTTACGCGGCAGGGTCACCCAGTCTGCCCGAGAAGGCACCTGGCTGACCAGGAAGTTGCCCACTCTGTCTGGGGATCTGGGCAACAGAGGGGGTCTGCCAAATGAACCTTTAATGGGCATCTGCCCTGTGGGTGCCGACTTGGGAGTTTGGGGCGGGCTGATCCAGACCTGAGGGGAGGGCGAGGAACCGTGGGGCCTTGAGAGGAGTCAGGGATGCGCGGGCCCGGGCAAGGGAGGGAATTGGGTGAGAACAGAGGGAAGGAGAAGCTCCAGGCCACCGAGGAGCCCTCAAAGTATAAGGACCGTTCTGGGAGGGGAAGTGTGGACGGTGTGGGCCCCAACAAGCTCTGTGCTTCCCGAGGGGGGCCTGGAGGCTGGCAGTTCCAACAGCGGGAGAGGTCACTGAGGCCTCCTTTTGCCTCAAGGACTGAAACTGCACAAGCAGCCCCGCCCTCGCGCCCACTTTCCCTCCCCGCTTTCCCTGCCCTTCCTCAAGGGCAGTGACCCGCTCTTCATTCTCTGCCCGCTAAACTCGTCCCGCTTCCCGGCTTTCTAGGTCCTTCTGGGCTCTGCCTACCACAGTCTTCCTCATTCTTTCTCATCCTGTGCCCTCGTGTTCTAGATTCTTCTGCCCGCGCTCCCCGCCCCTCCCTTGGCTCTGGCTCCTCTCCAGCCTCCACTTGTGGCGACAGTTAGTTTCCCTTCCCCACACATCTCAGCATCTTGGAAGCTCAGCGGAAGGACATTTGAAGCCCAGAGATGGACATTCCCTTTTTTCTTACATATACTAGTTTGCGGTATTTTGTTAGAGTCCTCATGTAGGTGATATCGTGTAGTATTTGCCACTGTTTTCTCCCACTTAATAGATTATGTTCACTCTTTTATTTTATCTAACCAGAAGTATCTAAAACGCACCAACTGAGAAATGAGAAAGGGGTGCAGATGAACTGATCTACAAAACAAATAAAATTATAGATGTAGAAAGCAATCCGATGGTTACCTGGGGTAAGGAGGGGAGGGATAAATTGGAAGACTGAGGTTGACATGTACACACTACTGTATATAAAATAGGTGAGGAATAACGGCCTTCTGTACAGCACAGGGAAGTCTTCTCAGTGCCCTGTCATGACCGATATGGAAAAAGCATCTAGAAGCGTGGATATACGTATAACTGGCTCACTTAGCTGTATAACTGAAACTAACACAACATTGTAAATCAACTATACCCCTAGAAAAAGATTTTTTTAAGGAAGGAAAAGAACAAAATTCTGAATGGAAAAAAAAAAGAAAGTCAAAGCAATATACATGTACCAGGTACATACCAGTGTCTGGTATATAGTATAATAATATGTGCACTAAAAAAATGTATATATATAATATATAATATGGGGCTTCCCAGGTGACACAGTAGTAAAGAATCCGCCTGCCAACACAGGAGATACAAGAGATGCAGGTTGAACCTCTGGGTCACGAAGATCCCCTGGAGTAGGAAATGACAACCCACTCCAGTATTCCTGCCTGGAAAATTCCATGGACAGAGGCTATATAGTCTATGGGGTCACAGTCGGACATGACTGAGCACACACACACACACGTATATAATATACATGATGGTATAATATTCAGTTCAGTTCAGTTGCTCAGTCGTGTCCGACTCTTTGCGACCCCATGAATCGCAGCACGCCAGGCCTCCCCGTTCATCACCATCTCCTGGAGTTCACTCAGATCCACGTCCATCGAGTCTGTGATGCCATCCAGCCATCCCATCCTCGGTCGCGTCCCCTTCTCCTGCCCCCAGTCCCTCCCAGCATCAGAGTCCTTTCCAATGAGGCAACTCTTCATGTGAGGTGGCCAAAGTACTGGAGTTTCAGCGTTAGCATCATTCCTTCCAAAGAAATCCCAGAGTTGATCTCCTTCAGAATGGACTGGTTGGATCTCCTTGCAGTCCAAGGGACTCTCAAGAGTCTTCTCCAACACCACAGTTCAAAAGCATCAATTCTTCAGCGCTCAGCCTTCTTCACAGTCCAACCTGAATATCCATACATGACCACAGGAAAAACCATAGTCTTGACTAGACGGACGTTAGTCGGCAAAGTAATGTCTCTGCTTTTGAACATACTATCTAGGTTGCTCATAACTTTTCTCCCAAGGAGTAAGTGTCTTTTAATTTCATGGCTGCAGGCACCATCTGCAGTGATTTTGGAGCCCCCCAAAATAAAGTCTGACACTGTTTCCACTGTTTCTTCATCTATTTCCCATGAAGTGATGCGACCGGATCCCATGATCTTTGTTTTCTAAATGTTGAGCTTTAAGCCAACTTTTTCACTCTCCTCTTTCACTTTCATCAAGAGGCTTTTTAGTTCCTCTTCACTTTCTGCTATAAGGGTGGTGTCATCTGCATATCTGAGGTTATTGATATTTCTCCTGGCAATCTTGATTCCAGCTTGTGTTTCTTCCAGTCCAGGGTTTCTCATGATGTACTCTGCATAGAAGTTAAATAAGCAGGGTGACAATATACAGCCTTGACGGACTCCTTTTCCTATTTGGAACCAGTCTGTTGTTCCATGTCCAGTTTGAACTGTTGCTTCCTGGCCTGCATACAGATTTCTCAAGAGGCAGGTTAGGTGGTCTGCTATTCCCATCTCTTTCAGAATTTTCCACAGTTTATTGTGATCCACACAGTCAAAGGCTTTGGTATAGTCAATAAAGCAGAAATAGATGTTTTTCTGGAACTCTCTTGCTTTTTCCATGATCCAGCGGATGTTGGCAATTTGATCTCTGGTTCCTCTGCCTTTTCTAAAACCAGCTTGAACATCAGGGAGTTCACGGTTCAGGTATTGCTGAATCCTGGCTTGGAGAATTTTGAGCATTACTTTACTAGCATGTGGGATGAGTGCAATTGTGCGGTAGTTTGAGCATTCTTTTGCACTTCCTTTCTTTGGAATTGGAATGAAAAGTGACCTTTTCCAGTCCTGTGGCCACTGCTGACTTTTCCAAATTTGCTGGCAGATTGAGTGCAGCACTTTCACAGCATCATCTTTCAGGATTTGAAACAGCTCCACTGGAATGCCATCACCTCCACTAGCTCTGTTCGTAGTGATGCTTTCTAAGGCCCGCTTGACTTCACATTCCAAGATGTCTGGCTCTAGATAAGTGATCACATCATCATGATTATCTGGGTCGTGAAGATCTTTTTTGTACAGTTCTTCCGTGTATTCTTGCCTCCTCTTCTTAATATCTTCTGCTTCTGTTAGGTCCATACCATTTTTGTCCTTTATCGAGCCCATCTTTGCATGAAATGTTCCCTTGGTATCTCTGATTTTCTTGAAGAGATCTCTAGTCTTTCCCATTCTGTTGTTTTCCTCTATTTCTTTGCATTGATCACTGAAGAAAGCTCTCTTATCTCGTCTTGCTATTCTTTGGAACTCTGCATTCAGATGCTTATATCTTTCCTTTTCTGCTTTGCTTTTCGCCTCTCTTCACAGCTATTTGTAGATATATATCATATAATATATAATACATAATACAATATATAGTAGATGTATATATTACATTTGTATGCATATTATATATTTTCCGTGGGTTAACAGAGATAAATTAATGATATATGGAATGAAACAAGCCCTGAAACCCTTAAACTGTTGGGTTGCCCAGTCCAAGGGATGCTGATATTTGTACTACACAAGACAGCAACCAGTTAAACGTGAATTGTTCATAAAACAATATCATATACATCTTTACAAAGACGTTTAGTCACCAACTAGCAAAAGCTGTTATGGTTTAATTTCTTTCTGTATATCTTTGGAATCTGTGCTATTTTTGAGACATCTTAGAAGACGATATTATATATTATTGTTAAAGAAGCCTCATCATTGAAGGAAGTTAACAGTAGGGATTTGGATATCCTTATTAATCATAAATACTGACTCCTTCTGTCCAGCAGGAAGAAGCCAGAGAGGATTCCCTTGTTTCGCTGATCATGGACAAGGTCTTGGAAGTCCCAGAGCGGGTGGGGGCTGAATTTCTCACACAGAAGGTAACAAAATTTATCGAAGCTATTTTAACAACATGTGGAATGGAGCAAGCCCTGAAACCCTTTTACTGGTTGATCCCATACCCAATCAGAGGGATACTGACATTTGTACTACACAAGATTGCTTCGGTGGCATGCAACTGGAAGGTCGAGAAATTTTTAAAAAATAAGAGCATATATATATTTGAAAAGATGGGTAATCAACCAACAGAAGTGATTGTGGCTTGATTTCTATTTATATATGCATTTGGGAGCTATAGTATCTTTGTGAACTATGTTTGGGGTTTTTTGTGGGGGGAGGGGGGCTTTTCATTTCTTCCGCCTCTTTGAGAAACACAGGCCTTATTAGGTTACTGCTGGGCAGAGGTTACAAAAGGGCTTCTGGGCTTCCTCCCAGGCTGCAGTAGATACTCCCAGAGGAGTAGTGTGTTTCCTCTGCCCTCCCCCTCAAGGCTGAATGCAGATGGCCCCATGTAGCCGGAAGACCTCTCCCTGGAGGACTGGTTTTTCCCTGATGTCCTGGACTGGATGCTCTTCCGCAGCAGGTCACCCAGTCTGCCGGGGAAGGGCACCTGGCTGACCAGGAAGTTGCCCACTCTGTCTGGGGATCTGGTCAACAGAGGGGGTCTGCCAAATGAACCTTTAATGGGCATCTGTCCTGTGGGTGCCGACTTGGGAGTTTGGGGCGGGCTGATCCAGACCTGAGGGGAGGGCGAGGAACCATGGGGCCTTGAGAGGAGTCAGGGATGCGCGGGCCCGGGCAAGGGAGGGAATTGGGTGAGAACAGAGGGAAGGAGAAGCTCCAGGCCACCGAGGAGCCCTCAAAGGGTAAGGACCGTTCTGGGAGGGGAAGTGTGGACGGCGTGGGCCCCAACAAGCTCTGTGCTTCCCGAGGGGGGCCTGGAGGCTGGCAGTTCCAACAGCGGGAGAGGTCACTGAGGCCTCCTTTTGCCTCAAGGACTGAAACTGCACAAGCAGCCCCGCCCTCGCGCCCACTTTCCCTCCCCGCTTTCCCTGCCCTTCCTCAAGGGCAGTGACCTGCTCTTCATTCTCTGCCCGCTAAACTCGTCCCGCTTCCCGGCTTTCTAGGTCCTTCTGGGCTCTGCCTACCACAGTCTTCCTCATTCTTCCTCATCCTGTGCCCTCGTGTTCTAGATTCTTCTGCCCGCGCTCCCCGCCCCTCCCTTGGCTCTGGCTCCTCTCCAGCCTCCACTTGTGGCGACAGTTAGTTTCACTTCCCCACACATCTCAGCATCTTGGAAGCTCAGCGGAAGGACATTTGAAGCCCAGAGATGGACATTCCCTTTTTTCTTACATATACTAGTTTGCGGTATTTTGTTAGAGTCCTCATGTAGGTGATATCGTGTAGTATTTGCCACTGTTTTCTCCCACTTAATAGATTATGTTCACTCTTTTATTTTATCTAACCAGAAGTATCTAAAACGCACCAACTGAGAAATGAGAAAGGGGTGCAGATGAACTGATCTACAAAACAAATAAAATTATAGATGTAGAAAGCAATCCGATGGTTACCTGGGGTAAGGAGGGGAGGGATAAATTGGAAGACTGAGGTTGACATGTACACACTACTGTATATAAAATAGGTGAGGAATAACGGCCTTCTGTACAGCACAGGGAAGTCTACTCAGTGCCCTGTCATGACCGATATGGAAAAAGCATCTAGAAGCGTGGATATACGTATAACTGGCTCACTTAGCTGTATAACTGAAACTAACACAACGTTGTAAATGTTAGTAAAAGACCAGGACACCCAAACAGTGTCTAACAGGCTCTGTAATGGCGAAGCGCTCCCGGGCGGGGTTCCCAGACCCAAGCGAGGCAGGTCGAGGAAGTCCGCGCCCGGACCGTGTTGGGGGTGACTTTTATATGTTCGTTGCGAGGGATGGTCAGGCTAGAAGGACAGGGATTTGGATAGGTCGCGAGGCCGAGACGTCACAGGCTGACAGGTCCTTCTTCGTGGCTGGGGTGGGGCGGCTTTAGCTGGCGAAGTGTGCTGTCATCCGTCCCGGGGATCTGGGAGGCTCCTTCCGATAGGGACCTACCCCGCCGGCAGGAGGGGGAGGAGGGGCGGCCCATCATGGCCCCCGGGGTCCGGCCTTACAGTAAATCAACTATACCCCTAGAAAAAAAATTTTTTTAAGGAAGGAAAAGAAAAAAACTCTTAATGGAAACGAAAATGAAAGTCAGAGCACTATACATGTACCAGGTACATACCAGTGTCTGGTATATATTGTAATAATATGTATACTATTATACACCTTGGGAGCTTCCCTGGTGACACAGTAGTAAAGAATCCGCCTGCCAACACAGGAGATGCAAGAGATGCAGGTCGAATCTCTGGGTCACGAAGATCCCCTAGAGTAGGAAACGACAACCCACTCCAGTATTCTTCCCTGGAAAATTCCGTGGAACCTAATGGGCTATATAGTCTATGGGGTCACAGTCGGACGTGACTGAGCGCACACACACAGACGTATGTAACATAATGATATATATCATATTATGTAATATATAATATAATACATAGTAAATGTATATCATATTATGTAACATACATAATATAACATATAGTAGATACATGTATTACGTTTGTATGCAAAATATATATTTTCCGTGGGTTTCTCATAGATAAATTAATGATATATGGAACAAAACAAGCCCTGAAACCCTTGAACTGTTGAGTTGCCCAGTCCAAGGGATGCTGATATTTGTACTACACAAGACAGCAACCAGTTAAACGTGAATTGTTTATAAAACAATATCATATACGTCTTTACAAAGATGTTTAGTCGTCAACTAGCAGAAGCCGTTATGATTTAATTTCTTTTTATATATCTGTTCGGAATCTATGCTATCTTTGCGAAATCTTAGAAGACGACATCGTATATTATTGCTAAAGAAGCCGCGTCATTGAGGGAAGTTAACAGTAGAGATTTGGATATCCTTATTAATTATAAATACCGACTCCTCTGTCTAAGGGAGAGGACTGATTTAAAACTGGGCAGACATCACTAACATGATAACAGGTTTCAGGAGACACAGATTACCGGCTTGGCTTCCTGTGGTGGCCGCTAAACTGATTTCCTTCAACACTGGCAAACATTTGGAAATCGAACTTTTGCTGTTCTAAGCAAGACACCAACTGTGCCTTCCTGGCAATGCATAGACTTGACCCTGGACATAAAGGATTACCAAAGTGTCTTGTGGTCTTCTGCCTGGTTCTCTGCTGACCGAGACTCCAACGGGGCACAGAGCAGAGGAAGGGCCAGACGGTGACCGGGCAGGACCCTCGGACCCAGCCGAGTCTTCCACCTGCCTTTTGTCTGTAGAAAACCTTTCATCAAAGAATAAACTTGGGGATTTCCTTGGGGGTCCAGTGGGTGAAGACTCTGAACTTCCCCTGCAGGGAATGCAGTTTTGATCTTTGGCCGGGGAACAAGAATCCTACTTGCCGTGCGACGCAGCCAGAAAATAAAAAGTAAAAAGAATTTTTAAAGAGTAAATTGAATCAGAGAAGTGAGAAAATGCGGAAAGAAAAGGGAAACAGTCAAACAAGCCAAGATAATAATACTTCAGCCATTAGACAAAGTCAAGGACCTTTATTTAGTTCTTCCTCAAGGCCTATAGATATTGTTCTCTGCCTTATATGTGAACTTTTTAGCAGATAGTCAAACCCCTACCAGGTGGAGGAAGTTAACTGTATGTTGCCCACAAGCAAGTCAACCCCAGACCACTTGGATCCAGAAGGTTGATGACGCTGCCTCTTCATTACCTCACCACTGACCACGGCTTGGTAAACACTGTGAGACACCTCACTACCACCACCAGGCCGGGACACACGGTCTTAAGGTATTGCCTGCTGTGGCCCTCTTTGCCTGGCCAAACAGTAAAGCTAATTTGTTTCTACTTCACCCAACTCTTCCTTAAAGGTTTCATCCCGCACCACTGTACAGAGGCCGGATTTGGGCGACAAATTGGGCGTTCAGTGTGCGGTTGACTTAGGGGCAGCCCCACGGGGGTCCCCTGGCTTGATCCGACTCTCCAAGGTCATTCCTCCAAGCCAGGCTCTTTTGAGAAGGCAGAGGGTTGGAAGATTCCTTCAGAGGCCAGGTTGCCTGGGACTCTTGTCAAGAAGGCTGAGCTCCAGTCATACGAGGTACTGCATCCAGGCAGTGGGGGCTCTGAGTCAGAAGTGGAGGGCGAAGGAGGACCACCCTAGAAGCTGGGGAGGCCACCTTCGCCTTAAAGAAGTTTCTTTCTCCAGCCTATGCCAGCCTGAATTTTTCTGCTCCAAAGAATTATTTGGAGGAAGGAGAAAGCATCGGGGACGTGGAGACACCTTGGCCAGCATCTGGGTAAGTCCCCAGGTGAATATTCTGAGGCTCCTTTGAAACAGGAGGGGAAAGGGCAGGGCACAACCTTTGACATATCCCGAGGGCACAACAGAAACTAATTACAATCAAATGGGTCCAAGATGGCCGACAAGTCAACTTGACGAGAACTTGATCCTTGGTATAAACTCACTGTATCACATCAGCAAGCTAAATGGCACGTCCAAGGTGCCAGGACAGTTCCGAGGTCAAACATCAAAGACCAAAAAGTGGGCCGTGGTCCAACTCCTGGAATTCCCCTCCCCTTCCTCAAAACTCTTGGGATAATCCTCCCACTTCTGAGTCTGTGAAATTAGCCAGCCCATGAAAACTAAGCACACCACGTTTCCAGGCCGTGGCACTCGCCCTCTGTAATGGCTCACACTCTGTCTGTGGGGAGTGTTTCTCTATGAATAAATCCACGTCTTACCCATCGCTTTGTCTCTCACTGGATTCTTTCTGTGATGAGACATCAAGAACCTGAGCTTTCTTATGTCTTGAAACCAGGTCTGTGATCTCAGCTGGAAGACCATGGGTTTTGGCTGGGTTCGAGGTTCGAGTTCCAGCGCATGGGTTCAAGTCCCAACCTGCGGTAAGCAGCTTCACCTTCCACATGCTCATCTGAGGAACTTTCGATTCCATCTGGGGAACATTCAGCTTCCATCTGGGTATTTCATTTTGGAAATTCCACCTGTAAGATACCACTTGGATAAAAATCACAGGCTGAGCAGGAATTGGAAGCAGCCACTCTGAGCTTTATGCTTTCTGTTTTTCTCCCCCTGCTATAGGCTTTCATTAGCTGGTGAGGTCTGGTTTGCATTTGGTTTACTCATTTCTGATCAAAATTGGAAAGTGCTTCTTTGATTCCATCACACAGCCTCATAAGAAAAATTTTGGCTGACTGGTCGACCTGTAGGTAAGGAAAAGATATTTTAACGTCGAGTGGTCACGATATTCTTTAGATGCTGGAGAGAACTGATTGGGATGAAACTCTTGAAATTCCAAAACTGGCTCTTTTTGCATGTGCAGTTAGAGAAAGCTGGCTTGAGAAAATACCTATACATATATATATATATATATATATATATATATATTTTTTTTTTTTTTTTTTCAAAAACACTGACCCTGAGAGAACAGAAACATTCTAATATTCTTAGGAGAAACTTGAAGTTAAGCTTTGTCATGTCCTTGAAGTGTTATGGAAAACAGAAACTGAAACTGCCTACCCTGGCCAGGCACCATAGTAACTCTTTGCCTATGTACTTCAAAACAGGAAGTCCTGGTCAGAAATGTGGAAGTAACAAGCTACTATGAACTGGACGAATTCAGGAAAGTCCAGAAGGAGAGACACCGGTTCATATGTCCTACCAGCCTCCCAGAATCCTCCTCACTGGAATCCATCTTGGCTGAGCGATGTTTGCACCACCAGTAAGGACCCTAAGTCAGAATGATTGGCCAGAGACAACCCAGAAACTTATCCTATTACCATAAAACTCGAGAACTCGAGCCACGTGGCAGAACAGTTCTCCTGGGTTCCGTTTCCCCGCTGCTCTGCCCCTGGGCACCCCTTCCCAAGAAGGACTCTTGCTTTCTCAGCATGTGCGTCTCCTCACACAATTCATTTCTGAAGGTTAGACATGAGCCCACTCTCTGGCCCTGGGAGGGGTCCCTTTCCTGCATCAAATGTCAACTCTTGTGGGACCTCTTCTTCACTACAGCTGACATCCTAACCACTTGGGGCTACTCGGTGACCAGCTCGCCCACCAGTGAACCAGATCCAAGGGCCATAACTGGAACCTTTTGTCCCTGATCTCCTCCTGACGCAGACAACTGGCCAGAGTGCCCTGACCAGGTAAGGAAAAAGAAAATGACTTCTTTCCCTTCCCTCTTTCTTTCCCCTTCCCTCTTTCTTTCCTCTTTTCAACCTCTCCTGTCCTACCCTTTTCTCCTTCTGTCCTGGTCCTGGATGCAGGAGTCGGTTTGAAGGGCCTCACTTGATCTGAATGTGGGAGCCTGGTCACCTCCGGTGGGCAGAGAACTTGCCCCGTCCTCCCTTCCTAGAAGCCGAGGGAAAAGCCCTGTAACCCCTGGGCATTCGCAGGTGTCAAGAAACATCTGTAAGGCCACCCCTTTTGTCTCCCCTTCTTCCCTTCTTTCAACCTGGCCTCCTTTCCTCCCTTGGAACTCTTTGAAGGCCTGAGATATTTCCATTTCCTCTGTTAGCACTAAGATCTGAAGTTCTGTGTCTCAGTAGGAGGTTTTCTGAGGGACTTCAACCTTGTGTTTAAGGGAGGGTCTGATTAGGACGGCTGGGCCTGTGTGTGTTTTATACTTTGTGATTTGTGATGGCCATTCTGCCTTGTGAACTGGGATAACATTGTGTGGTCACTGTATTGTCTAGATTCCAGAGAATGTTGATTTAGGCAAAACTCTTAAAAAACTCATTTCAAAACTGGTTCTTTTTGCATATACAGTTAGTAAAAGCAAACTTAATCAAACATCTTTTGAGAATTCTGACTCGGAGGGAACAAGTCCTACTTAGAGAACTTGATTTTCCCTCCCTGTGCCTTGAGACTAGGGCTCTCAGAAACACTTACTTAGACCAGACCATCTCTGATTCCTGAGACAGAGAAAAATAGGAAGAAGCCTTTAAAATTTTTACCTATTCCAACAGGTATTTATAAACTAGTGAATTTTATGATACCTGATTTTCATGACTGAGTTTAGAAAATGAAGCTAGATCTCCCATTCTGTCTGTCTGGATATATGTATGTCTCAGTATGTGTCTTTTTCTTTGGATAATATTGCAGAGGTTAATTCATAAAGGAGCTAAATTTAATTGGCTTAAAGAAAAGTAAGTGCTTACTAATCAAACAATTCTAAATACAAGAGAAATTGAAGTGAAAGTCGCTCAGACGTGTTCAACTCTTGGTGACCCCATGGACCATACAGTCCGTGGGATTCTCCAGACCAGAATACTGGAGTGGGTAGCCGGTCCTTCTCCATGGCATCTTCCCAACCCAGGGATCGAACCCAGGTCTCCCACACTGCAGGCAGATTCTTTACCAGCTGAGCCACTAGGAAATTAAGCTAAATGAATTTCAAGTTCATGTGAACTAGGAAATATTTTGTATTAAACTAATACATGGTATTAATGTGTATTAGTTGATCTAATTAGTATAGACATGTCTTCAGAGTCATCAATGTGACGTGTAATATTTCTGTTCTGCTTAGGGCTTCCCTGTGGCTCAGACGGTAAAGCATCTGCCCACAATGTGGGAGACCCGGGTTCAATTCCTGAGTCAGGAGGAGCCCCTGGAGAAGAAAATGGTAATCCACTCCAGCACGCTTGCCTGGAAAATCCCATAGACGGAGGAGCCTGATAGGCTACAGTCCACGGGGTCGCAAAGAGTCGGACACGACTGAGCGACTTCACTTCACTAGGTTTACTAGAGATCAAATAAGATCTTATTCTATCTGTTACAAAATTTTCAGCAAGAAAAGTAACTCAGTGTGGAAAAAACTTTTTAAGGAAAGTAAGCTCTGTGTTTTCTGTAAGAGAAGGTGTGAGAAATGAAGTAGTACTGAAAAGAGTTAGGCATGGTCAGGATTTTCTAAGATTGAAATGAATTGAGTGGGTAGATGGATTTTGTTAGAAATGGGCTAGAACAAGACTGGATTTGTTCTATCCTTCCAAAGTATTCTTGAAATGCTGCTTTTGACAACAGACTGTGTGTTTCTTTGCCTTTAAATGATTTGCATTTGCTTTCGAGATCTCTTGTTACTTTGCTTGAGGAATCAATATTGTCTCACAGTGACAGAAGATCTTACTTAACCAAGTATTTCCAAACATTTTGACAAGTTCTCCAAATATCAAGTTTTAATTAAAGTTCTTTTGATTTCCAGCTAACCTTGAGATACTTGAGAGCTTCCCCGAGGTATCTTAAAGAAAAATATTTAGGAGTCAACCCTGAATATTCACTGGAAGGATTGGTTGCTGAAGCTGAAGCTCCAGTACTTTGGCCACCTGATTCCAAGAGCCGACTCATTGGAAAAGACTCTGATGCTGGGAAACATTGAAGGCGAAAGGAGAAAGGGGCAGCAGAGGATGACATGGTTCGAGAGCATCACTGACTCAATGGACGTGAATTTGAACAGACTGGGAGAAAGTGGAAGACAGAGGAGCCTGGTGTGCTACAGTCCATGGGGTTGCAGAGTCAGACACAACTTAGTGACTGAAAAACAACAAATTTGGTATGTTAAGTTAAATGTAATCATTTGTAATTCTGGTTACTGTAACCAAGTTTCTTTATTGATTACACTGTAATCAGATGTTTTCCCATTCCTCTGAAGTATCTATAGATACTTTTGTACCCTGGTGCTATCAAGGGTATTTTGTACCCTGAATGCTTCCTCATCAAGGAGATTCATAGAAAGACTGTGGAAGCAGTTACAATAGTTGCACAGGCTGGATGGTGACTGGGCAGGGATTCTGGCCCATGCAGATAAAAACAAGGAGCTGTCCTGCCCCTGGGGCCCCTAGATCAGGAATCCAGAGATTTTCACTCCCTGACAGGCAGGGTCGATGTCCCTACTCAGCCTTGAAGCAGTTACAGAAGATGGACCATCGCCCCTCTGCTTCACAAAAGAGTGTGGGAATAACATCTCTGAGGGAGGAATGAAATAGGAGGAAAGGGAGCAGAACACAACCTTTAAAAGAATGACGTAGCCATAGGATATGATGAAACCTGGTTAGAACTGTGGGGCCCAGGTCGAGATCTAGGAGATCCTGGCTGAGGGCCTGTCCAAACAGGTGGGGGCTCTCTCTGAACCCCTGAGGTAATACTGTCCAAGTCATCTGTTGGTGTTTTTCTCTTGGGACCTCCCACTCAAAGGCAAAAAGATATTGGGATTCTTTAGCCAGTGGTATGCAAAAAATTGCATCTTTGAGATCCAAGACTGTAAACCACTTGGCACTGGGTGGGATTTCTCCCAAGATTACATAGGGATTGGGTACTGTGGGATGGAGGGGGACTACAGCTTCATTTGTGATCTGGAGATCTTGAACCATTCCCCAGGCTCCATCCTTTTTCTTTACTGAGAGGATTGGGGTGTTACCTGGCCAACTGTTGGGGACCAATAGCCCACAAGCAAGGAATTTATTTATTAAAGGCGGTAGTCCCTCCCGAGCCTCTCTTTTGAAGGGATATTGTTTCTTGTCAGGAAACTGAGTGGGATCTCAGAGGACAGTGATGACCGGTTCAGCTTGGTGGGCTCGTCCAGGAGCCCCCTGGTCCCACACCTGGGGGTTAATTTTGCCTTCCCATAGTTTTTGGTCCCTCTCGATTGGAGGTGTAATGGGTTCTTCAGTAGTAACCAGGAGCTGTAGGGCTCTGAAAAGCTTCCCATCACAAGGGTGGTCCCCAGTTTAGTGAGTATGTCTCTTCCCATTAAGGGAGTAGGACACTCAGGGACCACCAGAAACTGGTGGGAAAATATTGTCCATCCCAGCAACAAAGGAGTGCTCGGGTGAATCTTTTAGTAGTTGCTTTTCCTGTAGCACCCCAAATGGTACAGGTTTGGGAGGAGAAGGGTCCGGAGTAGGAGATCAAGACAGAGTAGGTAGCCCCTGTGTCAACCAAGAAATTCTCGGACCTACCTGCCACATCCAGTTGCACCCTGGGCTCCAGCCTCCGTGATGGTTATCTGTGACAGGCGGGCTGGCTGGAGCGGGCTGCTTCAGTCCTCTTGAACCATCTTGAGGGCAGGCTTGGCGCTTGACCTTGAGGCTCTTGGGTCCTGAGGGCAGAGTGCCGCCCAGTGTCCCAGTTGATGGCATTTGTGGCAGCCGTTTTAGGAGACTTGTCACGGTTTGGACACTCTTTGGCCCAGTGAAAGGCTAAAAGAGGCCCTCCAAAAGTTTACTAGAAAGGTCCTTCAGAAAAACAGGCCTCCAAACAACTATGAAACAAGTGGTCTCCTCTTGTCCCACTTGCCCCTGAAACAACCCCCAAGGAGCTCGAAGACCCCAGCTGGCCCAGCCTGTCCAAGGACGTGGGGCCTACCCAGAAGACTGGCAGATGGACTTCACCCCGATGCCACTATATAATAGTATAATAGTATATAATAAATACCTATTAGTCATGAGAGATACATTCACAGGATGGACTGAAGGCTTTCCCACCCGGACTGAGAAGGCTGAGGAGGCAGTAAAAAAAGAACTGTTCCATGAAATCATTCCAAGATTTGGTCTGCCCAGGGCATTACAAAGTGACAATGGGACATCATTTACTTCTAAGGCCACCCAAGGGGTCTCTAAAGCATTGGGCATTACTGATATGTCCATGTGCCTGGAGGCCTCAATCTTCAGGAAAAGTAGAAAGAGCCAATCAATTCTTAAAATCAGAGATAAAAAAGATAACCCAGGAGACCTCCCTGGGATGGAAGGAGGCTTTACCAATAGCTCTCCTCCACACCTGTATTGCCCCTAAGAAACAGGTTAGTCATAGTCCTTATGAGATGCTATACGGGAGACCTTTTGTTTCTGTCCATGACCTCTTCCTAGATCCAGAGGTTCAGACCCTCCAGTCTAACACCTTGGCCACTGGGCAATTCCAACAAGATATACGCTTGTGGGGTATGAACCAGGACCCAAAAGATTCTAAGGAGTCACCACTATATGCTCCAGGGACCCAGGTCCTAGTCAAAGCCTGGAAAGATGGGTCCCAAAAAGCTCAACTCCAGCCCACATGGAAGGGCCCCTACCCTGTAATACTTTCTACCCCCACAGCAGTCAAGGTGCCAGGACATGACTCCTGGACTCACTATTCACAAGTCAAGCCATGGGAGAAAACAGAAGAAGACACTCAATACACCTGTGAGCCCCTGGGAGATCTCAGATACCTATTCAGAACTACAAATGAGTGCCATTCCAATGAACACACCCAAAATCTGGTTTCTGAGGATAAGATTTCTCAGGATAGCTCTAAAGAGCCAACACAGCTTGGTGGAGACTGTACTCCAAAACAGACAGGGGATAGATCTTCTGATCCCTGAACAAGGAGGGACTTGAGCCATCCTGGCGAAGTGAATTTGAAATTGGCTAATGCCCCTACTAGTCCTTGTCATGCCATATTGATGATGCTTATGATTGTTCCATGTACTGTCAATTATCTAACCTGTTTTGTCTCTTCCCAGGTCAACAAGCTACAACATGCAGTGCCAGTTCAACAAAGATGTAAAACTACAGCCGACCACGGAAAATACCAGTCACCCTTAGATGGACACCGCTATAAGGACTCTGAGGCTTGAGACTAGCAAGAGGGGGAGCCCCAATACCCCTCGCCGTCCCAGTTCAGCAGGAAGTAGCCAGAAAGACCTCGACGCCCCTAATCCCAAAGAATTGGGCCTCCCATCTCTTGAGGGGTAATGTTAGGTAGTTAGAATAGGGAAAAGGAGTCCGGAATGGCGGTGGCTAAAAGATAAGGAACAGAAAAGCCCGCGAAAATAGAACACAAGAAGGTCTGAGGACCGGAGTGAGGACCTCAGGTAAAACAAACAACACTCCTGACTGGCCCAATTTACATAGGACAGGCCCAGGAAAAAACATATACAAAGAGGAGCCAAAGCTAGCTCGCTCTCTCTCTCTCACCCGCGTGCTGGGGCGCTCATCGCTTCGTGTCTTTGGATCAAAGACACGTGCCCTCACGCCTCGAAGATGGATTTTCCTGCCATCTTCTAAATAAAATAGAGCTGTAACACTGATTTGTCTAAGAGCTATAACACGGTGCGTTTGAGGTCTGAGAGCTGTAACACGGTCTGTCCAAGACCCAATAGCCGTGACACGCCCAGGGGGCTTTCATGTCCGTCACTCCAAATCTTTGTTGTGACGAGGCAGAACCGATGAGCATACACTCGCCTGATAGACCCAACTAAAGCCAAGATGCAGAGTCAAATTCCGCTAGACCCTGAGCCTCAGTATATGCTCACTGTAACATATCAGCAAGCTAAGTGACCATCCACCACCACTGGCAAAGTGAATAACCATTGTTTCACACTGATCTATGATTCTACCTGATTTAGTGTTTCAACCCCTTTTGATATTTTCAACAAAACTTCCTAAATCAAATTCTAATGAAGTCTTCTTGACCCCTAGCTAACTCTGGGATGTTTCAAAGGGCCCCTGAAACAGGACAAAGAGAGATATTAAGCTAATTAGGTTCATTTGGTAGGTTAAATTACACGGGCAATATTATCAAATGAGTAATATGTTGAGGTCCTTTTGAAGAATCTAAGCTACTCCATTTTGTTAGCAGAAAAACTCCATTTTGTAAGGTTCCGGGAAAAGAGCCTTTGGAAAGCCCGTGACCTCACCCCACCACCCACGAGCCAATTGGACCCCAGACCAGAATCTCCTGACTTAACGTTCAGGAACTCGTGGCCTACTTAGGTAATAGGGACCAATCAAAAACCAACACACAATCCTTTGAAAGAAAGTGACCAATCAGACGTCCCCCTACCTAGAAATTCTTTTTTTTCCATGAACACTGCCTATATAAGCAATGTAACACAAAACCCAGGGCTCCTCCCTATAGCCGCTGTGTCGGTATCCGGTGGGAGACCCAGCTTGAGCTTGGTAATAAAAACTCTCTTGTTTTTGCATGGGATATCGGCTCCCTGGTGGTCATTGGGAGATTTCGCGACTTGGGCATAACACTCTAAAGGACTGGAACCTGGTGGTCCGGAGTTGACGATAAGAAAGTAAAAGAGAGAAAGAGGCTGATATTCCTTGGTTTATGCAGAAAACCAATAAAGTGCTTTGACTCAGGGCTTGCGTCGCTCACAAAGGCACCTGGCGCCCTCTCGAGGGGGGTGAAGGCACAGGGTGCCTTCCTGAGAGGGTCTTAGAAGAGGGCAGGAGTGTGAGCACGAAGGGTCTCTGCGCTCCAAAGAGTTAGCCTGAGAGAGAGAGAGAGAGAGAGAGAGAGAGAGAGAGAGAGAAAGACACGGGGACCAAAGCTCTGATGGAGCAAAGTGCTTTATTCAACATTGTGTGGGTGTTTATACTGTCTTACAAGATAGCTATTTTCAGCAGAGATAAAAACTTACAGGTTATCAAGGAAACATGAGGTCATCCATATGAAAGAGAGAGGGTTGTAAATAATCACTTTTACCGTATGGTTCATAAAATGGAAGAGGGTCATAAATAGTTACTTATCACAGCATGGAAAAACAAAAGAAGGAAATGCATGCATTCCTAAGGCCCAGGAGTAGTTTGCTACTCCACTTAATTCCTGAATATTCAGGAATTAATCAGGGACAGAGGATTCATGACAGATCCAAAACAGCACACAGGAAGCCTCCCCTTAAATGCTTCCTGACAATTCCCCCTATTTTATTATATTTGTAAAATGAAATTTGGTTTGTTCCCAGTTGTAGGCACTATGATTAAAATGAACAGGAGTAACACAAAATTGAAGTAATCTGGAAGCAAGTCCAGCCATGGGACTTTCTCCCCAAGGTCGTTGGAGATTTCCTGGTAACCACAAATTACGTCGAGATCCAGTCTATGGCTGTTCTTATTGGGCAAGAAGTCCTGTGGGAGAAAGAGGAGAGGGGAGTATAAGCAATTCTAGAGGTAAATCCAGTTTGATGCGAGTAGGAAATTGTTTTGTGATTTATTTTGCACCAAATAGAGTTCCTCTCATGCCTCTTGAGAAAGTGAACAAGGGCTATTTAAATCAGGATCTCCTTTTGAAGTATTAAATAGGTTATTCAGTTGATAATTAGCAATGCCTAAAGAAGGTCTGGAGAAGGCAATGGCACCCCACTCCAGTGCTCTTGCCTGGAAAACCTCATGGACGGAGGAGCCTGGTAGGCTGCGGTCCATGGGGTCGCTAAGAGTTGGACACGACTGAGCGACTTCACTTTCACTTTTCACTTTCATGCATTGGAGAAGGAAATAGCAACCCACTCCAGTGTTCTTGCCTGGAGAATCCCAGGGACGGTGGAGCCTGATGGGCTGCCGTCTATGGGGTCGCACAGAGTCGGACACGACTGAGCGACTGAACTGAACTGAACTGAAGGAAGGTCTAATCCAATTTATATCACCTAAGAGCTTTTGAAAATCATTTAAGGTTGATAATTTATCAGTACGGATCTGAGTTAGTTGGGGAGTAGTACATTGTTTATTAACAACAAACCCCAAGTAATGGTAAGGTGTAGAGGTTTGAATTTTTTCAGGGGCAATGATTAATCCAGAGTTTTTAAAGCATAGTTGAGCTATATCAAACATGTGTTGAGTTTCTAAGATAGATGGAGCCGAAAACAATATATCATCCATATAGTGAATAACAAGAAAGTTAGGAAATTGCTTTCTCACAGGCTCAAGGGCTTTGGCTACGTAGTACTGACCCACGGTGGGAGAATTCATCATCCCCTGTGGCAGTACAGTCCATTGGTACCGCTTATGAGGTCCGATATGATTAGGGTAAGGGAGAGAGAAAGCAAATCTCTCTCGGTCTAAAGGGTGTAAAGGTGTATTAAAAAAGCAATCTTGTAAATCAATAATAATAATATGCCAACTTTGAGGAATAGTGGTAGCTGATGGGATTCCTGGTTGTAATGCACCCATAGGTTTCATAGATGCATTAACTTTTCTAAGGTCTGTTAGGAGACGCCATTTGTTAGATTTCTTTTTTTATACCAAAAATAGGAGAGTTCCAAGGAGAACAAGATTCCTCAATATGCTTTAATTCTAGTTGTGTATCTATAAGTTTCTTAGCTGCCTATTATTTCTCTTTCCTGAGGGGCCACTGCTCTATCCAAATAGGCTCGTCATTCTTCTGAGTTGTTTTAATAATTGTATTGTTTGTTAAATGAGCAGTGGCCCCTCGGAAAAATGTGGAATGTATATCTGAGTTTGCCATTGCATAAGTAAATGTCTTTCTATTAGATAAAGGGGTGCATCTATCATATAAGGTTTTAATGTTGCAGGTTGTCCTTCTGGTCCCTAACATGGATAAATTTGAGTACTCTGATAAACCTCTTGTACTTTGGTTTGAGAAATCCCTGCAATTTGGCAAGAAATTTTTTGTACAAGCCAGGATTGGGGGCCATAAATGTTTGGAAATAAGAGTAATATCAGATCCAGTGTCGAGGAGACCAGAAAGTCTTTTACCTTTAGTTTTGATATTTATAGTCGGTTGGGCAAATTCGGGTACTAATGATGTCCAAAAGGACTGTTTTCGATCTGTACTGCCGAATCCGCTCGTCCGTACATCATTAGAGGAGTTAATAGAAATGTACGGTAAAAGGAGTAATTGAGCAATTTATCCCCCCTTTGAATTGCCATAAAACCTGAGATGACATCATCATTTGAGTTTCTCCTTTACAATCTGAATCAATTACTCCAGGGTGAACAGTAATTCCTTTAGGAGTCAAACTAGATCGGCCAAGTAACAGACCAAAGGTTTGTTGGGGGCAGGGGTCCAAAAAGTCTGGTAGGTATTCTAGAGGGGACTGCCTGGGGGTAAAGGAGAAAGGCATTTCGGGCTGGTATATCGACTGCAGTGCGGCCAGCTGTTGAGGGTTTGAGGGAAAAGATGGAATTTGCCCCTGGTTTTTGTTGAAAGGGACCTGGAGGGTCCCCTGCTTGGAGTTCCCCCGGAATAGGTTTCCCTTCAGTGTCAAATTTGGATTTACAATCTTTGGCCCAATGCATTCCTCTATGGCAGCGAGGGCAGATTTTTGGAGGTTTTTAACTTTCTTAAGGCAGTCCCTTTTAAAATGGTTCTTATCTCCACATGTAAAGCATCCTTCATTTCCCTTTCTTAAGGCAGCAACCATTGGTTTAGCTAGCATTTGCACCTTTTGAGTTTCTGATCCTAGATTGTGATAAGCCTTCAAATAATCAATAATAGTCCCTGTCTCATGAATTGGAGCTATAGCTTTTTGACATTCCTGATTTGCATTTTCATAAGCAAGCGATTTCTCTAGTTGCCTTTTGGCTTCTTCTCCAATTACAGTATGTGAAATAGCAGTTTCTTTAGAGATACCAAGGGAACATTTCATGCAAAGATGGGCTCGAAATGGTCTGGACCTAACAGAAGCAGAAGATATTAAGAAGAGGTGGCAAGAATACACGGAAGAACTGTACAAAAAAGATCTTCATGACCCAGATAATCATGATGATGTGATCCCTAATCTAGAGCCAGACATCTTGGAATGTGAAGTCAAGTGGGCCTTAGAAAGCATCACTACGAACAAAGCTAGTGGAGGTGATGGAATTCCAGATGAGCTGTTTCAAATCCTGAAAGATGATGCTATGAAAGTGCTGCACTCAATATGCCAGCAAGTTTGGAAGACTCAGCAGTGGCCACAGGACTGGAAAAGGTCAGTTTCCATTCCAATTCCAAAGAAAGGCAATGCCAAAGAATGCTCAAACTACTGCACAATTGCACTCATCTCACATGCTAGTAAAGTAATGCTCAAAATTCTCCAAGCCAGACTTCAGCAATACGTGAACCGTGAACTCCCTGATGTTCAAGCTGGTTTTAGAAAAGGCAGAGGACTCAGAGATCAAATTGGCAACATCTGCTGGATCATGGAAAAAGCAAGAGAGTTCCAGAAAAACATCTATTTCTGCTTTATTGACTATGCCAAAGCCTTTGACTGTGTGGATCACAATAAACTGTGGCAAATTCTGAAAGAGATGGGAATAGCAGACCACCTAACCTGCCTCTTGAGAAATCTGTATGCAGGTCAGGAAGCAACAGTTAGAACTGGACATGGAACAACAGACTGGTTCCAAATAGGAAAAGGAGTCCGTCAAGGCTGTATATTGTCACCCTGCTTATTTAACTTCTATGCAGAGTACATCATGAGAAACCCTGGACTGGAAGAAACACAAGCTGGAATCAAGATTGCCGGGAGAAATATCAATAACCTCAGATATGCAGATGACACCACCCTTATGGCAGAAAGTGAAGAGGAACTAAAAAGCCTCTTGATGAAAGTGAAAGAGGAGAGTGAAAAAGTTGGCTTAAAGCTCCACATTCAGAAAACGAAGATCATGGCATCTGGTCCCATCGCTTCATGGGAAATAGATGGGGAAACAGTAGAGACAGTGTCAGACTTTGTTTTCCGGGGCTCCAAAATCACTGCAGATGGTGACTGCAGCCATGAAATTAAAAGACGCTTACTCCTTGGAAGAAAAGTTATGACCAACCTAGATAGTATATTCAAAAGCAGAGACATTACTTTGCCGACTAAGGTCCATTTAGTCAAGGCTATGGTTTTTCCAGTGGTCATGTATGGATGTGAGAGTTGGACTGTGAAGAAGGCTGAGCGCCAAAGAATTGAGTGTTTGAACTGTGGTGTTGGAGAAGACTCTTGAGAGTCCCTTGGACTGCAAGGAGATCCAACCAGTCCATTCTGAAGGAGATCAACCCTGGGATTTCTTTGGAAGGAAGGATGCTAAAGCTGAAGCTCCAGTACTTTGGCCACCTCATATGAAGAGTTGACTCATTGGAAAAGACTCTGATGCTGGGAGAGATTGGGGGCAGGAGGAGAAGGGGACGACCAAGAATGAGATGGCCGGATGGCATCATGGACTCGACGGATGTGAGTCTGAGTCAACTCCAGGAGTTGATGATGGACAGGGAGGCCTGGCGTGCTGCAATTCATGGGGTTGCAAAGAGTCGGACACGACTGAGCGACTGAACTGAACTGAACTGAATCTAGCCAAAAAAGCAGCACATGTTTCATTGGGTCCCTGTCATATTTTAGTATAGCTACCTGTAGGCTCCCCTTGAGGAGTAATTCGATCCCAAGCTTCAAGGGCCACTGTTTTTAATTGTTCATGTAACAAGGGAAGGCACTGTATTTGAGCTTCTATAGCATCAAATTGTCCTGTACCAGTTAGCATTTCAAAAGTAGTTTGATTTGGGGGAGCACCAGCTCAAGCATTTCTGCTAGCATCATCTCTGGCTATAATATGAAACCACATCATCCATTGAAGATATTCTCCTGGTTTAAAGAGAGCTTTTATTAAAGTTCACCTGCTGCTGCTAAGTTGCTTCAGTCGTGTCCGACTCTGTGCGACCCCAAGAGATGGCAGCCCACCAGACTCCCCCGTCCCTGGGATTCTCCAGGCAAGAACGCTGAAGTGGGTTGCCATTTCCTCCTCCAATGCATGAAAGGGAAAAGTGAAAGCGAAGTTGCTCAGTCGTGGTCAGCCCTCAGCGACCCCATGGACTGCAGCCTACCAGGCTCCCCCGTCCATGGGATTTTCCAGGCAAGAGTACTGTAGTGGGATGCCGTTGCCTTCTCCAAAGTTTGCCAATCATGGGTAATAAAATTTCCAATAGAGGATGTTATAGAATTTAGAAGTACTTTAGTAAAAGGTGAACGTGGGCCGTACATAGTTATAGCTTTTTGAATTTGTTGCATGTGATAAAAGTTAATACCCTCATATTGAGGTATTATGTGCCCTTGAGCGTCAGGATTTCTTAAAACTGGAAACGCGGAGAAACCATTTGCTTCAGAGACCTGTGATTGCAAAGCCAGCAATTCAGAGAGCCTCTGTCGTGAAGGAGAGTGAGTAGGTAGATTATTGTTATTCAGAAAGGTGTTGTTGGTTTTAATGTCAAAAGGTGTCTTAGGGGAGTTGTTGCCAGAATCATTAGGTTCTAGCAAGGGAGGGACTTTGAGATTTGTGCCCACTGGCAGGGGAGGAGCGCTTGGAGCAACCAGGGCAGGGCTTGTAGGAAAATTCTGAAATATTTTTATTTTGTTCTAATTGGGCCTTTCATAAGGTTTCATCGTCTAATTCATATTCATGTAATAAGTGTTCTGCCTGTTGCTGAATATCAGGAGGGCTAGAATTACCTTGAAATGGCAAAATCACGGCTTCAGTGAGAGCCCATAGAGGCCTAAAATCTATTGAGATATTTTTTCCCTGTCTGGTGGCACGTTCAACATTCTCTTTGGCCTGGTGCCAAATTTCTAAATCAAAACTACGTTCATCAGGGAACCAAGGGTTACATTCAACTGCTGTCCGAAGGCAAGCCTCTATTTGCTGAGACAAAACTGAAAATCCCTGAACTTTAAATAAGTGCTGAAGTAAAGTGGAAAAGTGATAGGGCTTTCCAGCCATTTGACCCATGTCTAAGTACTTACCGGCCTCATTAGGCCATGGGGTCACTCTGTCCGAATCTGCCACGTGTACCAGGTACCTGTTCTGGGCACCACTTGTTGAGGTCCTTTAATGGACCGGAACCTGGTGGTCCAGAGTCGATGATAAGAAAGAGAAAGAGAGAGAGAAAGAGGTTGATATTCCTTGGTTTATGCAGAAAACCAATCAAGTCCTTTGACACAGGGCTGTGTCACTCACGAAGGCACCTGGCGCCCTCTCAAGGGGGGTGAAGGCACAGCGTCTTCTCGAGAGGGTCTTAGAAGCCTGGGCAGAAGAGTGCGCACGACAGGTCTCTGCGCTCCAGAGAATTAGCCTGAGAGAGAGAGACAGAGAGACAGAGAGACACGGGGATCAAAGCTCTAATGGAGCAAAGTTGTTTTATTCAACATGTGTGGGTATTTATACTGTCTTACAAGATAGCTATTTTCAGCAGAGATAAAATCAAAACTTACAAGTTATCAAGGAAACATGAGGTCATCCATATGAAAGAGAGAGGGTTGTAAATAATCACTTTTACCATATGGTTCATAAAAAGGAAGAGGGTCATAAATAGTTACTTATCACGGCATGGAAAAACAAACGAAGGAAATGCATGCATTCCTAAGCCCCACCCCCACCCCTGCCCCGAGTAGTTTGCTGCTCCACTTAATTCCTGAATATTCAGGAATTAATCAGGGACAGAGGATTCATGACAGATCCAAAACAGCATACAGGAAGCCTCCTCTTAAATGCTTCCTGACAGTTATAAATCTTACGTTACATTGTATGATAATTGTTACTAGGAATAATATAGATATTCTAGTGATTGAATAGAGTTTCTAAACATCTGGTCTATCCTAGTAAAATGTTATCAGTCATAATTCTAGTTATTATCTGAAAGGGTGGGACGGACTGTGGCAGATGGCCAGTGAGTCTGGCTGTAAGAGGGGATGGAGCAGGTTGATGGGGAAAGGGGAAGAGGCCATCCCATGCAGGGACTGCGTAGGCAGACACAGGGAGGCGCGAGCAAGTCCCAGTGGACCAAGAGTGATGAGGGGACAAGCGTGGAAATGAGACAACAAGGAGCGGGGGAGAGGGAGCTCTTGGGGGAAGGTGAGACAAAAGAGACGGCAGCTTTTCTGAAGACTTGGTGTGTTCTGTGGTATCTTTTCGGGTTCCCACGTGGCGCTCGTGGTAAAGAACCCATCTGCCAATGCAGGAGACATAAGAGATGCGGGTTCGATCCCTGGGTGGGGAAGATCCCCTGGAGGGGAGGGCATGGCAACCCACTCAGTATTCTTGCCTGGAGAATTCCCATGGACAGAGGAGCCTGGCGGGCTACAGTCGATGGGGTTGCAGAGTCGGACACATCTGAAGCAACTTAGTAAGCCTGGACAGACGGACATGGCGTCTTTCCCTCCAGAGTCTGGACTGAAGAGGCCAGGAGGGCTCAGGGCACTGGAAGGGATCAAGCAGTAACTGTTCATGACATGTCTACCACCTGTGCTTGCTTCTTCCTGCTCATATTTGTATGGACATCAGCCAGCCCCATTTTCCCACGTCCCTTCCTGCGTTTGCAAAGGAAAAAAGTTTGAGAGCTAGCCATGATCCCTCGGTCCTCAGGGCAGCATGAGCGCAGCCCAGAGCCATCTTGGTTGGACAAGGGCTTTTTCCCCCCTCCTTTTTTAAAGCTCTCCTGTAATATTCTACTCTTAAAATTTTACTTATTTAATTTGGCTGTGCCAAGTCTTAGGTGCAGTACCGGGATCTTCCACCTTCATTGCGGCTTTCAAGATCTTTAGCTGCAGCACGCAAACTCTTAGCTGTGGTGTGAGGGATCTAGTTCCCCGACCAAGAATGGAACCCAGGTCCCCTACACTGGGAGTGAGGAGTCTTAGCCCCTGGACTACCAGGGAGAGTCCCAGGGTAAAGATTCTTGTGAACGTCATCCTTTCCTGTTAATATCATACCCACCACGTTCTGCCGCCAGAACTTCTCTCTCCCAGGAAACAGTGATGGAGGTTAGGATAATTTAGATATAATATTTTTCTGTGTACCCCTGTGCCCCTAGAATAGAGTGGACTCAGAGTTACAGGTGAATTTCTGCTATGAGACCATCCCCCCAAGCAAAATAAGGACAAATGAGGGCCTTCCGCCGTAAAGCCCCGTCGGTGGTCCCACGTGAATGGGTTGACCAGACTATTTCCAGGTGAAAAAAGCTAATTTTTAGGGATGGGAGGATTTGAGGTGCTTGCCATGGGCATACATGCGAGCCAGAGCTGGAGCCAGCTGCTCAGCTCCCTGACTAAAAAGCAGAAGAAGCATCTTTGAGATTTCGGCGAGGAGCATCCCTTCTATGACAAGGTTTCCAGAAAGGAAGCACAACCGCAGACTTGTCACCTGTCAGAGAGTTCAGATACTTCAGGTTCTGAAAGAGAAGCAGAGAGTTAACCAGAACAAGTGTCTGGTTACCATCGACTGCTCACCACATTAAAGAATGTTTCCAAGGAAGATGAGGAGGAGGAGGAAGACAGTGTTATGGATGAGACAGAAATGAATCTTGAAGATGGCAATAGTGACATCAGTGAGGAGGAACAAGTGGCAGCAAAGTCTGCTGACATGCAGAGGAGTGTGGCCTTACCTGCAGACCCCGAGGGAAAAGATGGGCATGGGCCACCGGGCACATCAGAGGAATCCCCCGAGGAGTTTCAGTTCAGTTCAGTTCATTTCAGTCGCTCAGTCGTGTCCGACTCTTTGCAACCCCGTGGACTGCAGCACGCCGGGGTCTCCCTCTCCATCACCAACTCCCAGAGTTCACTCAAACTCATGTCCATTAGTCAGTGTTGCCATCCAGCCATCTCAGCCTCTGTTGTTCCTTTCTCCTCCTGCCCCCAATCCCTCCCAGCATCAGGGTCTTTTCCAATGAGTCAGCTCTTCGTATCAGGTGGCCAAAGTATTGGAGTTGCAGCTTCAGCCTCAGTCTTTCCAATGAATTTTCAGGACTGATTTCCTTTAGGATGGACTGGTTGGATCTCCTTGCAGTCCAAGGGACTCTCAAGAGTCTTCTCCAACACCACGGTTCAAAAGCATCAATTCTTCGGCGCTCAGCTTTCTTTATGATCCAACTCTCACATCCATACATGAGTACTGGAAAAACTACAGCTTTGACTAGACAGACCTTTGTTGGCAAAGTAATGTCCCTGCTCTTTAATATGCTGTCTAGGTTGGTCATAACTTTTCTGCCAAGAAGTAAGCATCTTTTAATTTCATGGCTACAGTCACCATCTGCAGCGATTTTGGAGCCCCCCTACATATAGTCTGTCACTGTTTCCCCATCTATTTGCCATGAAGTGATGGGACCAGATACCATGATCTTCGTTTTCTGAATGTGAAGCTTTAAGCCAACTTTTTCACTCTCCTCTTTCACTTTCCTCAAGAGGCTCTTTAGTTCTTCGCTTTCTGCCATAAGGGTGGTGTCATCTGCATATCTGAGGTTACTGATATTTCTCCTGGCAATCTTGATTCCAGCTTCTGCTTCATCCAGTCCAGCATTTCTCATGATGTACTCTGCATCTAAGTTAAATAAACAAGGTGACAATATACAGCCTTGATGGACTCCTTTCCCAATTTGGAACCAGTCTGTTGTTCCATGTCCAGTTCTAACTGTTGCTTCTTGACCTGCCTACAGATTTCTCGGGAGGCAGGTCAGGTGGCCTGGTATTCCCATCTCTTGAAGAATGTTCCACAGTTTGTTGTGATCCACACAGTCAAAGGCTTTGGCATAGTCCATAAAGCAGAAGTCAATGTTTTTCTGGAACTCTCTTGCTTTTTCCATGATCCAGCAGATGCTCGCAATTTGACCTCTGGTTCCTCTGCCTTTTCTAAATCCAGCTTGAACATCTGGAAGTTCATGGTTCACATACTGTTGAAGCCTGACTTGGAGAACTTTGAGCATTACTTTACTAGCGTGTGAGATGAGTGCAATTGTGCTGTAGTTTGAGCATTCTTTGGCATTGCCTTTCTTTGGGATTAGAATGAAAACTGACCTTTTTCAGTTCTGTGGCCACTGCTGAGTCTTCCAAATTTGCTGGCATATTGAGTGCAGCACTTTCACAGCATCATCTTTTAGGATTTGAAATAGCTCACCTGGAATTCCATCACCTCCACTAGCTTTGTTCGTAGTGATGCTTCCTAAGGCCCACTTGACTTTGCATTCCAGGATGCCTGGCTCTAGGTGAGTAATCACACTATCATGGGGGATAGATTCATCCTTAAGGAATGATGCCAAGGTACATGATTCTGAAAATCAAAAGAAATTCTTTCTCTTTCTGACTTACTTCTGTCTGTAGAATATGCTCTAGGTTCTTCCACCTCATTAAGACTGACTCAAATGCATTCTTTTTTAAAACTGAGTAACATTCCACTGTATATATGTACCACAATTTCTGTATCCATTCTTGTCACTGGATATCTAGGCTGCTTCCATGTCCTAGCAATTGTGAAAAATGCTGCAATGAACATTGGGTGATGGGAGGGAGCTTCAGGAAGGAGGGGACACATGTATACCTGTGGCTGATTCGTGTGATGTATGACAGAAACCAGCACAATATTGTAAAGCAGAAAAAAAAAAAAAAAAAAAGAAATTCCTGTGATATAATCTTCTTCTCAGTAAGATATTTCTTCCAAACGATAAGGGGTCTTGTATTCATTGCCAAGACCTCTCTTCAGATGGTAATATCAGAACAGCCTGTCTAATGACAATGCATATGGATTCATTATATATCGTTTCTTTCCAACGTCTACAGAATCGCCCTCATTGTACTTTCAGTGTAACCCAGTGGGTGACATTCTGACTTGTGGTTTCCCCTTTGGAAAACTAGTCTTCCCACTTGGGAGCTACAGGTAGCCATAATTTTATCCCCCCTAAATATGCCTCCTAAACGTGCCCTTTGTCCAAGATCAACCCCAGTCTCTCAACCCCCCCCTCCCCGTAGCCCTCTTTGCTCCTCTTCTAGCACGATCAGTCCACTAGAGGGCACTCACGCTCCTCTTTTGCCGTCAGTTCCGTTCAGTTCAGTTGCTCAGGCGTGTCTGACTCTTCGCGACCCCCTGGACTGTAGCACACCAGGCCTCCCTGTCCATCACCAACTCCCAGAGTTTACTCAAACTTATGTCCACCGAGTCGGTGATGCCATCCAGCCATCTCATCCTCTATCGTCCCCTTCTCCTCCTGCCCCCAATCCCTCCCAGCATCAGAGTCTTTTCCAATGAGTCAACTCTTTGCACGAGGTGGCCAAAGAATTGGAGTTTCAGCTTCAGCATCAGTCCTTCCAATGAACACCCAGGACTGATCTCCTTTAGGATGGACTGGTTGGATTTCCTTGCAGTCCAAGGGACTCTCAAGAGTCTTTTGCCATAACCTGAGACAAATGCCCGTGTGTTCATTGCCACAACCACCAGCCCTCACTCTCTAGATCTGCTCTGGGTGAAGCTCCTGGGACAGACATCAGATTCCCGCAGGAACAACCTCATGTGGAGCAGGTGGCAGGATGGACTGGTGACCTGTAACCCACCCCAGGACCCAAGTCACTGCTGAGGGGGACGGCTCCAGGCACAGTGGGCAGTGTGGGCTGGACACGGGTGCCCAGACACCTAGGCCACCAGCGTGGGCACTGGGGGAAACGGCTGTGAACCTGTGGCCCTGTCACTCAGGATCTGTGCATGTGCCCTAGGCTGGGCTGCTGAGGAACCTTCCAGAATGGACCCTCCACAGCAGGAGACGAGTCCTCCTGGGCACTTCAGGAGGCCTTGTGCTGGGAAGGGTCAGGGGAGATGTGTCCATCATTGCGGCACAGGTTCTCCTGGGGGCTGAGGGGGCAGCTGGGGTCCCAGGTTCACCATAAACTCCAGATCAGGACCCGGGGTGCTAGGACGGGGAGGTCCTGCCACCCCGCCTCTCAGGACACCATTCCTGTGCTGGACACTCCTTCCCACTCCCTGCAGTGCAGGAAAAGAGACCCCAGAGTCCCTTCAAGTAGACTGGAAAATGTAGGTGCACAGGTGAGATTCAGCAGGTGGCCGTGAGGAGAGGGTGGTGTTCCTGAGGGGGAGCAGTTAGATGATGGACAGACTCCCGTGCACTGTCCGCCCAACTGCTAAACCAGCGGGTGGGCGGTTTTCCTCGGAGACTCCAGCCGCGTCCCTGCAAACATCAGAGACTTCTCACTTCATTGCTGTGCTTCCCTGTGACTCAGATGGTAAAGAATCCACCTGCCAATGCAGGAGTCGCGGGTTCAATCCCTGGGTCAGGAAGATCCCCTGGAGAAGGAAATGGCAACCCACTCCAGTACTCTTGCCTGGAGAATCCCGTGGACTGAGGGGCCTGACGAGCTACAGTCGTCCATCCGGTCGCAAAGAGTTGGACTCGACAGAGCGGCTAAACAACACTGCTTCATTGCTTCTAGCCAAGGTGCCTTAACTCTGTTCCCCCACCCAGTCCTGCTTCAAGCCTGTGTCCTGACCACACTTGGGCAACTCAGTTTGATGGCTTCAGTTTTCCAGATACACCCAGGTCATCAGAATGGTCATTGCCACCTCTGACCCCACCAGGATGGAGGCTGAGTCCTGCCCTCCTGGTGGGCTGTGCGACCAGGCTCTCAGCCTCCATATCCTGATTATCAGCCAGCTCCCAGGATGATTGCAGCAACTGAGCAGAGGGAAGAGGCAGGGATGATTGTTACCCATCCCTTGTGTCTGCAAGAAGACCTGTCGGGGAGGAAGCCAGGAAACGGCTGAACTTCCTGTCATTCGGAAGTGGCAGCGCTGCCTGGGAAATTTAGCATGGAACACACGGGTGTGGTCCTGTTTTGCAGACACAAGATTTTGAGTGTGGAATCATAGGTTTCCGTTGTGTGTCACCATCAACAACAATCCTACCCATGTGGGGCACAGACTGAAAATTCCTCACCCCAGGGAAATGTTGGTGTGGGGGCCAAGGCACTGCCAGGCTCGCCAGGGCGACCCTCTGTAGGGGCAGCTGCTGCAGAGACGTGGTCTCTGTTGGGAATAGCAATGTGTCCTCCCTGGGCATCAGTACCTGGCTCCCTGGCTCCCTCCCCGTCCCTGCAGTCCCCAGGCCACCTGCCCATCACAATCCCATCTCAACCCTCACAGCAGACTCCCAGCGACTGTCCCTGGGACATCACATGGCTCGTTTCGTCTCTTCAATTTTCTCCCAAAGCCTGCCTGGTGCTGTGCAGGGTCCTGTAGGTGCCCTGAAGGGTGTGTGTGTGTGTGTTTGATTGGCCCCTGCGCAGGGATAATATTTCAAGCTGAAGGAATTTGACAGTCATTTTTAAATGTTTATTTTAAATGCAAGAATTCACGATTAGGACTTCTACGTGGACTCAACCAGGGTCTGTCTTGGAGACTGGATCACTCTTTTTTTTTTTTTTAATTATTGATTTATTTTATATTTACTTTTGGCTGCACTGGGTCTCCATTGCCGTGCACAGGCTTCCTCTAGTTTCGGCAAGAGGGGGCTTCTCTCTGGTTGCAGTGTGCAGGCTTCTCCTTGCAACGCCTTCTCTTGTTGCAGAGCACAGGCCCCAGGGTGCGGGGCTTTTAGGAGTTGCTGCATGGCTCAGTTGCCCCATGACAAGCGGGATCTTCCCAGACCAGGGCTCGAACGTGTGTCCCCTGCACCGGCAGGTGGATTCTTAACCACTGGACCACCAGGGAAGTCCGATCCCATGACCCTTAATTGAACAAGCAGGTGGATGGAAAGAACAGGACGAGATGTATGAGGAGGGAGCTGTTAGGTAAAAGACCAGGACACCAAAACAGTGTCTAACAGGCTCTTTAATGGCGAAGCCGTCCCGGGCGGGGTTCCCAGACCCGAAAGAGGCAGGTCAAGGAAGTCCGTGGCCCAGATCGTGTGGGGGGTGGCTTTTATACGTTCGTTGCAAGGGATGGTCAGGCTAGATGGATGGGGGTCAGATAGGTCGCCACGCCCAGGCATCACAGGCTGACAGGTCCTTCTTCGTGGCTGGGGTGGGGCGGCTTTAGCTGGCGAAGTGTGCTGTCATCGGTCCTGGGATCTGCGAGGCTCCTTCCGATAGGGACTTCCCTCACCGGCAGGAGGGAGAGGAGGGGCGGCCCATCATGGCCCGCGGGGTCCGGCCTTACAGGAGCCTGTGTGGAGACCAGAAAGAAACTTTTTAACTGTGTGCAGCGAAGGTGGCTGAGAGTGAAGGGCCTGACTGGTGAACTATGGGCCCAGCTTAGATGAGAGGCCAGCGAGGAGTGGTGTTCTTGAGTCACCCAGAGCGAGACGGTCGTAGAGTGTGGGCCCGGATTGAGGTCTTCAGGCTTCCAAGTGTGCACGAAATCGAGTGGGCAGTGGGACAGCTAACAGGGCACAGACTGGAGATCTGGCCTCCACCAGGGACTTCCTGTGCGGGCCCGGCACAGTCTCCCGGCTGCCCTGCTGGTGGCCAGGGCTGTCCTGTACGAGACAGCTAAGGAGTCGCAGAGACACTGGTCAGCCATTATCGACCACCGCATCCCCTCATCGTCCCTGTTTTCCTTGTTAAATTGTGACTAACTGCATACGTGTACTTTGGTGGCCCCAAAGTGGAAGCAATTCAAGGGGCAGTTTGTTTTATTTATTTATGTTTGGTTGCGCTGGGTCTGTGTTGCTGTTCGGGCCTTTTCTCTAATTGAGAAGAGCAGGGGGCTACTCTCTGGTTGTGGCGTTCCGACTTCTCCTTTTGTGGCTTCTCCTCTTACGGAGCACGGGCTCTAGAGCACTGGGGCTTCAGCAGTTGTGGCACGTGGGCCCGTGATTACGGCTTCCGGGATCCGGGCACAGGCTCAACAGTTGTGGCGCATGGGTTAGTTGCTCCACCGCATGTGGGATCTGCCCGGATCAAGGACCGAACCCGGGTCTCCTGCATTGGCAGGCAGATAGAGTCTTTACCACTGAGTCACCAAGGAAGCCGTCTTTACAATTTAATTTTTATTAAAACATCTTATTTTGTATTGGGGTATGGCCGACTAACAGTGTTGTGATAGTTTCAGGTGGTCGGCAAAGGGATTCAGCCACATTTATATATATATCCATTCTTCCCCGAACTTCAAGGGGCAGTTTGTTCTGGGCATCTTTTTTCTTCCTTGTGCACCATGAATATTATTTTTTAAAAAACCTGCACCACCAAGGTACTGGCAGATGCCAACACCCTTTTTTTCCTCCCTCAAACACATTTCTTCCCTCACAGTCAGGACCAATGACAGGAACTGCTGAAATACGCAAGGGTTTCTCGAGAGCCTGTGACCGCGCAGCTCGCAGCACGCACGCTTCCCGCTGACGGAGTCGACGCGGCTGCTCCTGCTAGGCCGGCGAGCAGCTATGTCCCAGGGAACACTCAGCCGCACGTGCAGGGCCCGTCCTGACGCAAAGGAAAGCAATGACAGGGGAGCTGCTTGTCTGAGGGCTGCCACTGCCCAAGGAAACATCCTCACTTCTCTCTGGTGGCCATATGGGAAAACTTGCTGGGCTCAGCTTTCTAAACCATTAGACCAGGAATCCCCTGGTGGTCCAGCGGCTAAGACTCCACCTGCCAACGCATGGGACACGGGTTCGATCCCCGGTCTGGGAAGATAGCACATGCTGCAGAGCAACTAAGCCCGTGTGCCACAACTACTGAGCTCCTGCACTGCGGCTGCGGAAGCCCTGTGTGCCCTAGAGCCCATACTCCACAGCAAGGGAAGCAATGGGAAGCCCGGGCATCACAACGAGCAGCCCCTGCTCGCCACAGCTAGAGAAAGCCTGCGTGCAGCAACCAACACCCAGGGCAGCCAAAGAATAACTAATTAATTAACTTTAAACAACACAAGGCCCTAACTTTAATCAAGCTTTTCACTGAATCAGCAGAGGGATAGTGGTTCCGTTATATGGTATGGGGAACTCTCGGGAAAATCACTGGGGAAACCAGAAAGAACCCAAGACCCTCATTTGGACATAAAACCTGACGATGCCTATTAGACACTAAAACATTCTGGTCACTTGTCCTGCGGAGGCCTTACTTGCTCTGCCCATAAAGATGGGGAGTTTCTTTCAGTCTCTCAAGCCTGTTATCTCCCTGGTCTTTCGTTTCGCCCTTAAATCCCATTACAACAGACTTATTTACACTTTCGTGTGGTTCTCAGAAGCCTGGACTCTTAACAGAGTTGACAAAGGCAGTGTGTCGCAGTGGAAAGAACAAGGACTTTGCATCAGGCGGATGTGGGCTCAAATTCTGCCATGAGTGCTTTCAGCCTCCCTGAGAGCAAGCAAGCTGTGAACCCTCCCTGGTCCTAACACCTCCCTCAGGCGTGACAACCGAGATCGGCCCTGTGTGGAAGAGGACCTTGCAGGACGCTTGGTTCTGAACAGGTGTCAGCTGCGACGGATTTTCCTGTCGTTCCCTTCAGCTGAGCTTCTAAGAGTGGAAGCAGAGAGCGGTCCACTGGTTCCTCTTCCTACCTCCTCCCCTCGGCTGCCGTCAGTGTCCGCGTCCCCAGTGGCTGCAGCATAAAAGCCCCACGTCCTGGGCCGGTTCTGCAGACACTACACGGGGTCCCGCCACCCCCATGCCTTCCGCCCATTTCCAACTCTGGGCCTGGGCTCACGCCCCTGCCTTAATCAGAAACGCGCCCCTCATTTCTCTTGGAGGGTTCACATCCCAAAGACCCTCAAGGATGAACTCAGGTTCATAAACCATCACCGGTTCACCCCGTGCCTGGGATTCCAATCCCAACAACACTCAGTTCCTAAACTCACTACAGGAATTGTCGTGAGGAACCTGAGGAAGTGTAGCTTGTGTTTTTCTTCCTTTGGCCACACTGTGCAGTTTGCGGGATCTCAGTTCCCCAACCAGGCTAGGGCCTGGGCTCCGGGAAGTGAAAGTGCTGAGCCCTAACAGCTGGACAGCCAGGGAATTTCTGAAGCTGTCGTGTGCCGCTTGAAATCTGCACAATCTCTCAAGAAGGGGTGTCTTTGCTTCCCATGGCTGCCGTAACCACCCAGCACACACAGAGCGCAGTCCTGTCGGCGAGTCTGCAGTGAACCCGATGGGGCTCGAATCCAGGGTCAGTGGGGCTGTACCCCGCCTGGAGTCTTCAGGGCAGGATGTGTTTCTCTCCCTTTCGCTGGACCCTGGGGGCTGCCTGCATCCAGGGCTCACGGCCTCTTCCTGTGTCTTCACCGCTCATCACTCCTGCCTCTGCCTCTGCTCTCACGTCTTCCTCTCTCCTTCACTCTCTTGCCCCTACTTCACCAGGACCAGGATGATAACACTGAACCACGTGGAGAATGCAAAAATAGAGTCCCCCCACGTCACCATCCTTAACTTCATCCTGTCTGCAAAATCTCCTCCTTTGTTGTGTAAAAGGAGGGATTCACAGGGTCTGGGGTTAGGGCATGGGCATTCTTGCTTCTTCCGTGCAGAGGACTCAGAGTATTGTGGGGTCAGGACCACAAGGGGATCTATTCTGGAGCTGGTCCCCCGAACCTTGTCTCAGGGTCCCTTCCTTCCCCAGTGTAGGCACAAAGTGTTTGCTGAAGCCAAGAGCTCCATTTCTAAGTTTTGCTCTTTACACTTAAGGCCGCTGCCAGGTCTCAGCCTTTGACTGCAGGAGGTGAGGGTCCCCTGGCCTCTCACACTTGGCTGTCACTGCTGAGTGACAGGAGCGAGCCCGTCCTTGTCTCTGGTCCAGGCTCAGGTTACCAGCACCTGATTCCGCACTCCTTCTCTCTACCACCCCCCACACCTCAACCCCGAGACAGCATGCCAGCCGTGCACCTCTGTTCTTATCCCCACTGCTCCCCTCGGATAAAATGTCCAGGATACCGGTGCCCTACTTCCCAGTCCTGTGGTGAGTGATCTGATCCAGAAACAACTTGCAGGGCTGGCTTCCGAGCAAGAGCCACTGCTGGAGTGGATGGTCTCCAGTCCGGCTTCCTGGAAGCAGAGCAAGAGAGAGGATTCTGGAGTTTCCTGGAGGGGTCACTGGAGGGAATCCGGGCAGCACAGAGCCAGGAGCTAGCCAGGGTCAGGTCTGAGGCGGGGTGGCATGCTGCAGCCTTACCGAGGGGCTCTGAGCACACACTTCAGCCCATGGCCGGCCTCACTTGGGGCTCCAGAGCCCTGCGCTAGGCAGTCCTGGCTGCTGGCTGCTCCCAGGAGTGGGTGGGGGGCAACTGTCTGAAGAGGGACTGTGGCTCAGCTGAGGGCAGTCTCTGCAACAGAGTGAGGCCTCTGTGAGACCACTGAGCAGCCTGGGTACAGACACCACACCGTGCACCCACGGCACGCACTATATCGTATAAATACTTTGAGAGAAAAGGATGAGACTCTCTGGGAAATAACATCAGATGCTTTGGAAACAGAGGTGGCAATTAGGATTCTGATCTGGGCTGAGATGAGAGATTATAAGACGCCAAAGCACATGAAAGGAAGTGAAAGTGAAAGTCGCTCAGTCGTGTCTGACTCTTTGCAACCCCGTAGACTCTAGAGCCCGTGGAATTCTCCAGGCCAGGATACTGGAGTGGGTAGCCTTTCCTTTCTCCGCGGGATCTTCTCAACCCAGGGATCGAACCCAGGTCTCCCACACTGCAGGTGGATTCTTTACCAGTTGAGCCACCAGGGAAGCCCCTCCAGAGCACAATCAGGGTTAAACAGTCACTAAGAGTAAGGACGCGCTCCAGGCCCAGCCCAGGGGGAGGCATGTTCGTTACACCTGTGTGTGTTTATGTGTGTGCACCTGCGTGTTTGTGTGTGAATATGTGTGTGTGTATTTGTGTGTATGTGCCTATATATACGTGTGTGTGTTTGGACATAGGGAAATGTTTGTGTGTGTTTATATGTGCATGTATATTTGTGTGTGTTTATCGGTATGTCTCAATGTAATCTGTGTGGACATGCAGGTGTGGGTATATGTATGTGTATTCGTATGATTACAGGCATCTGTGTGTGTGTGTATGTTTCTATGTGTTGTGCATCTGCCTGTGAAGGGGGTCAGGGACAGACAGGCACAAATCAGCTGACACACAGGAGTTCCCAGGCTAGAAAGGCAGAGACAGAATGAGAGGGAGTAGAGGATGTCAGGACCCAGGAGGAATGGGAGGAGAGAGAAAGCTAGAGTTGAGACTGTGGGCGGTTCAAAAAAGGAAAGGACTTGAGGGCTTTGGGCGGGGGCTGGAGTGTAGGACCGGAGGGCAGGGTTTCCAGGCTCCAGCTGGGACCAGGCTGAGAAGGGCAGGGCTGCTCTGCGGTGCGGGGTCGGGGTGTCTGGGTGGGGAGGAAGACCTGCAGGAGAGAGAATGTCCACCCGGGGGCGCCAAACGTCCTTCCACAGAGTTCGCCAGACGCTGAGACCCGTGAGTGGATGAAACCGACTCACCCTAGCGGAGGCTGAAAAGGAGCCAGAGCCGAGGAAGGAGAGGGGATCGAGGACAGAAGAATCCAGAACACGAGATGGGGGAGGGGAGGAAATGGAGGACGAGTGAGACCGTGGTGAGCAGAGCAGCAAGAATCTAGCAACTGGAGAGGGCAGGGCGGTAGAATCAAGGATGGGGCAGGCCTAGGAGTGTGCAGAGCCCAGAAAGGTCTAGAAAAGCCGGGGAGAGGAGACGAATTTAGGGGGCCGGGGATGAACACATCCTGCCCTGACGGACGGGAGGGGAAAGTCGGGGTGAGGAGTAACTCGGCGGCGGGAAGTGGGGGGCTGCGGGGGCCTTCTTGCGCAGTTTCCGTTCTTGAGGAAAAAGAGGCCCGAGTCGCCCCCAGCGCTGCTGGAGCCGCCAGCCTCCCGGCCGCCTTGGGCAGCTCAGGGCTTGTTGGATCCACACCGGCCGCGCGCTTCCCCTTCGGCGCGGTCCTTCCACTCCGAGGGCGCCTCCGCGGCGCAGAGCTTCTCCTTCCCCCTGTTCTGTCCCTTGAAGACCGGCGCCCGGGCCCTGTGCCCCGCGACTCCTCTCAAGGTCCCCAGGGCCCCGCCGGCCCTTCTCCCTCAGGTCGGGAAGCGGCCTCCCAGCCCCGCGCCCAGCGCTGCCCTGCTCGCCACACGGACCCCTCCTCAGGGCTCCCCGCCGGAGTCTCCCCTTTGAAGCCTCTCCGGCCCTCGGCCCTCCTGCCTCCTGGCCCCTGCAGGCCCGGCCCTCGGCCTGCGCTGCGCCCGCCTGCGGGACCCTCAGCCCAGCAGGAGAACAAGGTCAGCACGCGACCAGGCAGGAGGCCACAGCTACCATTTCTCCAGGGTCAGCTGTATTGTCAGAAAGGCAGATAGACTTGGTAAGACGGTAACAGCCAAAGTTTGGTTTCAAATTTTCTCCCAGTGTTTGCGGCAATGGCAATTTAGGAGCCAATATATTAATTCAAATCCGACGTGTTTTTTCCAAACTCGTTATCGTAACGTTAGTGACATTTCTTCAGTTTGAAATCACTCTTCGGTAGGCAGGTGCAACTGGTATTTATAATTAGCAAGGAAACTTAAATCTCTGCTTTAAACTTGCCACAATGATGCCTCTTCTTAAACAATAATATATGACGTCCTTTTAAGATTTTCTGAAGGTAGTACAGACAGCGAACGGATATATCAATAGAAATTAAATCAGTCACTTTTGCTGGTTGGTGTTTTATGCTTTTAAAGACGTACATGAGCTTATTTTTTAAACAATTCAGGTATAACCGGCTGTATGTCACGGATGTTATCTTCTGTATGTAGTACAAGTCCTTTTAATAAGGATTAAAAGTACAATATCCTTTTCATCAGGTATGCAACCAGCCAGTTTAAGGGTTCTCGGACTTGCTCCATTCCATATATCATTACTTTATTATTTATGAATTTCTTGATCTTCTCTGTGAGGAATTCAGCAACCATACCCACTAGAACTTCCATGGTCTTGTGCTTCTTCAGTGAAAGAAGTAAAGCCCTGGGGAAAACTTCAAGTGCCTCTGCTCCTTTCAGTCCATGCCCAGAATTTATTTTCTCTGACAGAAGTCAGGGGGTGAAGTCACTGGCCAGTGAGTGTGTGACAGGGAACATGGCGCCACTTGAGGGAAGAGGTGAGTTCACGCCCACTTGTTTGCCGCCATGATGACTAATCCTAAAAGTTCGGGGAGGATTCAGTGTATAAGTCAAAGTCAATAGTATATGTCACATTGTAGTTTGAAAATGTACTGGTTACTTTAAAATCTCTCTTGATATTGATTTCTAACATAATTCAACAGTGATAAGAGAATAGACTGTGTATGGTTTTAATACCTTTTAGACCATGACATTTTTGTACCTTGCTTTATGTCCCTGGATGTGTTCCAGTGTCTCCTAATGTATGGGAACTTGAAGAGAATTTGTATCCTACTGTTGTGTGAAAATCATGTAAGTCTTAATTATGTTGAATCGGTTCCTTGTGCTTGTCAGGGCTACTATATCCTCTACTTCTCTGCATATTCGTTTGATCAATCTTTGAGAGTTTGATATTGAAACTCCAAAACAAATCTTCATTTATCTATTCAAAATATAATTATAATATACAGTGGAAATACATGTAACCTTGCTCTCTATTTTTCACCAAGATTTAAATGTAAAGCTAGGGTAGTTCTAGTAACACAGTTCAGTTCAGTTCAGTTCAGTCGCTCAGTCTCAGTCGAGTCCGACTCTTTGTGACCTGACTTCTTTGTGAATCGCAACACTCAGGCCTGCCTGTCCATCACCAGCTCCCAGAGTTCACTCAGACTCATGTCCATGGAGTCAGTGATATCATCCAGCCATCTCATCCTCTGTCGTCCTCTTCTCCTTCTGCCTCCAATCCCTCCCAGCATCAGAGTCTTTTCCAATGAGTCAACTCTTCGCATGAGGTAGCCAAAGTACTGGAGTTTCAGCTTCAGCATCATTCCCTCCAAAGAAATCCCAGGGCTGGTCTCCTTCAGAATGGACTGGAGATAAAAATGTAAAGCTAGGGTAGTTCTAATAACACAAAACAGAAGCATTTAGAAATCTGTTTTGTGTTACTAGAACTACCCATGGAGAAGGAATGGCAAC